>NW_027362770.1:191201070-191801070 GCF_046119375.1 Phyllobates terribilis | reverse complement strand
ATAGTGTTATATATACTCCATATACTGCTGTATATACCTCCATATAGTGTTATATATACCCGATATACTGCTGTATACCCCATATAGTGTTATATATACTCCATTTACTGCTGTATACCTCCATATAGTGTTATATATACCCCATATACTGCTGTATATACCCCATATAGTGTTATATATACCCCATATACTGCTGTATATCCCCCATATAGTGTTATATATACTTCATATACTGCTGTATATCCCCCATATAGTGTTATATATACCCCATATACTGCTGTATATACCTCCATATAGTGTTATATATACCCCATATACTGCTGTATACCCCATATAGTGTTATTTATACTCCATATACTGCTCTATATAACCCATATAGTGTTATATATACTCCATATACTGCTGTATACCCCATATAGTGTTATATATACCCCATATACTGCTGTATATACCCCATATAGTGTTATATATACTCCATATACTGCTGTATACCCCATATAGTGTTCTATATACTCCATATACTGCTGTATATACCCCATATAGTGTTATATATACTCCATATACTGCTGTATATACCCCATATAATGTTATATATACCCCATATACTGCTGTATATACCCCATATAGTGTTATATATACTCCATATACTGCTGTATACCTCCATATAGTGTTATATATACTCCATATACTGCTGTATATACCTCCATATAGTGTTATATATACTCCATATACTGCTGTATACCCCATATAGTGTTATATATACTCCATATACTGCTGTATACCCCATATAGTGTTATATATACCCCATATACTGCTGTATATACCCCATATAGTGTTATATATACCCTATATACTGCTGTATATACCTCCATATAGTGTTATATATACTCCATATACTGCTGTATATCCCCATATAGTGTTATATATACTCCATATACTGCTGTATATACCCCATATAGTGTTATATATACCCCATATACTGCTGTATACCCCATATAGTGTTATATATACTCCATATACTGCTGTATACCTCCATATAGTGTTATATATACTCCATATACTGCTGTATATACCCCATATAGTGTTATATATACCCCATATACTGCTGTATATACCCCATATAGTGTTATATATACTCCATATACTGCTGTATACCTCCATATAGTGTTATATATACTCCATATACTGCTGTATACCTCCATATAGTGTTATATATACCCCATATACTGCTGTATACCCCATATAGTGTTATATATACTCCATATACTGCTGTATATACCCCATATAGTGTTATATATACCCCATATACTGCTGTATATCCCCCATATAGTGTTATATATACCCCATATACTGCTGTATATTCCCCATATAGTGTTATATATACTCCATATACTGCTGTATATACCCCATATAGTGTTATATATACTCCATATACTGCTGTATACCCCATATAGTGTTATATATACTCCATATACTGCTGTATACCTCCATATAGTGTTATATATACCCCATATACTGCTGTATACCCCATATAGTGTTATATAGATTCTCCATATACTGCTGTATATACCCCATATAGTGTTATATATACCCCATATACTGCTGGATACCCCATATAGTGTTATATATACTCCATATACTGCTGTATATACCCCATATAGTGTTATATATACCCCATATACTGCTGTATACCTCCATATAGTGTTATATATACTCCATATACTGCTGTATACCCCATATAGTGTTATATATACCCCATATACTGCTGTATACCTCCATATAGTGTTATATATCCTCCATATACTGCTGTATATACCCCATATAGTGTTATATATACCCCATATACTGCTGTATACCTCATATAGTGTTATATATACTCCATATACTGCTGTATATACCCCATATAGTGTTATATATACCCCATATACTGCTGTATACCTCCATATAGTGTTATATATACCCCATATACTGCTGTATATCCCGCATATAGTGTTATATATACTCCATATACTGCTGTATATCCCCCATATAGTGTTATATATACCCCATATACTGCTGTATATACCTCCATATAGTGTTATATATACCCCATATACTGCTGTATACCCCATATAGTGTTATATATACTCCATATACTGCTGTATATACCCCATATAGTGTTATATATACTCCATATACTGCTGTATACCCCATATAGTGTTATATATACCCCATATACTGCTGTATATACCCCATATAGTGTTATATATACTCCATATACTGCTGTATACCCCATATAGTGTTCTATATACTTCATATACTGCTGTATATACCCCATATAGTGTTATATATACCCCATATACTGCTGTATACCACCATATAGTGTTATATATACTCCATATACTGCTGTATATACCCCATATAGTGTTATATATACTCCATATACTGCTGTATATACCCCATATAGTGTTATATATACTCCATATACTGCTGTATATACCCCATATAGTGTTATATATACCCCATATACTGCTGTATATCCCCCATATAGTGTTATATATACCCCATATACTGCTGTATATTCCCCATATAGTGTTATATATACTCCATATACTGCTGTATATACCCCATATAGTGTTATATATACTCCATATACTGCTGTATACCCCATATAGTGTTATATATACTCCATATACTGCTGTATACCTCCATATAGTGTTATATATACCCCATATACTGCTGTATACCCCATATAGTGTTATATAGATTCTCCATATACTGCTGTATATACCCCATATAGTGTTATATATACCCCATATACTGCTGTATACCCCATATAGTGTTATATATACTCCATATACTGCTGTATATACCCCATATAGTGTTATATATACCCCATATACTGCTGTATACCTCCATATAGTGTTATATATACTCCATATACTGCTGTATACCCCATATAGTGTTATATATACCCCATATACTGCTGTATACCTCCATATAGTGTTATATATCCTCCATATACTGCTGTATACCTCCATATAGTGTTATATATACCCCATATACTGCTGTATATCCCCCATATAGTGTTATATATACTCCATATACTGCTGTATATCCCCCATATAGTGTTATATATACCCCATATACTGCTGTATATACCTCCATATAGTGTTATATATACCCCATATACTGCTGTATACCCCATATAGTGTTATATATACTCCATATACTGCTGTATATACCCCATATAGTGTTATATATACCCCATATAGTGTTATATATACTCCATATACTGCTGTATACCCCATATAGTGTTATATATACCCCATATACTGCTGTATATACCCCATATAGTGTTATACATACTCCATATACTGCTGTATACCCCATATAGTGTTCTATATACTTCATATACTGCTGTATATACCCCATATAGTGTTATATATACCCCATATACTGCTGCATACCACCATATAGTGTTATATATACTCCATATACTGCTGTATATACCCCATATAGTGTTATATATACTCCATATACTGCTGTATATACCCCATATAGTGTTATATATACCCCATATACTGCTGTATACCTCCATATGGTGTTATATATACTCCATATACTGCTGTATACTCCATATAGTGTTATATATACCCCATATACTGCTGTATACCTCCATATAGTGTTATATATACTCCATATACTGCTGTATATACTCCATATAGTGTTATATATTCTCCATATACTGCTGTATACCCCATATAGTGTTATATATACCCCATATACTGCTGTATACCCCATATAGTGTTATATATATACCACATATACTGCTGTATATACCCCATATAGTGTTATATATTCTCCATATACTGCAGTATACCTCCATATAGTATTATATATACCCCGTGTACTGCTGTATACCTCCATATAGTGTTGTATATACTCCATATACTGCAGTATACCTCCATATAGTGTTATATATACCCCATATACTGCTGTATACCCCATATAGTGTTATATATACTCCATATACTGCTGTATACCTCCATATAGTGTTCTATATACTCCATATACTGCTGTATACCCCATATAGTTTTATATATACCCCATATACTGCAGTATACCCCATATAGTGTTCTATATACTCCATATACTGCTGTTTACCGCATATAGTGTTATATATACCCCATATACTGCTGTATACCTCCATATAGTGTTATATATACTCCATATACTGCTGTATATACCCCATATAGTGTTATATATACTCCATATACTGCTGTATACCTCCATATAGTGTTATATATACCCCATATACTGCTGTATACCCCATATAGTGTTATATATACTCCATATACTGCTGTATATACCCCATATAGTGTTATATATACTCCATATACTGCTGCATACCCCATATAGTGTTACATATACTCCATATACTGCTGTATAAACCCCATATACTGTTATATATACTCCATATACTGCTGTATACCCCATATAGTGTTATATATACTCCATATACTGTTGTATATACCTCATATAGTGTTATATATACTCCATATAATGCTGTATATCCCCCATATAGTGTTATATATACTCCATATACTGCTGTATACCTCCATATAGTGTTATATATACCCCATATACTGCTGTATACCTCCATATAGTGTTATATATAACCCATATACTGCTGTATACCTCCATATAGTGTTATATATACTCCATATACTGCTGTATATACTCCATATAGTGTTATATATTCTCCATATACTGCTGTATACCCCATATAGTGTTATATATACCCCATATACTGCTGTATATACTCCATATAGTGTTATATATACTCCATATACTGCTGTATACCTCCATATAGTGTTATATATACCCCATATACTGCTGTATACCCCATATAGTGTTATATATACTCCATATACTGCTGTATACCCCATATAGTGTTATATATACTCCATATACTGCTGTATACCTCCATATAGTGTTCTATATACTCCATATACTGCTGTATACCCCATATAGTGTTATATATACCCCATATAGTGTTCTATATACTACATATACTGCTGTATACCCCATATAGTGTTATATATACCCCATATACTGCTGTATACCTCCATATAGTGTTATATATACTCCATATACTGCTGTATATACCCCATATAGTGTTATATATACTCCATATACTGCTGTATACCTCCATATAGTGTTATATATACCCCATATACTGCTGTATACCCAATATAGTGTTATATATACTCCATATACTGCTGTATATCCCCCATATAGTGTTATATATACTCCATATACTGCTGTATACCCCATATAGTGTTATATATACTCCATATACTGCTGTATATACCCCATATACTGTTATATATACTCCATATACTGCTGTATACCCCATATAGTGTTATATATACTCCATATACTGTTGTATATACCTCATATAGTGTTATATATACTCCATATACTGCTGTATATCCCCCATATAGTGTTATATATACTCCATATACTGCTGTATACCTCCATATAGTGTTATATATACCATATATACTGCTGTATACCTCCATATAGTGTTATATATACCCCATATACTGCTGTATACCTCCATATAGTGTTATATATACTCCATATACTGCTGTATATACTCCATATAGTGTTATATATTCTCCATATACTGCTGTATACCCCATATAGTGTTATATATACCCCATATACTGCTGTATATACTCCATATAGTGTTATATATACTCCATATACTGCTGTATACCTCCATATAGTGTTATATATATCCCATATACTGCTGTATACCCCATATAGTGTTATATATACTCCATATACTGCTGTATATACCCCATATACTGTTATATATACTCCATATACTGCTGTATACTCCATATAGTGTTATATATACTCCATATACTGTTGTATATACCCCATATAGTGTTATATATACCCCATATACTGCTGTATACCTCCATATAGTGTTATATATACTCCATATACTGCTGTATACCCCATATAGTGTTATATATACCCCATATACTGCTGTATACCTCCATATAGTGTTATATATACTCCATATACTGCTGTATATACCCCATATACTGTTATATATACTCCATATACTGTTGTATATACCCCATATAGTGTTATATATACCCCATATACTGCTGTATATCTCCATATAGTGTTCTATATACTCCATATACTGCTGTATACGCCATATAGTATTATATATACCCCATATACTGCTGTATACCTCCATATAGTGTTATATATACTCCATATACTGCTGTATATACCCCATATAGTGTTATATATACTCCATATACTGCTGTATACCTCCATATAGTGTTATATATACCCCATATACTGCTGTATACCCCATATAGTGTTATATATACTCCATATACTGCTGTATATACCCCATATACTGCTGTATATACCCCATATAGTGTTATATATACTCCATATACTGCTGTATACCCCATATAGTGTTATATATACTCCATATACTGCTGTATATGCCCCATATACTGTTATATATACTCCATATACTGCTGTATACCCCATATAGTGTTATATATACTCCATATACTGTTGTATATACCTCATATAGTGTTATATATACTCCATATACTGCTGTATATCCCCCATATAGTGTTATATATACTCCATATACTGCTGTATACCTCCATATAGTGTTATATATACCCCATATACTGCTGTATACCTCCATATAGTGTTATATATACCCCATATACTGCTGTATACCTCCATATAGTGTTATATATACTCCATATACTGCTGTATATACTCCATATAGTGTTATATATTCTCCATATACTGCTGTATACCCCATATAGTGTTATATATACCCCATATACTGCTGTATATACTCCATATAGTGTTATATATACTCCATATTCTGCTGTATACCCCATATAGTGTTATATATACTCCATATACTGCTGTATACCCCATATAGTGTTATATATACTCCATATACTGCTGTATACCTCCATATAGTGTTCTATATACTCCATATACTGCTGTAAACCCCATATAGTGTTATATATACCCCATATAGTGTTCTATATACTACATATACTGCTGTATACCCCATATAGTGTTATATATACCCCATATACTGCTGTATACCTCCATATAGTGTTATATATACTCCATATACTGCTGTATATACCCCATATAGTGTTATATATACTCCATATACTGCTGTATACCTCCATATAGTGTTATATATACCCCATATACTGCTGTATACCCCATATAGTGTTATATATACCCCATATACTGCTGTATATACCCCATATAGTGTTATATATACCCCATATACTGCTGTATATACCCCATATAGTGTTATATATACTCCATATACTGCTGTATATACCCCATATACTGTTATATATACTCCATATACTGCTGTATACCCAATATAGTGTTATATATACTCCATATACTGCTGTATATCCCCCATATAGTGTTATATATACTCCATATACTGCTGTATACCCCATATAGTGTTATATATACTCCATATACTGCTGTATATACCCCATATCCTGTTATATATGCTCCATATACTGCTGTATACCCCATATAGTGTTATATATACTCCATATACTGTTGTATATACCTCATATAGTGTTATATATACTCCATATACTGCTGTATATCCCCCATATAGTGTTATATATACTCCATATACTGCTGTATACCTCCATATAGTGTTATATATACCCCATATACTGCTGTATACCTCCATATAGTGTTATATATACCCCATATACTGCTGTATACCTCCATATAGTGTTATATATACTCCATATACTGCTGTATATACTCCATATAGTGTTATATATTCTCCATATACTGCTGTATACCCCATATAGTGTTATATATACCCCATATACTGCTGTATATACCTCCATATAGTGTTATATATACTCCATATACTGCTGTATACCTCCATATAGTGTTATATATACCCCATATACTGCTGTATACCCCATATAGTGTTATATATACTCCATAGACTGCTGTATATACCCCATATACTGTTATATATACTCCATATACTGCTGTATACTCCATATAGTGTTATATATACTCCATATACTGTTGTATATACCCCATATAGTGTTATATATACCCCATATACTGCTGTATACCTCCATATAGTGTTATATATACTCCATATACTGCTGTATACCCCATATAGTGTTATATATACCCCATATACTGCTGTATACCTCCATATAGTGTTATATATACTCCATATACTGCTGTATATACCCCATATACTGTTATATATACTCCATATACTGCTGTATACCCCATATAGTGTTATATATACCCCATATACTGCTGTATATCTCCATATAGTGTTCTATATACTCCATATACTGCTGTATACCCATATAGTGTTATATATACCCCATATACTGCTGTATACCCCATATAGTGTTCTATATACTCCATATACTGCTGTATACCCCATATAGTGTTAGATATACCCCATATACTGCTGTATACCTCCATATAGTGTTATATATACTCCATATACTGCTGTATATACCCCATATAGTGTTATATATACCCCATATACTGCTGTATATACCCCATATACTGTTATATATACTCCATATACTGCTGTATACCCCATATAGTGTTATATATACTCCATATACTGTTGTATATACCTCATATAGTGTTATATATACTCCATATACTGCTGTATATCCCCATATAGTGTTATATATACCCCATATACTGCTGTATACCTCCATATAGTGTTATATATACTCCATATACTGCTGTATATACCCCATATAGTGTTATATATACTCCATATACTGCTGTATACCTCCATATAGTGTTATATATACCCCATATACTGCTGTATACCTCCATATAGTGTTATATATACTCCATATACTGCTGTATATACCCCATATAGTGTTATATATACTCCATATACTGCTGTATACCTCTATATAGTGTTATATATACCCCATATACTGCTGTATACCCCATATAGTGTTCTATATACTCCATATACTGCTGTATACCCCATATAGTGTTATATATACCCCATATACTGCTGTATACCTCCATATAGTGTTATATATACTCCATATACTGCTGTATATACCCCATATAGTGTTATATATACTCCATATACTGCTGTATATACCCCATATAGTGTTCTATATACCCCATATACTGCTGTATACCCCATATAGTGTTATATATACTCCATATACTGCTGTATATACCTCATATAGTGTTATATATACTCCATATACTGCTGTATACCCCATATAGTGTTATATATACCCCATATACTGCTGTATACCTCCATATAGTGTTATATATACTCCATATACTGCTGTATATACCCCATATAGTGTTATATATACTCCATATACTGCTGTATACCTCCATATAGTGTTATATATACCCCATATACTGCTGTATACCCCATATAGTGTTATATATACTCCATATACTGCTGTATATACCCCATATAGTGTTCTATATACTCCATATACTGCTGTATACCCCATATAGTGTTATATATACTCCATATACTGCTGTATATACCCCATATAGTGTTATATATACTCCATATACTGCTGTATACCCCATATAGTGTTATATATACTCCATATACTGCTGTATATACCCCATATACTGTTATATATACTCCATATACTGCTGTATACCCCATATAGTGTTATATATACTCCATATACTGTTGTATATACCTCATATAGTGTTATATATACTCCATATACTGCTGTATATCCCCCATATAGTGTTATATATACTCCATATACTGCTGTATACCTCCATATAGTGTTATATATACCCCATATACTGCTGTATACCTCCATATAGTGTTATATATACCCCATATACTGCTGTATACCTCCATATAGTGTAATATATACTCCATATACTGCTGTATATACTACATATAGTGTTATATATTCTCCATATACTGCTGTATACCCCATATAGTGTTATATATACCCCATATACTGCTGTATATACTTCATATAGTGTTATATATATTCCATATACTGCTGTATACCTCCATATAGTGTTATATATACCCCATATACTGCTGTATACCCCATATAGTGTTATATATACTCAATATACTGCTGTATATACCCCATATACTGTTATATATACTCCATATACTGCTGTATACCTCCATATAGTGTTATATATACCCCATATACTGCTGTATACCTCCATATAGTGTTATATATACTCCATATACTGTTGTATATACCCCATATAGTGTTATATATACCCCATATACTGCTGTATACCTCCATATAGTGTTATATATACCCCATATACTGCTGTATACCTCCATATAGTGTTATATATACTCAATATACTGCTGTATACCCCATATAGTGTTATATATACCCCATATACTGCTGTATACCTCCATATAGTGTTATATATACTCCATATACTGCTGTATATACCCCATATACTGTTATATATACTCCATATACTGTTGTATATACCCCATATAGTGTTATATATACCCCATATACTGCTGTATATCTCCATATAGTGTTCTATATACTCCATATACTGCTGTATACCCCATATAGTGTTATATATACCCCATATACTGCTGTATACCCCATATAGTGTTCTATATACTCCATATACTGCTGTATACCCCATATAGTGTTATATATACCCCATATACTGCTGTATACCTCCATATAGTGTTATATATACTCCATATACTGCTGTATATACCCCATATAGTGTTATATATACTCCATATACTGCTGTATACCTCCATATAGTGTTATATATACCCCATATACTGCTGTATACCCCATATAGTGTTATATATACTCCATATACTGCTGTATATACCCCATATAGTGTTCTATATACTCCATATACTGCTGTATACCCCATATAGTGTTATATATACTCCATATACTGCTGTATATACCCCATATACTGTTATATATACTCCATATACTGCTGTATACCCCATATAGTGTTATATATACTCCATATACTGCTGTATATACCCCATATACTGTTATATATACTCCATATACTGCTGTATACCCCATATAGTGTTATATATACTCCATATACTGTTGTATATACCTCATATAGTGTTATATATACTCCATATACTGCTGTATATCCCCATATAGTGTTATATATACCCCATATACTGCTGTATACCTCCATATAGTGTTATATATACTCCATATACTGCTGTATATACCCCATATAGTGTTATATATACTCCATATACTGCTGTATACCTCCATATAGTGTTATATATACCCCATATACTGCTGTATACCTCCATATAGTGTTATATATACTCCATATACTGCTGTATATACCCCATATAGTGTTATATATACTCCATATACTGCTGTATACCTCTATATAGTGTTATATATACCCCATATACTGCTGTATACCCCATATAGTGTTATATATACTCCATATACTGCTGTATATACCCCATATAGTGTTCTATATACTCCATATACTGCTGTATACCCCATATAGTGTTATATATACTCCATATACTGCTGTATATACCCCATATAGTGTTATATATACTCGATATACTGCTGTATACCCCATATAATGTTATATATACTCCATATACTGCTGTATACCTCCATATAGTGTTATATATACCCCATATACTGCTGTATACCCCATATAGTGTTATATATACCCCATATACTGCTGTATACCTCCATATAGTGTTATATATACTCCATATACTGCTGTATATACCCCATATAGTGTTATATATACTCCATATACTGCTGTATACCTCCATATAGTGTTATATATACCCCATATACTGCTGTATACCCCATATAGTGTTATATATACTCCATATACTGCTGTATATACCCCATATAGTGTTCTATATACTCCATATACTGCTGTATACCCCATATAGTGTTATATATACCCCATATACTGCTGTATACCTCCATATAGTGTTATATATAGTCCATATACTGCTGTATATACCCCATATAGTGTTATATATACTCCATATACTGCTGTATATACCTCATATAGTGTTATATATACTCCATATACTGCTGTATATTCCCCATATAGTGTTATATATACTCCATATACTGCTGTATACCTCCATATAGTGTTATATATACTCCATATACTGCTGTATATACCCCATATAGTGTTATATATACTCCATATACTGCTGTATACCTCCATATAGTGTTATATATACCCCATATACTGCTGTATACCCCATAGAGTGTTATATATACTCCATATACTGCTGTATATACCCCATATAGTGTTCTATATACTCCATATACTGCTGTATACCCCATATAGTGTTATATATACTCCATATACTGCTGTATATACCCCATATAGTGTTATATATACTCCATATACTGCTGTATACCCCATATAGTGTTATATATACTCCATATACTGCTGTATATACCCCATATACTGTTATATATACTCCATATACTGCTGTATACCCCATATAGTGTTATATATACTCCATATACTGTTGTATATACCTCATATGGTGTTATATATACTCCATATACTGCTGTATATCCCCCATATAGTGTTATATATACTCCATATACTGCTGTATACCTCCATATAGTGTTATATATACCCAATATACTGCTGTATACCTCCATATAGTGTTATATATACCCCATATACTGCTGTATACCTCCATATAGTGTTATATATACTCCATATACTGCTGTATATACTCCATATAGTGTTATATATTCTCCATATACTGCTGTATACCCCATATAGTGTTATATATACCCCATATACTGCTGTATATACTTCATATAGTGTTATATATATTCCATATACTGCTGTATACCTCCATATAGTGTTATATATACCCCATATACTGCTGTATACCCCATATAGTGTTATATATACTCCATATACTGCTGTATATACCCCATATACTGTTATATATACTCCATATACTGCTGTATACCTCCATATAGTGTTATATATACCCCATATACTGCTGTATACCTCCATATAGTGTTATATATACTCCATATACTGTTGTATATACCCCATATAGTGTTATATATACCCCATATACTGCTGTATACCTCCATATAGTGTTATATATACCCCATATACTGCTGTATACCTCCATATAGTGTTATATATACTCCATATACTGCTGTATACCCCATATAGTGTTATATATACCCCATATACTGCTGTATACCTCCATATAGTGTTATATATACTCCATATACTGCTGTATATACCCCATATACTGTTATATATACTCCATATACTGTTGTATATACCCCATATAGTGTTATATATACCCCATATACTGCTGTATACCTCCATATAGTGTTCTATATACTCCATATACTGCTGTATAACCCATATAGTGTTATATATACCCCATATACTGCTGTATACCTTCATATAGTGTTATATATAGTCCATATACTGCTGTATATACCCCATATAGTGTTATATATACTCCATATACTGCTGTATACCTCCATATAGTGTTATATATACCCCATATACTGCTGTATACCCCATATAGTGTTATATATACTCCATATACTGCTGTATATACCCCATATAGTGTTATATATACTCCATATACTGCTGTATATACCCCATATACTGTTATATATACTCCATATACTGCTGTATACCCCATATAGTGTTATATATACTCCATATACTGTTGTATATACCTCATATAGTGTTATATATAGCCCATATACTGCTGTATATACCCCATATAGTGTTATATATACTCCATATACTGCTGTATATACCCCATGTAGTGTTATATATACTCCATATACTGCTGTATAACCCCCATATAGTGTTATATATAGCCCATATACTGCTGTATATACCCCATATAGTGTTATATATACTCCATATACTGCTGTATATACCCCATATAGTGTTATATATACCCCATATACTGCTGTATACCCCATATAGTGTTATGTATACTCCATATACTGCTGTATACCTCCATATAGTGTTATATATACCCCATATACTGCTGTATACCTCCATATAGTGTTATATATACCCCATATACTGCTGTATACCTCCATATAGTGTTATATATACTCCATAAACTGCTGTATATACTCCATATAGTGTTATATATTCTCCATATACTGCTGTATACCCCATATAGTGTTATATATACCCCATATACTGCTGTATATACTCCATATAGTGTTATATATACTCCATATACTGCTGTATACCCCCATATAGTGTTATATATACCCCATATGCTGCTGTATACCCCATATAGTGTTATATATACTCCATATACTGCTGTATATACCCCATATACTGTTATATATACTCCATATACTGCTGTATACTCCATAAAGTGTTATATATACTCCATATACTGTTATACAACAGTGTTATATATACCCCATATAGTGTTATATATACCCCATATACTGCTGAATACCTCCATATAGTGTTATATATACCCCATATACTGCTGTATACCTCCATATAGTGTTATATATACTCCATATACTGCTGTATACCCCATATAGTGTTATATATACCCCATATACTGCTGTATACCTCCATATAGTGTTATATATACTCCATATACTGCTGTATATACCCCATATACTGTTATATATACTCCATATACTGCTGTATACTCCATAAAGTGTTATATATACTCCATATACTGTTATACAACAGTGTTATATATACCCCATATAGTGTTATATATACCCCATATACTGCTGTATACCTCCATATAGTGTTATATATACTCCATATACTGCTGTATACCCCATATAGTGTTAAATATATCCCATATACTGCTGTATACCTCCATATAGTGTTATATATACTCCATATACTGCTGTATACCTCCATATACTATTATATATACCCCATATAGTGTTTTATATACCCCATATACTGCTGTATATACCCCGTATAGCGTTATATATACTCCATATACTGCTGTATACCTCCATATAGTGTTATATATCCCCCATATACTGCTCTATATACCCCATATAGTGTTATATATACCCCATATAGTGTTATATATACCCCATATAGTGTTATATATACCCCATATACTGCTGTATATACCCCATATAGTGTTCTATATACTCCATATATTGCTGTATATACCCCATATAGTGTTATATATATCCCATATACTGCTGTATACCCCATATAGTGTTCTATATACTCCATATACTGCTGTATACCTCCATATAGTGTTATATATACCCCATATACTGCTGTATACCCCATATAGTGTTATATATACTCCATATACTGCTGTATATACCCCATATAGTGTTATATATACCCCATATACTGCTGTATACCCCCATATAGTGTTATATATACTCTGTATACTGCTGTATATACCCCATATAGTGTTATATATACTCCATATACTGCTGTATACCCCATATAGTGTATATATACTCCATATACTGCTGTATATACCCCATATAGTGCTGTATATACCCCATATACTGCTGTATATACCCCATATAGTGCTGTATATACCCCATATACTGCTGTATATACCCCATATAGTGTTATATATACCCCATATACTGCTGTATACCTCCATATAGTGTTATATATACTCCATATACTGCTGTATATACCCCATATACTGTTATATATACTCCATATACTGCTGTATACTCCATAAAGTGTTATATATACTCCATATACTGTTATACCACAGTGTTATATATACCCCATATAGTGTTATATATACCCCATATACTGCTGTATACCTCCATATAGTGTTATATATACTCCATATACTGCTGTATACCCCATATAGTGTTAAATATATCCCATATACTGCTGTATACCTCCATATAGTGTTATATATACTCCATATACTGCTGTATACCTCCATATACTATTATATATACCCCATATAGTGTTTTATATACCCCATATACTGCTGTATATACCCCGTATAGCGTTATATATACTCCATATACTGCTGTATACCTCCATATAGTGTTATATATCCCCCATATACTGCTCTATATACCCCATATAGTGTTATATATACCCCATATAGTGTTATATATACCCCATATAGTGTTATATATACCCCATATACTGCTGTATATACCCCATATAGTGTTCTATATACTCCATATATTGCTGTATATACCCCATATAGTGTTATATATATCCCATATACTGCTGTATACCCCATATAGTGTTCTATATACTCCATATACTGCTGTATACCTCCATATAGTGTTATATATACCCCATATACTGCTGTATACCCCATATAGTGTTATATATACTCCATATACTGCTGTATATACCCCATATAGTGTTATATATACCCCATATACTGCTGTATACCCCCATATAGTGTTATATATACTCTGTATACTGCTGTATATACCCCATATAGTGTTATATATACTCCATATACTGCTGTATACCCCATATAGTGTATATATACTCCATATACTGCTGTATATACCCCATATAGTGCTGTATATACCCCATATACTGCTGTATATACCCCATATAGTGCTGTATATACCCCATATACTGCTGTATATACCCCATATAGTGTTATATATACCCCATATACTGCTGTATACCTCCATATAGTGTTATATATACTCCATATACTGCTGTATATACCCCATATACTGTTATATATACTCCATATACTGCTGTATACTCCATAAAGTGTTATATATACTCCATATACTGTTATACCACAGTGTTATATATACCCCATATAGTGTTATATATACCCCATATACTGCTGTATACCTCCATATAGTGTTATATATACTCCATATACTGCTGTATACCCCATATAGTGTTAAATATATCCCATATACTGCTGTATACCTCCATATAGTGTTATATATACTCCATATACTGCTGTATACCTCCATATACTATTATATATACCCCATATAGTGTTTTATATACCCCATATACTGCTGTATATACCCCGTATAGCGTTATATATACTCCATATACTGCTGTATACCTCCATATAGTGTTATATATCCCCCATATACTGCTCTATATACCCCATATAGTGTTATATATACCCCATATAGTGTTATATATACCCCATATAGTGTTATATATACCCCATATACTGCTGTATATACCCCATATAGTGTTCTATATACTCCATATATTGCTGTATATACCCCATATAGTGTTATATATATCCCATATACTGCTGTATACCCCATATAGTGTTCTATATACTCCATATACTGCTGTATACCTCCATATAGTGTTATATATACCCCATATACTGCTGTATACCCCATATAGTGTTATATATACTCCATATACTGCTGTATATACCCCATATAGTGTTATATATACCCCATATACTGCTGTATACCCCCATATAGTGTTATATATACTCTGTATACTGCTGTATATACCCCATATAGTGTTATATATACTCCATATACTGCTGTATACCCCATATAGTGTATATATACTCCATATACTGCTGTATATACCCCATATAGTGCTGTATATACCCCATATACTGCTGTATATACCCCATATAGTGCTGTATATACCCCATATACTGCTGTATATACCCCATATAGTGTTATATATACTCCATATACTGCTGTATATACCCCATATAGTGTTATATATACCCCATATACTGCTGTATACCCCCATATAGTGTTCTATATACTCCATATACTGCTGTATACCTCCATATAGTGTTATATATACACCATATACTGCTGTATACCTCCATATAGTGTTATATATACCCCATATACTGCTGTATACCTCATATAGTGTTATATATACCCCATATACTGCTGTATACCCCCATATAGTGTTCTATATACTCCATATACTGCTGTATACCTCCATATAGAGTTATATATACTCCATATACTGCTGTATACCTCCATATAGTGTTATATATACTCCATATACTGCTGTATATACCCATATAGTTTTATATATACCCCATATACTGCTGTATACCTCCATATAGTGTTATATATACCCCATATACTGCTGTATATACCCCATATAGTGTTATATATACTCCATATACTGCTGTATATACCCCATATAGTGTTATATATACTCCATATACTGCTGTATACCTCCATATAGTTTTATATATACTCCATATACTGCTGTATATACCCCATATAGTGTTATATATACTCCATATACTGCTGTATATACCTCCATATAGTGTTATATATACTCCATATACTGCTGTATATACCCCATATATTGTTATATATACTCCATATACTGCTGTATACCTCCATATAGTGTTATATATACCCCATATAGTGTTATATATACTCCATATACTGCTGTATATCCCCCATATAGTGTTATATATACTCCATATACTGCTGTATATACCTCCATATAGTGTTATATATACTCCATATACTGCTGTATATACCCCATATAGTGTTATATATACTCCATATACTGCTGTATACCTCCATATAGTGTTATATATACCCCATATACTGCTGTATATACCCCATATAGTGTTATATATACTCCATATACTGCTGTATATCCCCCATATAGTGTTATATATACTCCATATACTGCTGTATATCCCCCATATAGTGTTATATATACCCCATATACTGCTGTATACCTCCATATAGTGTTATATATACCCCATATACTGCTGAATACCCCATATAGTGTTATATATACCCCATATACTGCTGTATATACTCCATATAGTGTTAGATATACTCCATATACTGCCGTATACCTCCATATAGTGTTATATATACCCCATATACTGCTGTATATACTTCCATATAGTGTTATATATACCCCATATACTGCTGTATATACCCCATATAGTGTTATATATACTCCATATACTGCTGTATATACCCCATATAGTGTTATATATACCCCATATACTGCTGTATATACCCCATATAGTGTTATATATACTCCATATACTGCTGTATACCCCATATAGTGTTATATATACCCCATATACTGCTGTATATCCCCCATATAGTGTTATATATACTCCATATACTGCTGTATATACCCCATATAGTGTTATATATACTCCATATACTGCTGTATATACCCCATATAGTGTTATATATACCCCATATACTGCTGTATACCCCATATAGTGTTATATATACCCCATATACTGCTGTATATCCCCCATATAGTGTTATATATACTCCATATACTGCTGTATATACCCCATATAGTGTTATATATACCCCATATACTGCTGTATATACCCCATATAGTGTTATATATACTCCATATACTGCAGTATACCCCATATAGTGTTATATATACTCCATATACTGCTGTATACCCCATATAGTGTTCTATATTCTCCATATACTGCTGTATATACCCCATATAGTGTTATATATACTCCATATACTGCTGTATATACCCCATATAGTGTTATATATACCCCATATACTGCTGTATACCTCCATATAGTGTTATATATACCCCATATACTGCTGTATATACCCCATATAGTGTTATATATACCCCATATACTGCTGTATATACCCCATATAGTGTTATATATACCCCATATACTGCTGTATACCCCATATAGTGTTATATATACTCCATATACTGCTGTATATCCCCCATATAGTGTTATATATATCCCATATACTGCAGTATACCTCCATACAGCTTTTCCCTCTGTACATCAGGTGATCCATCTGTCGGGTTGAGAGCAGTGTGGCCCAGAATGATCTGTTTGGACTAATCTTCAATATCTTTATTAATGACCATGTGGATGGAAGGAGGAAGGTTTCATTCTACAGACAAGGACTTGTGTGTTCTGGTTGCAGAGACTCAGACACTGACTACTCAGGCAAAACAATCCTGTGCCTCCAGTGTATTTGTATCCTGACCAGTTATTTATAGAGGGGTAACATCTAACATATGGGGTCCAGTTTGGGGCTCCACATTTTAGAAAATATTAGGACATTAAAGGCAGCAACTAGATTCCATTAACCTGGGCTGGAGGCCTCATGTCCACTCACCTCCTCCTTACTGACCCCATTCTCTCTGAGCACTGGGTCCTAGTGCCCTCTGCCTCCAGTGTTCTCTGCTGGTAGAAGGAGCAGATGGGCTGTTAACTCTTTCAGTGCTCAGCTGTGTTTTCAGCAGTTGCTCCATGCTCTGATCACAGCTCTCTGCTCTTCCTTGGTTACACACCCTTTACTCCCCAAACCTGTGGAGGCACCTGATCGATGAGCTCCCAAAAAGTAATCTATTTCTAGGTCTGAATCTCATTGTCATTAATGAAATTAATGGGGTTTATGGCACCACATGAAGGAACACAGTAGTATATTCAGTGTATATGGGAGTAGATGGCTCTATATGGAGGTTAAACATCAGTATTGTGGGGTGAAACGGATGGTATATAACACTATATAAGGGTATACAGCAGGATATGGAGGGTAATAACATCATGTGGCCGTATACAGCGCTATATGGAGGGTAATAACATCATGTGGCCGTATACAGCGCTATATGGAGGGTAATAACATCATGTGGCCGTATACAGCGCTATATGGAGGGTAATAACATCATGTGGCCGTATACAGCGCTATATTGAGGGTAATAACATCGTGTGGCCGTATACAGCGCTATATGGAGGGTAATAACATCATGTGGCCGTATACAGCGCTATATGGAGGGTAATAACATCATGTGGCCGTATACAGCGCTATATGGAGAGTAATAACATTATGTGGCCATATACAGCGCTATATGGAGGGTAATAATATCGTGTGGCCGTATACAGAGCTATATGGAGGGTAATAACATCGTGTCGCCGTATACAGCACTATATGGAGGGTAATAACATCGTGTGGCCGTATACAGCGCTATATGGAGGGTAATAACATCGTGTGGCCGTATACAACGCTATATGGAGGGTAATAACATCATGTGGCCGTATACAGCGCTATATGGAGGGTAATAACATCATGTGGCCGTATACAGCTCTATATGGAGGGTAATAACATCATGTGGCCGTATACAGCGCTATATGGAGGGTAATAACATCATGTGGCCGTATACAGCGCTATATGGAGGGTAATAACATCGTGTGGCCGTATACAACGCTATATGGAGGGTAATAACATCGTGTGACCGTATACAGCGCTATATGGAGGGTAATAACATCATGTGGCCGTATACAGCTCTATATAGAGGGTAATAACATCATGTGGCCGTATACAGCGCTATATGGAGGGTAATAACATCATGTGGCCGTATACAGCGCTATATGGAGGGTAATAACATCATGTGGCCGTATACAGCGCTATATGGAGGGTAATAACATCATGTGGCCGTATACAGCGCTATATGGAGGGTAATAACTTCATGTGGCCATATACAGCGCTATATGGACGGTAATAACATCATGTGGCCGTATACAGCGCTATATGGAGGGTAATAACATCGTGTGGCCGTATACAGCGCTATATGGAGGGTAATAACATCGTGTGGCCGTATACAGCGCTATATGGAGGGTAATAACATCATGTGGCCGTATACAGCGCTATATGGAGGGTAATAACATCGTGTGGCCGTATACAGCGCTATATGGAGGGTAATAACATCGTGTGGCCGTATACAGCGCTATATGGAGGGTAATAACATCGTGTGGCCGTATACAGCGCTATATGGAGGGTAATAACATCGTGTCGCCGTATACAGCACTATATGGAGGGTAATAACATCGTGTGGCCGTATACAGCGCTATATGGAGGGTAATAACATCGTGTGGCCGTATACAACGCTATATGGAGGGTAATAACATCATGTGGCCGTATACAGCGCTATATGGAGGGTAATAACATCATGTGGCCGTATACAGCGCTATATGGAGGGTAATAACATCATGTGGCCGTATACAGCGCTATATGGAGGGTAATAACATCATGTGGCCGTATACAGCGCTATATGGAGGGTAATAACTTCATGTGGCCATATACAGCGCTATATGGAGGGTAATAACATCATGTGGCCGTATACAGCGCTATATGGAGGGTAATAACATCATGTGGCCGTATACAGCGCTATATGGAGGGTGATAACATCATGTGGCCGTATACAGCGCTATATGGGGGTAATAACATCATGTGGCCGTATACAGCGCTATATGGAGAGTAATAACATCATGTGGCCGTATACAGCGCTATATGGAGGGTAATAACATCATGTGGCCGTATACAGAGCTATATGGAGGGTAATAACATCATGTGGCCGTATACAGCGCTATATGGAGGGTAATAACATCATGTGGCCGTATACAGCGCTATATGGAGGGTAATAACTTCATGTGGCCATATACAGCGCTATATGGACGGTAATGACATCATGTGGCCGTATACAGCGCTATATGGAGGGTAATAACATCATGTGGCCGTATACAGCGCTATATGGAGGGTGATAACATCATGTGGCCGTATACAGCGCTATATGGAGGGTAATAACATCATGTGGCCGTATACAGCGCTATATGGAGAGTAATAACATCATGTGGCCGTATACAGCGCTATATGGAGGGTAATAACATCATGTGGCCGTATACAGCGCTATATGGAGGGTAATAACATCATGTGGCCGTATACAGCGCTATATGGAGGGTAATAACATCATGTGGCCGTATACAGCGCTATATGGAGGGTGATAACATCATGTGGCCGTATACAGCGCTATATGGAGGGTAATAACATCATGTGGCCGTATACAACGCTATATGGAGGGTAATAACATCATGTGGCCGTATATAGCGCTATATGGAGGGTGATAACATCATGTGGCCGTATACAGCGCTATATGGAGGGTAATAACATCATGTGGCCGTATACAACGCTATATGGAGGGTAATAACATCATGTGGCCGTATACAGCGCTATATGGAGGGTAATAACATCATGTGGCCGTATACAGCGCTATATGGAGGGTAATAACATCATGTGGCCGTATACAGCGCTATATGGAGGGTGATATCATCATGTGGCCGTATACAGCGCTATATGGAGGGTAATAACATCATGTGGCCGTATACAGCGCTATATGGAGAGTAATAACATCATGTGGCCGTATACAGCGCTATATGGAGGGTAATAACATCATGTGGCCGTATACAGCGCTATATGGAGGGTAATAACATCATGTGGCCGTATACAGCGCTATATGGAGGGTAATAACATCATGTGGCCGTATACAGCGCTATATGGAGGGTGATAACATCATGTGGCCGTATACAGCGCTATATGGAGGGTAATAACATCATGTGGCCGTATACAACGCTATATGGAGGGTAATAACATCATGTGGCCGTATACAGCGCTATATGGAGGGTAATAACATCGTGTGGCCGTATACAGCGCTATATGGAGGGTAATAACATCATGTGGCCGTATATAGCGCTATATGGAGGGTGATAACATCATGTGGCCGTATACAGCGCTATATGGAGGGTAATAACATCATGTGGCCGTATACAGCGCTATATGGAGGGTAATAACATCATGTGGCCGTATACAGCGCTATATGGAGGGTAATAACATCATGTGGCTGTTTACAGCGCTATATGGAGGGTAATAACATCATGTGGCCGTATACAGCGCTATATGGAGGGTAATAACATCATGTGGCCGTATACAGCGCTATATGGAGAGTAATAACATCATGTGGCCATATACAGCGCTATATGGAGGGTAATAACATCATTTGGCCGTATACAGCGCTATATGGAGGTATTACACGTGGTGTGATGGCGGCGGCTCCTATCAGACTGGGAGCAGATCTGGTACATTCCTCACTATGTGACTGGATATCAGGCTGTTTGAACGTGTACAGCACGTTTGGAAGCAGAAAGCATCATGTGGCCATATATACTGCCCTATATGGGTGGTTACACCCCAATATATTCCATTTATTTTACTCCCTTACAGAACGCCATTAATTCCACAGTGCCTTACAGACATTATCATCACTGTCCCCAATACATACATACTACGTACAAACATTTGGGACTGCAATGGGCTGGAATGTAGCTCCGGCATATGCCAATGCTTACATTAACCTCTTCGAAGACCTCCATGTATACACCAATGAACTCTTCAAACGGCGTTCCACATGCCGGCACCGATACATTGATGGTATCTATTGTTTTCAACTGCATCAGACCAGAACTTCAATTCACTTTCAATTACAGCACTCATTTCTGGCAGGATAGTAGCCAAGGACACCACAGGGATCCTCCTTTCTACAGACCTTTATTCAAAACCAACTGACTGCACCAGACGACTACATTACTCCAGTTGCCATCCCACATACACTAAAAACAGCCTCCCTCGCTCACCATTCCAGATGGACTCCCGCATCGTCAAAAATGCTCTACCCACCAGACTGAACAAAATGTTGCTTAAATTTAGGAACAGGAACTATCCCACCACACTTCTCAACAAGGAAATGAACAGGGCTCTCGCTTCAGACTCTCCCTCTCCCCAAAAGTTCAAAGGGGAAGAGTACCATTCATGCACGTATACCATCCCCTGATGCTCAAAATTCACATCATTATCAGGAAACATTGGCCACTCCTAACAAAAGCCTACCCCAATATTGAGGCATTCAAATCACCAGCCCTCATGTGAATGAAAAGACCCTGCAACATCTGTGACAGATTAGTGAAAGCAGACATAGGAAGTACAGTTAGGTCCATATATATTTGAACAGAGACAACATTTTTCTAATTTTGGTTCTAGACATTATCACAATGAATTATAAACAAAACAATTCAGATGCAGTTGAAGTTCAGACTTTCAGCTTTCATTTGAGGGTATCCACATTAAAATTGGATGAAGGGTTTAGGAGTTTCAGCTCCTTAACATGTGCCACCCTGTTTTTAAAGGGACCGAAAGTAATCGGACAGATTAAATAATTGTAAATAAAATGTTCATTTCTAGTACTTGGTTGAAAACCCTTTGTTGGCAATGACTGCCTGAAGTCTTGAACTCATGGACATCACCAGACGCTGTGTTTCCTCCTTTTTGATGCTCTGCCAGGCCTTCACTGCGGTGGTTTTCAGTTGCTGTTTGTTTGTGGGCCTTTCTGTCTGAAGTTTAGTCTTTAACAAGTGAAATGCATGCTGAATTGGGTTGAGATCAGGTGACTGACTTGGCCATTCAAGAATATTCCACTTCTTTGCTTTAATAAACTCCTGGGTTGCTTTGGCTTTATGTTTTGGGTCATTGTCCATCTGTAGTATGAAACGACGACCAATCAGTTTGGCTGCATTTGGCTGGATCTGAGCACACAGTATGGCTCTGAATACATCAGAATTCATTTAGCTGCTTCTGTCCTGTGTCACATCATCAATAAACACTAGTGACCCAGTGCCACTGGCAGCCATGCATGCCCAAGCCATCACACTGCCTCCGCCGTGTTTTACAGATGATGTGGTATGCTTTGGATCATGAGCTGTATCACGCCTTCGCCATACTTTTCTCTTTCCATCATTCTGGTAGAGGTTGATCTTGGTTTCATCTGTCCAAAGAATGTTCTTCCAGAATTGTGCTGGCTTTTTTAGATGTTTTTTAGCAAAGTCCAGTCTAGGCTTTTATTCTTGATGCTTATGAGTGGCTTGCACCGTGCAGTGAACCCTCTGTATTTACTTTCATGCAGTCTTCTCTTTATGGTAGATTTGGATGTTGATACGCCTACCTCATGGAAAGTGTTGTTCACTTGGTTGGCTGTTGTGAAGGGGTTTCTCTTCACCATGGAGATTATTCTGCGATCATCCACCACTGTTGTCTTCCGTGGGCGCCCAGGTTTTTTTGCATTGATGAGTTCACCAGTGCTTTCTTTCTTTCTCAGGATGTACCAAACAGTAGATTTTGCCACTCTTAATATTGTAGCAATTTCTCGGATGGGTTTTTCTGTTTTTGCAGCTTAAGGATGGCTTGTTTCACCTGCATGGAGAGCTCCTTTGACCGCATGTTTACTTCACAGCAAAACCTTCCAAATGCAAGCACCACACCTCAAATCAACTCCAGGCCTTTCATCTGCTTAATTGAGAATGACATAACGAAGGGATTGCCCACGCCTGTTCATGAAATAGCCTTGGATTCAATTGTCCAATACTTTTGGTCCCTTTAAAAACAGGGTGGCACATGTTATGGAGCTGAAACTCCTAAACCCTTCATCCAATTTTAATGTGGATACCCTCAAATGAAAGCTGAAAGTCTGAACTTCAACTGCATCTGAATTGTTTTGTTTAAAATTCATTGTGGTAATATCTAGAACCAAAATTAGAAAAATGTTGTCTCTGTCCAAATATATATGGACCTAACTGTATCCAGAAATGGTCCATTCAACGCTTCCTTTGCTCCCGTAGACAGAGCACATTCTCTTCCTTCATTTGCGCAGTATGTTCTAACATCACTAAGTCTGACAACGTCACACACCGAGAATGGTCAAATCATATCGGCTCTCAGCCACCCCAGAAATGGCACATCCATAAGATGCGCCAAATCTGGCGCTTAGCCTCTGCTCTTTCCACTTGCCCTGGTGCAGTGGCAAGTGGGGTAATAAGGTTGGGGCTCATGTCAGTCTTGTATTGGCAGCTGACGTGAAGCCCAGGTAAGTAATGGAGGGCATCTTAGACGCCCCCATTACTAACCCCATATTAAAGTTTTTGAAATAAAGACACGGACAGAATAAAGTCTGTGATTAAAACAATGTGGAATTTAATTTAAAATTTATTAAAACAAATAAATACTGTTTATACTCACCTAGCGCCCATTCAGCTAAAGCCATTGTCACCTGTAAAAAAAAACAAATAAAAAACAACCATATCCCCCATCTGTCCGCCGTGATGACATAATCCAGTGTCACACGACGATTTGGGTCATTTCTACAGCAGTCACACCAGCAATCACTGGTGTGACTGCATAGAGTGCTGTCCTCTACAACACTGACAGGAGTGTAATCACTCCTGCCAGTGTATAGTGCTGAGCTGCCAGGACTGAGGTCACTGGTGCTCAATCAGTTGATGATCAGCTGAAAACTCCAGTGACCTCACTTACTACATCAGTGTTGCGTATGAAAATTCTCACGCAGCACCGGTGCCGTAAGTGAGGTCACCGGAGCTCAAGGCTGATGGAACTCCAGTGACCTCAGTCCCATCAGCTCAGCACTATACACTGGCAGGAATGATCACACTCCTATCAGTGTATAGCGAGCTGCCGAGTGATCGGGATTACGGCAGACAGGGGAGTATAAAGGCCCGGCGAAATGCGCATCAGGGACGTTGCCCTGACTGTAAACCAGATAGCCATAGTTAGATTGCCATTTCATTGCAAGGTGCAGAGTGCAGTGCATTGGTTGATTTGAGCCCAAGACCTACACCGGTGTATGCCGCGTGTTGGGTCTCTCGCATACCAGAGAGACTGTGAGCGCAACTGAAGCCCTCATATACGATCTCTCCTGTTGTCCGCACAAACACATGTGCGGGCAATGTGGAAGGGTACCGGCGGCAGCACACACAGAGCTGCTAGATACATTGTGATTTAGATGTATACTTACATGAAAGTGAACAATATCGGATCAAAGTATCAATTGCTTGACATTCTGCTAAGCATTGCAATACATTGCCCCTTCATGTACAAAACATGGTGATTAATTATATCCAGGTTTGATGGACTGGTTGCCCCATCTTTCATCATCTATTAATATTAAGGGCTATATGTCTAACATTTTTTGGCTCATGTGTACATTGGGTATAAGTGCACCCTGTGACACAGTATAACTCAATCCTAGACATCATCTAAGTTACTCAATTACAATTTGGCAACTACCACATTAATATATAAACCCAACCGTTAATTAAAATAGGGACAGTGGTTAGGAATTTACAATAGATTACATCCCCATTATCTGGTTTCTATCTGGACTTTAGTGGATCATGGTCACCAATAATAATTACTAATTCATTAACTGTGATCCAATATACATCCTTAACTGGATGTAGGTACAATTGTTATTAAGAAATTAATATTTTATTTAATAATTAATAAGTTAATTTTTATTCACATCCTTTCCCTCTCTTCTCCCTTTTCACAGCATATCGCAGATATCAAGACTCTGACACTGTTTGCTCCATGAGCCTCCTGATGAACTCTATAATGGAGGGGGGCTATCACCCCATATCGTTGCTCCTATTCGCTTTCAATCTCCTTGAGCAGCATGTTCACGCTGAACTTTCCTCTAATCTCTCATGTAACTCACTATTCGACAACCTACAATCTGGCTTCCGTCCCCACCATTCCACTGAAAATATCCAGACCAAAATTACTAACGATTTACAGCCAAAGCCAACAGACAATTCTATACTCCTCCTTCTTGACCTGTCCTTTGCCTTCAATACAGTTGACCACTGCCTCCTACTACAAATCCTCTCTTACTTTGGAATCAAAAACCTTGCCCTATCCTGGATCTCCTCATACCTTTCCAACCACACATTTAGCATCTCCCACACTACCTCCTCATCCCACCCTCTCTCTGTTGGGAGTCCCTGAAGGCTCTGTCCTAGGACCCCTACTCATGCATCTATACCCTTGGCCTGGGACAACTTTAAGTCCCATGGCTTTCAGTACCATCTGAATGCTGATGAAACTCAGATCTACAGGTGCATCTCACAAAATTAGAATATCATCAAACAAACAGTATCACTGTGCTTGATTGGCCCGCAAACTCGCCTGACCTTAACGCCATAGATAATCTATAGAGTATTGTCAAGAGAAAGATGAGAGACACCAGACCCAACAATGCAGACGAGCTGAAGGCTGCTATCAAAGCAACCTGGGCTTCCATAACAACTCAGCAGGCCACAGGCTGATCGCCTACATGCCACATCGCCGCATTGATGCAGTAATTGATGCAAAAGGAGCACCGACCAAATATTGAGTGCATTTACTGAACATACATTTCAGTAGGCCAACATTTCGGATCTTAAAATTATTTTTCAAGCATTCTAATTTACTGAGAATGATTTTTCTGTTTTCCAGTATGTCCCCATGACAGCACCGTAGGAGGAGTAATCCCATATCCTGTGTAGGGACAGGAAGCACAAGAGGTTAAAAGCCCTCCCACCCCCAACCTCCTCAGTGTTTTTCCTGTCCCTACACAGGACAGGGAGTGCAGGAGGAGCGCTGGTGCTGGAGCACTGAAGAAAAAGTTTTTACCTCTGGACCCCGGGGAATCGGGGGGGCCGCGGCTCTCTCCTTCCCGCCGTCAAGCAGGTCCTGAGCCGACACTCCCTGCCAGGAGGCCCTCAGCCCTTCGGTGTGCTGGAGCCTCCGGGTGCCGCTTCCCCATCGCCGGGGCTCTCGGCGTCCTGCTCTGGGCGGGTCCGGCTTCTCCCGGCATCGAAACCGGAAGTCCGGAGATGACGACTTCCGGTGGCGGTCGCGCGGGAAATTCAAACCGCGGTAAGACCAGACGCCAGGGAGCAGGAGAAAATGACTGGACGACCAGGTAAGGTATAAGAAGGGGGGCTGGGGAGCAGCATGGGCAGGCTTACAGCTTTGGCACCCCTGGCAGTACAATGGCTGATGTGTCACACCCTGATACCCACCCTGGATCGTCCCAGAGTCATGTAAGTGTGCCTGTTAGAACCTTGCTGTTAGGTTTTTTTTTCCTTTGCTGGTCACATGACCTTGTTGGCCTATTTAGTCCTGCTCCGCCCTTCTGGCTTTGCTGGACTTCATTGTATATCTACTTTCTAGCTAGCCTGTCCTCTGTATCTAGCTCTGTTAGTTTGCTTGGTCTACGGACCTCTATGTTCTATCTATTTTGTTTGTTCGTCTGTCTGCTACTATTTCTGTTAGGAGGTGTCCCATATTCCTCCCAGTCCTTAGTACTTGTAGGGATTCCCTCCCCACATCTATAGGTCTTCGTACAGACTAGATTAGGACTTTAGCAGGTCTGATCGCAGGATCAGGTTCCCTGTTACATCGTAGGGATTCAGCTGAGTCCTATAGTAGGGACAGATCTCCTCTCTTTCCTTAGCTCTGGTAGCAGAACATAACAGTAAGTCCAGCCAGCAAATTCTCTAAGGAAAGATTTTTCTGTTCCATCATGGTGTCGGTTCAGGATTTGACTCATCGCCTGTAGGGACTCTCTCTGGAGGTGGCCGAGCTCCGTCAGCACGTGAGTAACTGTCCTGGAGCACATTTCTTGGAGCCTAAGGTATGTTTGCCGGATTTGTTTTTTGGTGAACACCGAGAATTTTTTTCATTTAAAAATGCTTGCTTATTGTATTTTCGTTTGAGACCTAAGTCCTCTGGGGATGAATCCCAGCGCGTAGGGTTCATAATGTCACTTTTGCGCAAAGAGCCTCAGGAGTGGGCCTTTTCTTTGCAACCTAGTGATTCATGCTTCAGATCAGTGGATAGTTTTTTTTCTGCTTTGGGACTATTATATGATGATCCTGACCGTGTCGCATCAGCTGAGACTGAGTTGAGACGTCTAAAACAAGGATCGGGTAATGTGGAAAAATATTGTACACATTTTCGTCGTTGGTCCACTCAAACAGGGTGGAACGATTCTGCTCTGAAAAGTCTATTTCTTGCTGGGCTCAGTGAAAGGGTTAAAGACCTGCTAATTGCTTATCCTACACCTGAAGATTTGCAACAGGCTATGCAATTAGCTATACGGGTGGATAGAAGACTGCGTGCTAGGGTTAATGAGAGCAAATCCTCTGCTATGTCAGTTTCTGGTTATGATAATGTGTGTACTAACAGTGGTGAACCGATGGAGATTGGATCGGTGGCACCTCGCTCTCAAGAAAAAGACCGTCGTTCTTCGCAAGGCTTGTGTTTCTATTGCGGAAAATCTGGTCATTTGATTAAAGGCTTTTTGAGCTTCGTATGAAGAAAGAAAAAAAAATGGTCAGTCACGCCCGTATTGCCTGTTTAAATTCCAAGGGTATATTTTTAGCTGCTTCCACGATTGCTCAGGAAAAATTAATGGAATTTCGGGTGTTTGTTGATTGCGGGTCTACACTGAATGTAATTGATGGGGGATTCGTGGAAAAACTCAATTTAAAACCTGAACCTTTGTCATCCCCCATTGCTGTGGTTTCTGTGGATGGCTCCCCTTTGAAGAATATTACTCTCAAGGTCAGTGAATTTCCTCTCACTATTAATGGTGTTCACCATGAGAAATTGGATTTGGTAGTGTTGAATAACTTGCCTTCTCCAGTAATATTGGGTTTGCCCTGGTTAAAATTTCACAATCCTGTACTGGATTGGTCTACCAGTGAAATTAAATCCTGGAGCCATAAATGTTATGACAAGTGTTGTAACGGGCGTATTGCAGCTTTGGATAGGGGAGAATTGCCTGTTCCTATTCAGGATTTTTGGAGAGTTTTTTCTGAGAAGGAATCGCAGGTTTTGCCTCCCCATAGAGACTATGATTGTTCTATTGAATTTGTCCCTGGAGCGACTCTTCCTAAGAGTCGTTTATTTAACCTTACTATTCCTGAGAGGAAGGCTTTGGAGGAATACATACAGACAAGCTTGGCCGCCGGTCACATTAGGCCCTCTAAGTCTCCTGTGGCGGTTGGATTTTTTTTTGTAAAAAAAAAGGACGGCGGTTTACGTCCTTGTCTGGATTTTCGTGAGATTAACAAAATTACGGTACGCAATCCTTACCCACTGCCATTGATTCCTGATCTGTTTAACCAGTTATTGGGGGCCAAGTGGTTCTCTAAAATTGACCTTAAGGGGGCATACAATCTGTTGCGCATGAAGGAGGGTGATGAATGGAAGACTGCTTTTAACACTCCTGTGGGTCATTTTGAGAATCTGGTTATGCCTTTTGGTCTTACTAATGCTCCTGCATTTTTTCAGAATCTGATTAATGACATCCTTAGACCTTTGATCGGTAAAAATGTGGTTGTGTATTTGGATGACATTTTGATTTATTCACCAGATCTGGAGTCTCATTGGCGGAGCGTGCGTGAGGTATTACAGTTATTAATGGACAATTCGCTTTTTGCTAAGCTGGAGAAATGTGAGTTCGCTGTACAGAGAATTAGTTTTTTGGGCTACATTATCTCCAGCAAAGGTTTTGAGATGGATCCGGTTAAGGTTCAGGCTGTGCAGGAATGGCCTAGGCCTATTGGTTTGAAATCGATACAGAGGTTTTTGGGTTTCGCCAATTACTATAGAAAGTTCATAAAAAATTTTTCTAGTATTGTCAAACCTCTGACTGATCTCACCAGGAAAGGTGCTGATGCGGTTCAGTGGTCTCCTGAGGCCATTGAAGCTTTTGTGTATCTCAAGGAGAGATTCACCTCTGCTCCCATCCTTATGCAGCCTGATGTTACTAGGCCGTTTTTGGTTGAGGTTGATGCTTCCTCTGTGGGGGTTGGCGCAGTATTGTCTCAGGATAACGGGGATGGATTACATCCCTGTGCCTTTTTTTCAAAAAAATTTTCGGAGACTGAATTGAATTACGATATTGGTAATCGAGAATTATTGGCTATTAAACTCGCATTTGAACACTGGCGCCACTTCTTGGAAGGTGCGGAATTTCCCGTTCAGGTTCTTACGGATCATAAAAATCTGATATATCTTGATGCTGCCAAGCGCCTGAATGCCCGTCAGGCTAGGTGGGCACTGTTTTTCTCGCGGTTTAATTTCTCCGTTACTTACATCCCTGGTACTAAGAATGTTAAGGCGGATGCCTTGTCTCACAGTTTTTCTCCCATAGTCGGTGCTGAGAAAGAGGAAAACATTTTACAAGAAGGTGTTGTGATAGCTGCTTTAGACTCCGTTTTGGAAGATGAGATTCTTAAAGCTCAGGAGAATGCCCCATCTAACACTCCTCATGGGAGGTTGTTTGTGCCTGGGACCTTTAGGAGAGATTTGTTTGTTGAGTGTCACGAATCTCGGTTGGCAGGTCATCCCGGAATCTCTGAGACCAAGAGACTGGTGGGTCGCAGTTTTTGGTGGCCTGGATGGCAGAAGGAAGTCATTAAGTGGGTGCGCCAATGTACTATATGTGCTAGATCTAAGTCCTCACATACTCCTGCTGCGGGGTTGCTTTGTCCTTTGGAGGTCCCCAGTGCTCCTTGGACACATTTGGCTATGGACTTTATAACTGACCTTCCCCCCTCTGAGGGTTTTACTGTCATCTGGGTGGTCGTGGACCGTTTTAGCAAGATGTGTCACTTGGTTCCCTTCGTCAAACTGCCCTGCGCTAAAACTCTCGCTAAGGCCTTTGTCAAGGAAATTGTCAGACTTCATGGCGTTCCTACTGACATTGTTTCTGATAGGGGTCCTCAGTTCGTGGCTCGTTTTTGGCGTGCCTTTTGTGACAGGTTGGGAATTCATTTGTCGTTTTCGTCCGGATATCATCCTGAATCTAATGGCCAGACAGAAAGGAAAAACCAGGATGTTGAACAGTTCTTGCGTTGTTTTGTGGCAGACAATCAAGAGGGGTGGTCTGAGTTTCTGCCACTTGCCGAATTTGCTCTGAACAATCATACATCTTCTTCTGCTGGTTGTTCGCCTTTTTTTTGTTGTTCTGGGAGACATCCGTCGTTTGGGTCGTTCTCCAAGTTGGGATCTGCCGTGCCTGAGGAGGAGAATTTTTCCGGTGATTTGGAAAGAGTTTGGACGGATGTGCGTGGTAATCTTCAGGAGGCCAACAGAAAATCTAAAGACTACTTTGATAGGAAACGACAGGAGGTTTTGTTCGCTGTTGGTGACATGGTTTGGTTGTCCTCTAGGAATCTGCGGTTGAGGATTCCTTCTAAGAAATTGGGTCCCAAGTTTGTAGGGCCCTTTAAGGTGCTTCAGGTTGTCAACCAATCTGCTGTTAGGTTGGAGGTTCCTACCTCCTGGAGAATTAATCCGGTCTTTCATGTCTCTCTGTTAAAAAAAGCTGTTGTGTCGGATGGTGACGCCTCTGCCTCTGTTCCTCCGGTGGTGGAGGACGGGGAATATGAAATTTCTCGCATCCTTGACTCTAGACGGTATAGAGGTAGTTTGCAGTATCTTGTGGCCTGGAAAGGTTTCGGACCCGAGGATAACTCTTGGGTGAGGTCAGATGATGTTTCCGCGTCCAGACTTATCAGAGCGTTTCACAGGAGATTTCCTGATAAGCCTGGTCCTAGGGGATCCGGAGGATCCTCTTAGAAGGGGGGGTACTGTTAGAACCTTGCTGTTAGGTTTTTTTTTCCTTTGCTGGTCACATGACCTTGTTGGCCTATTTAGTCCTGCTCCGCCCTTCTGGCTTTGCTGGACTTCATTGTATATCTACTTTCTAGCTAGCCTGTCCTCTGTATCTAGCTCTGTTAGTTTGCTTGGTCTACGGACCTCTATGTTCTATCTATTTTGTTTGTTCGTCTGTCTGCTACTATTTCTGTTAGGAGGTGTCCCATATTCCTCCCAGTCCTTAGTACTTGTAGGGATTCCCTCCCCACATCTATAGGTCTTCGTACAGACTAGATTAGGACTTTAGCAGGTCTGATCGCAGGATCAGGTTCCCTGTTACATCGTAGGGATTCAGCTGAGTCCTATAGTAGGGACAGATCTCCTCTCTTTCCTTAGCTCTGGTAGCAGAACATAACAGTACCATTACCCTTTTTTATATGGTTAATGGGACTTACGCTTGCCAGGCCCTCCATATATATATTTTATAGGATGTCCCTGGGCAGTTACCACCTCCTTCTGAAAGAAAGAAGGATATGGGGAAAAAGGCCACAGTAAAATCCAAGAGGTGCCTGGATTGTAACATCAAACTTCCCGACTCATATGCAAAGCGTCTATGTGCTGAATGTAGAGCCTCCATGCTAAAGGAGGAGCACGGGGCTTTATTAAATGAAATGCGCAGTATAATTAAAGAAGAAGTTCAGGCTTCTATCTTTTGACCCAGAGGACACCAACGTGTGCGACACTGTTCCTAAAATTGACGTCCCAGTGGCTAAAGTGGTCAAGAAGACCTCCATCCCCTTTGAGGACTCGTCAGGACTTAAAGATCCTATGGATAGGAAGGCGGACGGACTTTTGAAAAAAGCCTTGGAATCTTCGGTGGCAATCATTAAATCTAATATCGCTGCTACATCTATTGCCAGATCCATGAGAATCTGGCTAGAAGAGTTAGAGAGTCACCTACGGGATGGCACCCCGAGGGAAACTCTCCTTCAATCATTGCCCCTGTTAAAGATGGCAACAAATTTTTTGGCCGACGCTTCGGCGGAATCGGTCAGATTTGTGGCCAGAAATAATGTGCTTTCTAACTCGACCCGTAGAGCTGTTTGGTTAAAAACATGGTCTGGAGATACAGCTTCTAAGAACAAGCTGTGCTCTATTCCATTTTCAGGGCTCAGAGTATTCGGACCTGTACTAGATGACATTCTAGAAAAAGCGTCCGATAGAGAGAAGGGCTTCCCCGAGGAGAAAAAGAAGGAGCAGCCCTTTCGTAAACCCTTCCCCTCCCGTAAATATAACACTCAGAAAAAAGGGGGGTCCACAAGGGGGGTCCTCCCGTAAATATAACACTCAGAAAAAAGGGGGGTCCACAAGCTGGAGTTTTAATAAGATAGGAAATACCAGCCCAGTACTAGCTCCCGTCCAAAACGACAATGACTATGTCAGAGTGGGGGGGGCGATTAAAGTTTTTCAAAAACAGTTGGCATCGGGTCACTCAAAATCCCTGAATACTAACAACTATAGCACAGGGTTACAGGATAGAATTTTCTCAATATCCCCCGCAAAAATTCCGCCTGACAAAGGGTTCCCCTTCCTCTCTTTCCCGTCTACGGGCAGACATAGAGAAGCTTCTACATCAGAGGGTTATTGTGCCAGTTCCGGAACACGAACAACATCAGGGCCATTACTCCTCTCTGCTTTCAATAAACAAACCGTCAGGGGAATTCCGTACAATAATCAACTTGAAACCCCTAAACCGGTGGGTCTGTTACAAAAAAATCCGCATGGAATCAGTAAGATCAGCCATTCCTCTAATAGACGCAGATGCGGTAATGTGCACCCTGGACCTCAGAGATGCATACTACCACCTGCCAATACTTTCCTCAAGTCAGCAATATCTGAGGTTTGCACTACCATCAGGCAGTCAGATTCTACACTACCAGTTCCGATGTCTTCCCTTTGGCCTGTCATCTGCTCCCAGAATCTTTACCAAGATCATGGCAGAGGTGGTGGCCTATATCCGACTCAGGGATATTACCATCATTCCGTACTTGGACGACTTCCTGGTGGTGGCAGGATCTCCTCTAGGTATGACGCAACATCTGGAAGTTGTCCTACAGACATTTACCAACCTGGGTTTGATTGTGAAAAAAGAAAAATCCAATCTTATCCCCAGTACTTCACACATCTTCCTGGGAGTCCAGCTCGATTCCCGAAGGCGAATGTCTTATCTCCCGGAAGACAAAATACTCTCAATTCCACAAAGGATTCGTTCCTTTTCAACAGAGAAGAAACCTTAAATTCGAAAGGCAATGAGTATTTTGGGAATTATGACATCATGCATCACCTGCGTCAGATGGCGCCAGTTCCATTCCAGGTCTCTACAGAAATGCATCCTGGAAGTGACAGACGGACATCAGAATTACCTAGACAGGAGGATGTCTTTGTCCAGAGACGCCCAGGACTCCCTACACTGGTGGCTCGACCAGAAGAATCTACAGACGGGAGTGCAGTGGATTCTGGAACCTTGTCTTTTAGTGACCACGGACGCAAGTCTCTCAGGATGGGGAGCTTGAGTGGGAGATTCTTATCTCCAAGGAACATGGTCCACAGAAATTCAGACCCGATCATCAAATTTTCGGGAACTACAGTCGATCTGGGAAGCCCTACAGAGAAGCCGGGCTGTCTTAAGAGACAGACATGTAAAAATCCTGTCGGACAACATCACGGCAGTCTCCTTCATCAGACATCAGGGCGGACCAAGACATGCACTGCTCCAGTCCCTGACCAAAAGGATATTCTTAGGGATAGAGAAAATAGTGAGCTCCATTTCAGCAGTTCACCTTCGGGGATCCGACAATCAGGAGGCAGATTATCTCAGCAGGCGTCAGATGAAGGCTTCAGAATGGGAACTGAACGAAGAGGTGTTCCAGCAACTAACTCGCAGATGGGGTCAGCCGCACCTAGACCTTTTTGCATCCAGAACGAATGCAAAGACAACATCTTTCTTCTCTCTCGACCCAGGAGATCATCCTCTGGCAGTGGATGCTCTCTCACAATATTGGGGAGAAGGCCTAACATATGCCTTCCCACCTGCCCCTCTAATTCCGAGAATGCTGCGGAAAATTCAGGAAGATCGGGCGACAGTCATAGCAATTGTCCCGTTCTGGCCAAGGAGGAGTTGGTTCTCCCTTCTACGTCATCTAGCGTTGGAAGACCCAATCATTTTACCATTTCAGGAGGATCTTCTGACACAAGGTCCACTGTTGCATCGGAATCTTCAACAACTCCAGCTCTCAGCCTGGCTTCTGAAGGGGAGATCCTGAAGAATAAGGGCTTATCCGCCAGAGTGATCCAGACTATGCAGGCTAGTAGAAAACCTGTAACTCAGGCCATATATAAAAAAGTCTGGCAGACCTTTTGTCAGTTCCACAGGGCGGTAGACACCTCTCAGCCAGACATCCCTGCGATCCTTGACTTCTTGCAGGCAGGATTTGACGCAGGTCTTAGACCAAGTACCTTGAAGGTGCAGATTGCGGCACTAGGTGCTTTCTTCGACACATCATTGTCCACGCATCCCTGGATAATCAGGTTTGTCAAGGCAATCCAGAGACTTAGGCCTACCCAGAGAATTTCTTCCCCTCCATGGGATCTGAATTTTGTCCTGAGAGTCCTTTGTAAGCCTGCCTTTGGCCCAGTTAATGAATTGGGAATAAAGAACTTGACTCTGAAAACAGTCTTCTTGGTGGCAATCACCACGGCTAAACGGTTGGGTGAAATCCAGGCTCTGTCTATTGTCGAGCCTTGTATGCAAATTCGGGATGATTGCATCATTTTGAAGCTGGATCTGTAGCGCCCCGAGGGTTCGGTTGCTACAGGGGTATTGCACCTCAACCAGAGGTATGATATTCCACTCCCAGGTAAGGATGGAGTGTGGACCAGGGCTCAGTTAGCTGCACACATACATACACACACTCCTCATTTCCGGGGGACAGCTCGACGGTGCTCCCATTTATATATATGCAGGCACAACTGACTATGTCCCTGGCTGGAGTGGGGAGGGGGGGAGAGAACCCAGTGATGTAGGAGCAAAGGGGATGGTTTCTGGAGCATAGGAAGGAGCTCATTGGGTGCAGGTCACCTGAGATCAGACACAGTAAAGCAGATAAAAGGTGGGGGCCATCTTAGGAGGGAGTTCAGGTCAGTTCGTTCAGTCAGTCAGAGCAGAAGGAGGAGAGAGCTGACAGGGAGCCGAGGCTCAGCCTGAGCTCACCTCCACGAGGCAGGCCTAGGGTGAAGGCCGGAGAAGAGGAGAAGGAGAAGGAAGGAAGAAAGGTGGAGAGAAAGAGGAGTAGAAAGGCTCCAGAAACAAGAAGGCAGAAGGGACCCTAAGAACCCACGAGATATCGGGTGAAGGGTCAGGCCACAGAAGGGTACCGGATTCCCAAGTTGGTGGAGGTAAATTATCCCTCAGCCAAAGACCGGAGGTCGTGATCATCTATTGGTGCGACCCCCTGCTACACCCACTAGGAAGGCACCACATAGGGTCAGGGAAACCGGCGATAGGTTTCACCAAGAGAAGGCCCGAGGTAGCTGGACAGAAGTGTGGTCACTGGTGGGGCACGAGAGGCCAGAGAAAGGATAGAAGGGAGTCCTGTGCCATACTCCTGAATTGCCTGGGGGTTGACCAAGCTTCTCACCTGGTGAACGCAGCACGGCTTGTGCAGTCATTGCCGGCAGAAGTGACTCGGATAACAACTGTGAGTAAAAGACCCTGGACTGCATCACTGACTCTGTGTGATTTATGCTGCGCCTGCACCATCACCCCCAGCATCCTACTACACTGCCCTGGGGCTACACTCTTCTCGTGGGGAGTTATACTATCTCAGCTGCACACACCATCAGCCCCAGTGGACTGCTTTGCAGCGGCGGTTCATAATAGCCGCAATCCACGGGTGGCGTAGTCGGACATTAAATCATAAAAACCCTAAGAAAGACTGCCACTGGTTTGACCACCCTGAGCCACGAACCGGGTCACCGCCACGGAGACTACAACCCCCAGAGATCCGGCTCCGGGTAACCCACACACGTGCACCCATGGCCCAGGGGGGCGCGTCAACTTCAAGTTTCTACCCGAAGGTGGTGTCATCAATGACCTTAAACCAAGAAGTGGTTCTTCCATCATTCTGCGAAAACCCTAAGAATCAGAGGGAGGAAGAGTTCCACCATCTCGATGTCTGCAGAGCAGTGTTGGCCTATTTGGAAGCCACTCGGAACTGGAGATTAGACTCTAATCTTTTTATACAGTTTGGGGGAAAAAATAGAGGCAGGAAGGCTTCAAACCCATCCTTAGCTAGATGGGTTACATCCATGATTAATCTATCATATCTTTCAGAAGGACAGCCTCCCCCTGAAACTATAAAAGCCCATTCCACCAGAGCAATCTCCACCTCATGGGCAACTAGAGTAGGAGCTACCATTGAACAGATATGTACCGCAGCCACATGGTCAGGACAGACTACATTCTGCAAACACTACAAGCTAGATGTTCTCTCACAGCAGTGATCTGCGTTTGGTACGAAGGTACTTCATGCTGTTATCCCACCCTAAGCTATGAGTTCTTGGGTATACTCCTACGGTGCTGTCATGGGGACGTACTGGAAAACCGGAATTAGTGTTACCGGTAATGATGTTTCCAGGGGTCCACATGACAGCACCCTTATTTCCCTCCCTGTATTGCTACTGTATGTGATTCTAACATACTAGATGGTGGCCCGATTCTAACGCATCGGGTATTCTAGAATATGTATGCGGCCGACCGGGCGCAATTAGCAGAGCGGTGTTTAAACTTGGCGCCAAAAGCGCTGATTGGTCGCGGCCGGCAACCGCGACCAATCAGCAAAGCGGTGTTTAAATTTGGCAGCAATATCGGTGATTGGTCGCGGGCGGCGGCGGCAACCAATCACTGAACCGTGTTAGTGAGGACTGGAGAGCGTGTTTGAATTTGGCGCCAAAATCTTCGATTAGTCGCGACCGCGACCAATCAGCAAAGCTGTGTTTAAATTTGGCGCCAAAATTTTGATTAGTCGCGACCGCGACCAATCAGCAAAGCGGTGTTTAAATTTGGTGACAATCTCGCTGATTGGTCGCGGATGGCGGCCGCGACCAATCAACAGAGCGTTGTTTAAATTTTGCACCAATCTCGCTGATTGGTCGCGACCAATCAACAGAGTGTTGTTTAAATTTTGCACCAATCTCGCTGATTGGTCGCGGTAGGCTGGCGGCCGCGAGCAATCAGCAGAGCGTTGTTTAAATTTGGCGCCAATGTCACAGATTGGTCGCGGTCGGCTGGCGTCCTCGACCAATCAGCAGAGCGTTGTTTAAATTTGGCGCCAATCTCGCTGATTGGTTGCGGTCGGCTGGCGGCCGTAACCAATCAGCAGACCGTTGTATAAATTTGGCGCCAATCTCGCAGACTGGTCGCGGCTGGCGGCCGCGACCAATCAACAGAGCGTTGTTTAAATGTTGCGCCAATCTCGCTGATTGGTCGCGGTCGGCTGGCGTCTGTGACCAATCAGCAGAGCGCTGTTTACATTTGGCGCCAATCTCGCTGATTGTTCGCGGCTGGCGTCCTCGACCAATCAGCAGAGCGTTGTTTAAATTTGGCGCCAATCTCGCTGATTGGTTGCGGTCGGCTGGCGGCCGTAACCAATCAGCAGACCGTTGTATAAATTTGGCGCCAATCTCGCAGACTGGTCGCGGCTGGCGGCCGCGACCAATCAACAGAGCGTTGTTTAAATGTTGCGCCAATCTCGCTGATTGGTCGCGGTCGGCTGGCGGCCGCGACCAATCAGCAGAGCGTTGTTTAAATTTGGCGCCAATCTCGCTGATTGGTCGCGGTCAGCTGGCGGCCGCGACCAATCAGCAGAGCGTTGTTTAAATTTGGCGCCAATGACACTGAATGGTCGCGGCTGCCACCTGCGACCAATCAGCAGTGTTTAAATGTGTCGGCAAGATCGCTGATTGGTCGCGGGCAGCGTCCGCGACCAATCAGCACAGCAGTGTTTAAGTGTTACGCTAAGATCGGTGATTGGTCGCGGCCGCAATTTAAATGTGGCGCCCAAATCTCTGATTGGTCGCGGGCGGTCAGCACAGCGGTGTATAACTTTTGCGCCAAGATCACTGATTGGTTGCGGCCGGAATCACATTTAAACACTGCTGTGCTGATTGGTCGCGGACGCTGCCCGCGACCAATCACCTATTTGGGCGCCACATTTAAATAGCGTCCGCGACCAATCAGCACAGCGGTGTTTAACTTTTTCGGCAAGATCAGTGATTGGTCGCGGCCGGAGACCGCGACCAATCAGAGAATCGTATTGATGAGGACCGGGAAGCGGAATCGTATTGGTGAGGACCGGGGAACGCCGCTGCTGGGACATGAGCAACTGCTCGCAGCAGAAGTATCCCGACCCGCAGCGCCGCTCCCCGGTCCTCCCTTGACACCCTAGCCGCTGATCTCCCGACAGTAGCCACATGGTGTTACTAAGGTCCGGACATTTGTGTTCAAAATCGCTGATTGATCACAGGCGCTGCCCGCGACCAATCACCGATTTGGGCGCCACATTTTAAATATCGGCCGCGACCAATCACCGATCTTGGCGCCACATTTAAACACCGCTGTGCTGATTGGTCGCGGACGCTGCCCGCGACCAATCACCGATTTGAGCACCACATTTAAATAGCGGACACGACCAATCGTGATCTTGGCGCAACATTTAAACACCGCTGTGCTGATTGGTCGCAGACGCTGCCCGCGACCAATCACCGTTTTGGGCACCACATTTAAATAGCGTCCACGACCAATCAGCACAGCGGTGTTTAAATGTTTCTGCAAGATCGGTGATTGTTCGCGGCCGCTATATAAATGTGGCTGCCCGCGACCGATCAGCACAGCGGTGTTTAACTTTTGCGGCAAGATCAGTGATTGGTCGCGGCCGATGACCGCGACCAATCACCGATTTGTGCGCCACATTTAAATAGCGTCCGCGACCAATCAGCACAGCGGTGTTTAAATGTGTCTGCAAGATCGGTGATTGGCCGCGGGCGCTATTTAAATGTGGCGCCCAAATCTGTGATTGGTCGCGGGCAGCGTCGGCGACCAATCAGCACAGCGGTGTTTAAATGTCTCTGCAAGATCGGCGCCACATTTAAACACTGCTGTGCTGATTGGTCGCGGACGCTATTTAAGTGTGGCGCCCAAATCGGTGATTGGTCATGGGCAGTGGCCGCGACCAATCAGCACAGCGGTGTTTAACTTTTGGGCCAAGATCAGTGATTGGTCGCGGCGAGAGATCGCGACCAATCAGCGAATTGTATTGGTGAGGACCGGGGAGCGGCGCTGCCTGTGCGGCTACTTCTGCTGCGAGAAGCCGGGAGATGAGCGACTGCTCGCAGCAGAAGTATCTCGACCCGCAGCGCCGCTCCTCGGTCCTCCCTTGACACCCTAGCCGCATGGATGTCAACGGCGCTGCCTGTGCGGCTACTTCCGCTGCGAGAACCCGGGACATGAGCGGGCGCTCGCAGCAGAAGTATCCCGACCCGCTGCGCCGCTCCCCGGTCCTCCCTTCACACCCTAGCCGCATGGAGGTCAGCGTCGCCGGCGGTCGGGACATGAGCGCCTCGCGCCGGTCATCTCCCGGCTGCATCGCCGCTGAGCTCCGTCCCACAGATGAGCCGCTAACGGCCGCCATCTTTTTTCAGAAATCCCGCGGCGCTGATTGGCCGCTGCCGGACCAATGAGCGACGCGGGATTTCCTGGACAGACAGACGGGATAAGACGATTATATATATAGATGTCTAAGCAATTCAAAAAATAAAAATAAAATTTTGTTGTACCCAGCCAATGTGGTTCTTGGAAAATCACTGAGGAGGTTGGGGGTGGGAGGGCTTTTAACCTCTTGTGCTTCCTGTCCCTACACAGGATATGGGATTACTCCTCCTACGGTGCTGTGATGTGGGCTCCTGGAAACATCATTACCGGTAAGACTAATTCCGGTTTTCATTGGCTGTATGCCATAATCATCAACATTAACAGAAATAAACACTTGAAACAGATCACTCTGTTTGTAATGAATCTATGAGTTTCACTTTTTGTATTGAAGAACTGAAATAAATTAACTTTTTGATGATATTCAAATTTTACGAGATGCGCCTGTACCTCTCTGCTGTCCAGAATCCTGGAGTATCAGCCATATCCTCCTTTTTCTCCTCTCGCTTCTTCAAGCTCAATGTGGACAAATCTGTGCTCAATCTTTCCTCCATCTCACGTATCCACTCTACCCTATCACAATAAATGACATCATATATTCCCCTGTGCCGGAAATTCGCTGCCTTGGAGTACCCTTGACTCTGCTCAGTCCTTCAAACCCCACATACAAACTTACCACCTCCAGCTCAAAAATATTTCCAGAATCCGTCCTTTCCTCAACCCTCAGTCTACTAAAATGCTTGTGCATGCCCTCATCTCCCACCTTGACTAATGCAACATCTTCCTCTGTGTCCTACCTGCGAACACTCTCGCACCTCTCCAGTCCGTCCTTAACTCTGCTGCCTCACTAGTTCATCTCGCTCATCCCCCCTTTACAAATCCCTTCATTGGCTCCCAATTCACCGATTTAAACTGCTAATACCGATCTAAAACAAAGCCATCCATAACCTTTCTCCTCCGTACATCTCCGAACTAATCTACCGATATCTTCAGTCTCCTCTCCTCCACACTTATTTGTTCCTCACCCAATTGCCGCCAAGACTTCTCCCGATTATCCCCCATCCCCTGGAATTCTTTGCTCCAACATGTCCGATTATCCACATTCGGATCCTTCAAACGTAACATGAAAACCCATCTCTGCAAGAAATTTTACAACCTGCAATGACCCCGCTGCCACTGCAACCCCCCCCCCCCCCCCTTCAACCTACAGTCTCCTTCCCCATCATCCTGTAGAATGTAAGCCTACAAAGGCAGGGTCCTCTTCCCTCTGTACCAGTCTATCATTGTTAGTTTACATTCTGTAAGTAACCCCTCCTCATGTACAGTACAACACTATGGAATTAACGGTGCTATATAAATAATCTCTGCTATAGAATAGATCTGTACGTACAGATAATTCCTGAAATCAGCAGCGCCAGCTCTTGTGGTGACGGTGTGGGTGGCTCTTAGAAGAGCCTTTGGGTTGTGTGGATGATACAGGATCGGCTGCAGCGCTCACTTGCTCTTGCTCTTGCTCGCTTTGTTTGGCGACTTGCTACTCTCGTTCTTCTTGGGAAGCAGCACGGCCTGGATGTTGGGCAGGACGCCCCCCTGGGCGATGGTCACCCCACCCAGCAGCCTGTTCAGCTCCTCGTCATTGCGCACAGCCAGCTGCAGGTGGCGGGGGATGATGCGGGTCTTGTTGTCCCGGGCGGCATTGCCGGCCAATTCCAGGATCTCAGCGGTCAGATACTCCAGCACAGCAGCCAGATAGACCGGAGCGCCGGCGCCCACCCTCTCAGCATAGTTACCCTTGCGGAGAAGCCTGTGCACACGACCGACCGGGAACTGCAGTCCTGCCCGGGATGAGCGGGTCTTGGCTTTAGCACGGACCTTCCCTCCTTGTTTGCCAGTCCAGACATCACTGCTCTCAGTTATCAGCAGATAAGAGAAGTCTCTTGTGTCATAGATGTGCTGCCTCCTGCACCTTTAATAAGCTCCTGCTCCATCCTCCTCTCCTGCCATTGGCTGGATCTGAAGTCACCAATGGAAACAATACTTGTAGAAACGCCAATGAGCTGCAGTGGGCGGAGATAATTGAATGTCCATTGATCACATGATGTTCTCACCCAATAGTACAGTGATCTGCCAGCATTGCTCATTTGCATGGCTGGTCTATAAATACGGCCGCTCTGGGAGGAGCAGGATCATTATTCTCTTTCTTCAGTGAAGAGAATATCTTGCTGTCATAATGCCTGAACCTGCCAAGTCTGCACCAGCAGCCAAGAAGGGCTCCAAGAAAGCTGTGACCAAGACTCAGAAGAAGGACGGCAAGAATACGGAGGAAGAGCAGGAAGGAGAGCTATGCCATCTATGTGTACAAGGTGCTGAAGCAGGTCCACCCTGACACCGGCATCTCCTCCAAGGCCATGGGCATCATAAACTCCTTTGTCAATGACATCTTTGAGCGCATTGCAGGGGAAGCCTCCCGCCTGGCTCACTACAACAAGCGCTCCACCATCACCTCCCGGGAGATCCAGACCGCTGTGCGCCTGCTGCTGCCCGGAGAGCTGGCCAAGCACGCCGTGTCCGAGGGCACCAAGGCCGTCACCAAGTACACCAGCGCCAAGTGATCTGCTCCAAGCTCTGCTCCACCAACCCAAAGGCTCTTCTGAGAGCCACCCACCCCGTCTACATCAGAGCTGTGGCTGCTTGTCTGTGTTCTGCAAGAAATTCCGTGCAGAAACGTATTGCAAAAAATATAGTTGACCACCAGGATGGATCCATGAAAGAGAAGTTATGCCTAATCTACATGTTAGACTTCTGAGAAGGTAAGTGCTATTATGGTTGTTAGTCATGCGTCCAATGTGATATATCTGGACTTTGCAAAGGCGTCTGACGCTGAACCACACAACAGCCAGAAGCCGGGACTCGGTCCAGTATGCAGATGGGTGAAGAACTGGTTAAGGGACAGGAAACATGTTTTAAATGGTAGATTTTCTAAGTATGATATTGCCAGAAGTGGGGACCTCGGATCTGTACTGGGAGCAGATGTGGGCGAAGCACAGAACTGTTGGGGATTTTGAATTTCCCGCCCTTTTTACTGTCCTTTTTCCATTTTCTATCATGAGGATGTTGGTCACAAATGGTTCTGATAGTGAAGTATACCCTACATATCCAGCTGTATACCCCCTTATAATGCTATATACCATCCATATAATGTTGTATACCCTTTATATAGTGCTATAGATCCTCCATATACTGCTGTAAATCATCATGTGCTGTATACTCCCCATATAGTGCTCCGTATACCCCCATATATACCAGATATTCAGATCTCGCAGCCCCTACATTGGACACCACCCTATTGATCATTTACAGTCCCCACAAATCCCTGCACCATAAATGAAAAGTGCTTCAGGAACTCATCCCTTCTCCTGAAACACCCTGACCCCACAATAAAGAGGTCAGATAAGGCAGATCACTGGACCACCACCTTTTTCTGCTGCTCCTCTTTACAAAGTGTGAATTCTGCCTGATGCAAAGCTTTTACCTCTACATCAGGTGATTCATCTAATAATCTGTTAGGTGGGGACCACAAGGATCTGGACTGGGAGCAGTAGGGGCCAAAAAGAGGTTTGGAATAATTATCTTTAATCTCTTCATTAATGACCTTGTGAAGGAGAGTAAAGTTCCAGTCTACAGAAAAGAAGGACTTGGGAGTTCTGGTTACAAGTTGAGCAATCAATATCAGGCAGCAGCAACAAAAGCAAATAAGATTTGAGGATGTATAAAGAGATCATTTGATCCCAATGTATTTGTGGCCTCTAGATATTTATAGAGGGGTAGCCTTTATAATATGGGATCCAGTTTGAGGCTCCACGTCTTAAAAGTATTAAAGGTGTCACCTAGATTAACATTAGCATGTTATGAAGGACTCCTGCTGGTCACCTCTCACTTAATGAACCCATTCTCTGAGCACTGGGTCCTAGTGCCCTCTGCTTCCAGTGTTCTCCTGGTAATGGGGGAGGATGGGCTGTTAACTCTTTCAGTGCTCAGCTGCATTTTCAGCAGTTTCTCAATGTTCAGATTGGTGTACACAGAATCATATAGGGAGTATACCAGCAGTCTATGGAGAGTGCAGTCCAGGGGTAAAGAGCTCTATATGGGGGTTATATAGCACTATATGGATGAGGGTATAAAGATCATATGAGCAGCACGATGAGGATCTAAACACTGAATGGATTGTATGCTGCATTATATATAGGAACAAAGCACTATATGGAGGGTATACAGCACTATATGGAGGGTATACAGCACTATATGGAGGGTATACAGCACTATATGGAGGGTATACAGCTCTATATGGAGGGTATACAGCTCTATATGGAGGGTATACAGCTCTATATGGAGGGTATACAGCTCTATATGGAGGGTATACAGCTCTATATGGAGGGTATACAGCTCTATATGGAGGGTATACAGCTCTATATGGAGGGTATACAGCTCTATATGGAGGGTATACAGCTCTATATGGAGGGTATACAGCTCTATATGGAGGGTATACAGCTCTATATGGAGGGTATACAGCTCTATATGGAGGGTATACAGCTCTATATGGAGGGTATACAGCTCTATATGGAGGGTATACAGCTCTATATGGAGGGTATACAGCTCTATATGGAGGGTATACAGCTCTATATGGAGGGTATACAGCTCTATATGGAGGGTATACAGCTCTATATGGAGGGTATACAGCTCTATATGGAGGGTATACAGCTCTATATGGGGGGTATACAGCACTATATGGAGGTATACAGCACTATAGACCTGTCAGTGACCCGAGCAGCAGTCACCGGGGAGGAGTCGGCTCTGTGACCGGATGTAACATCCTCGCGATAAAAGCGGGAAAATGACAGGAAAAAGGGCGGGAAATTCAACCTCCCCAACAGTTCTGTGCTCCGCCCACATCTGAGGAGAAGCCGCAGCTCCTGCTGCTGGGGGAGGGGCTGCTGACCGCCCTGTGCCCGGATGGCTGCAGTCTGCTCTGCGGGGACTGGGAACATCGGCCACTAAAGGGTTAACACCAAGTGTCTGCGGGGAGGAGCTGATCCTGTGCTGCCTGTGGGCGGAGCCATAGCCCTACTGAGCGCTGATTGGCTGAGCGCTGAATATGAAATCCCCGCACAACGGCTGATAGTTCCTCCCGCTCTTTGTTCTCCTCAGTGTAACACGTGGTGCAGAGCGCTATATAGAGGGTAATAACATCATGTGGCCGTATACAGCGCTATATGGAGGGTAATAACATCATGTGGCTGTATACAGCGCTATATGGAGGGTAATAACATCATGTGGCCGTATACAGCGCTATATGGAGGGTAATAGCATCATGTGGCTGTATACAGCGCTATATGGAGGGTAATAACATCATGTGGCCGTATACAGCGCTATATGGAGGGTAATAGCATCATGTGGCTGTATACAGCGCTATATGGAGGGTAATAACATCATGTGGCCGTATACAGCGCTATATGGAGGGTAATAACATCATGTGGCTGTATACAGCGCTATATGGAGGGTAATAACATCATGTGGCTGTATACAGCGCTATATGGAGGGTAATAACATCATGTGGCTGTATACAGCGCTATATGGAGGGTAATAACATCATGTGGCCGTATACAGCGCTATATGGAGGGTAATAGCATCATGTGGCTGTATACAGCGCTATATGGAGGGTAATAACATGTGGCCGTATACAGCGCTATATGGAGGGTAATAACATCATGTGGCCGTATACAGCGCTATATGGAGGGTAATAACATCATGTGGCCGTATACAGCGCTATATGGAGGGTAATAACATCATGTGGCCGTATACAGCGCTATATGGAGGGTAATATCATGTGGCCGTATACAGTGTTATATGGAGGTGTTACACGCGGTGCAGAGCGTTATATGGAGGTGTTACACGCGGTGCAGAGCGCTATATGGAGGTGTTACACGCGGTGCAGAGCGCTATATGGAGGTGTTACACGTGGTGCAGAGCGTTATATGGAGGTGTTACACGTGGTGCAGAGCGCTATATGGAGGTGTTACACGTGGTGCAGAGCGCTATATGGAGGGTAATAACATCATGTGGCCGTATACAGCGCTATATGGAGGGTAATAATATCATGTGGCCGTATACAGCGCTATATGGAGGGTAATATCATGTGGCCGTATACAGTGTTACATGGAGGTGTTACACGAGGTGCAGAGCGTTATATGGAGGTGTTACACGCGGTGCAGAGCGCTATATGGAGGTGTTACACGCGGTGCAGAGCGCTATATGGAGGTGTTACACGTGGTGCAGAGCGTTATATGGAGGTGTTACACGCGGTGCAGAGCGTTATATGGAGGTGTTACACGTGGTGCAGAGAGCTATATGGAGGTGTTACACGTGGTGCAGAGCGTTATATGGAGGTGTTACACGCGGTGCAGAGCGGTATATGGAGGTGTTACACGCGGTGCAGAGCGGTATATGGAGGTGTTACACGCGGTGCAGAGCGTTATATGGAGGTGTTACACGTGGTGCAGAGCGCTATATGGAGGTGTTACACGCGGTGCAGAGCGCTATATGGAGGTGTTACACGCGGTGCAGAGCGTTATATGGAGGTGCTACACGTGGTGCAGAGCGTTATATGGAGGTGTTACACGCGGTGCAGAGCGTTATATGGAGGTGTTACACGTGGTGCAGAGCGCTATATGGAGGTGTTACACGTGGTGCAGAGCGTTATATGGAGGTGTTACACGCGGTGCAGAGCGGTATATGGAGGTGTTACACGCGGTGCAGAGCGGTATATGGAGGTGTTACACGCGGTGCAGAGCGGTATATGGAGGTGTTACACGTGGTGCAGAGCGCTATATGGAGGTGTTACACGCGGTGCAGAGCGCTATATGGAGGTGTTACACGCGGTGCAGAGCGCTATATGGAGGTGTTACACGTGGTGCAGAGCGCTATATGGAGGTGTTACACGTGGTGCAGAGCGTTATATGGAGGCGTTACACGCGGTGCAGAGCGCTATATGGAGGTGTTACACGTGGTGCAGAGCGCTATATGGAGGTGTTACATGCGGTGCAGAGCGCTATATGGAGGTGTTACACGCGGTGCAGAGCGCTATATGGAGGTGTTACACGCGGTGCAGAGCGCTATATGGAGGTGTTACACGCGGTGCAGAGCGGTATATGGAGGTGTTACACGTGGTGCAGAGCGCTATATGGAGGTGTTACACGTGGTGCAGAGCGTTATATGGAGGTGTTACACGCGGTGCAGAGCGCTATATGGAAGTGTTACACGCGGTGCAGAGTGCTATATGGAGGTGTTACACGTGGTGCAGAGCGCTATATGGAGGTGTTACACGCGGTGCAGAGCGTTATATGGAGGTGTTACACGCGGTGCAGAGCGGTATATGGAGGTGTTACACGTGGTGCAGAGCGTTATATGGAGGTGTTACACGCGGTGCAGAGCGTTATATGGAGGTGTTACACGCGGTGCAGAGCGTTATATGGAGGTGTTACACGTGGTGCAGAGCGCTATATGGAGGTGTTACACGCGGTGCAGAGCGTTATATGGAGGTGTTACACGCGGTGCAGAGCGGTATATGGAGGTGTTACACGTGGTGCAGAGCGCTATATGGAGGTGTTACACGCGGTGCAGAGCGTTATATGGAGGTGTTACACGTGGTGCAGAGCGCTATATGGAGGTGTTACACGCGGTGCAGAGCGCTATATGGAGGTGTTACACGTGGTGCAGAGCGCTATATGGAGGTGTTACACGTGGTGCAGAGCGTTATATGGAGGCGTTACACGCGGTGCAGAGCGCTATATGGAGGCGTTACACGTGGTGCAGAGCGCTATATGGAGGTGTTACACGCGGTGCAGAGCGCTATATGGAAGTGTTACACGCGGTGCAGAGCGCTATATGGAGGTGTTACACGCGGTGCAGAGCGGTATATGGAGGTGTTACACGTGGTGCAGAGCGCTATATGGAGGTGTTACACGTGGTGCAGAGCGTTATATGGAGGTGTTACACGCGGTGCAGAGCGCTATATGGAGGTGTTACACGTGCAGAGCGCTATATGGAGGTGTTACACGCGGTGCAGAGCGCTATATGGAAGTGTTACACGCGGTGCAGAGCGCTATATGGATGTGTTACACGCGGTGCAGAGCGGTATATGGAGGTGTTGCACGTGGTGCAGAGCGCTATATGGAGGTGTTACACGTGCAGAGCGCTATATGGAGGTGTTACACGCGGTGCAGAGCGTTATATGGAGGTGTTACACGTGGTGCAGAGCGCTATATGGAGGTGTTACACGTGGTGCAGAGCGTTATATGGAGGTGTTACACGCGGTGCAGAGCGCTATATGGAGGTGTTACACGTGGTATACCGCTCTGTTTGGGGATTACACACCTCTATATGGAGGTGTTACACGTGGTGCAGAGCGTTATATGGAGGTGTTACACGTGGTGCAGAGCGCTATATGGAGGTGTTACACGTGGTGCAGAGCGCTATATGGAGGTGTTACACGTGGTGCAGAGCGTTATATGTAGGTGTTACACGTGGTGCAGAGCGTTATATGGAGGTGTTACACGTGGTGCAGAGCTGTATATGGCCTTGTATAGCGCTATATGGATGTATATTGTACTATAAAAAGTCATATAGCGCTATATGGGCTTACAAAGCATTACATGGAGGCTATATGGCATCATTTGGGCATAGACAGGATAACAAGGAGGATTTCAGCACTATGACAGTATACAGCCCTGCATGGCAGCATATATTCACTATGGATGGGGAGTATGCAGCACAATATGTGGTTAAGTATCACTGTACGGAGGGGGCATACAGCACAATATAGGGATTTTAAACTCTTATTGGAGTCTATACAGCACTATATGGGGGTACATAGCACTACATGGTGGCATACAGCAACTATATGGGGTGTGCATATATATATTTGGATATCTCACCCCATATACATCAAGTGTGAGTTGTGGTGTCCATGCACCACACTCTGCAGCCACATGGGAGGTGAGGACGGTGCAGTAACAGGGTCACACTGCAGAGCTCAGTGCTGCCATCAGGAGGGCATCTGCCCACATTACACTCTGTCTCCTCTAGTGCACGGTGCCATTCACAGATCATGGACCGGACAGCAGCTTTATTACTCAGCACCTCACACTACAAGACATGGCGGGTGAGGATGAAGTAGATGATATCGAACCAGTGAAGGCCAGTCACAGCACCAGATCATAGACAATCATCTGTCCCACTGATCCGCAATCGGTGAGGGGGTAACCTACCACCTATTGCTAAATAAATCACCTTTTCTCAGACTATTCCCAATATTCTGCATCTCACTGCAATTCATCTCCTTCCTCTAATCCCTTATACCCCTGTCAGAACCAATTGAATTAATTCTGAATAATATGATGCATGCAGACTGTACCTTACTGTCCACCACCGCACTCTAATCAGCATCTCTGTTTATCCATTCCTCTTACAGGTACGTGACCCAACTTTGCCATCCTGATTTCCATGCAGCCTTCCCTATATCTCTCTGCTCCTACTATATACTAATGGTACGTGACCCAAGTTACACTACCCACCCCCCACTTTCATTTCTGACCCTGCTTACTGAACCTTTGAGTATCCTACATCTGGTTCAGCCTTAATCAGCTGATCAAGATGAGCACAGACCACTCCCCTCTGGTTCACAGCTGAATGCATTCTGTTACAAATATATTGAGAGCCAGGAGTCTGTGTTTGACTTCAGTCTGTGTCCCTCAGCTTAAGTGTCCATTAGCTGAAGTGTCTGAAATTTGAATTAATTCTGAATAATATGATGCATGCAGACTGTACCTTACCGGCCACCACTTCACTCTAATCAGCATCTCTGTTTATCCATTCCTCTTACAGGTACGTGACCCAACTTTGCCATCCTGATTTCCATGCAGCCTTCCCTATATCTCTCTGCTCCTACTATATACTAATGGTACGTGACCCAAGTTACACTACCCACCCCCCACTTTCATTTATGACCCTGCTTACTGAACCTTTGAGTATCCTACATCTGGTTCAGCCTTAATCAGCTGATCAAGATGAGCACAGACCACTCCCCTCTGGTTCACAGCTGAATGCATTCTGTTACAAATATATTGAGAGCCAGGAGTCTGTGTTTGACTTCAGTCTGTGTCCCTCAGCTTAAGTGTCCATTAGCTGAAGTGTCTGAAATTTGAATTAATTCTGAATAATATGATGCATGCAGACTGTACCTTACCGGCCACCACTTCACTCTAATCAGCATCTCTGTTTATCCATTCCTCTTACAGGTACGTGACCCAACTTTGCCATCCTGATTTCCATGCAGCCTTCCCTATATCTCTCTGCTCCTACTATATACTAATGGTACGTGACCCAAGTTACACTACCCACCCCCCACTTTCATTTATGACCCTGCTTACTGAACCTTTGAGTATCCTACATCTGGTTCAGCCTTAATCAGCTGATCAAGATGAGCACAGACCACTCCCATCTGGTTCACAGCTGAATGCATTCTGTTACAAATATATTGAGAGCCAGGAGTTTGTGTCAGACTTCAGTCTGTGTCCCTCAGCTTAAATGTCCATTAGCTGAAGTGTCTGAAATTTGAATTAATTCTGAATTGAATCTGAAGTGAACTGAAGGTAACTGGATACTAAGTCACAGTAAACAATGTTTGTCTTTGTTCTCACTCTCACCCCCTTAATCCTTCACTTCTTTCAACCACACCTAATCCCTACACCTGGAAAGGAACTCTTTATCTCTCCCTCCATTCTCCCCACCCATCTCACCTCCTCCTTAGAGCTATTCCACAACATACAATCCTTTGTCTTCAAACACAGACAGCCACCTCATGCCCTCTCCTGCTCCCACCTAATAACACTTTCTCTACTCCTCCTTACTGCTGGCGACATCTCTCCAAATCCTGGCCCTCCTCACCACATCCTTACATTCACTTCCACCTCCTACCCCCGATCTATCCCAAACTCTCATAACCCTTATACCCATCCGCCCAGCCCCCGCTTCCCCAGTTCCACTAACAGTAGCTCTATGGAACGCTCGCTCTGTCTGCAATAAACTTTCCTACATTCATGATCTCTTCATCACTAACAAGCTTTCCTTCCTCGGCATCACTGAAACCTGGCTCACCCCCTCCGACACAGCCTCTCCTGCTGCACTTTCGTATGGCGGATTACACCTCTCCCATACCCCCCGCCCCACCAGCAAGCACGGTGGAGGAATAGGTTTCCTCCTCTCAGAAAACTGCCCCTTCACCCAGATCCCACTGCCGCCCGCAATTACTCTCCCGTCTTTTGAAGTGCACTGCGTGCGCGTCTACTCCCCATCCAACCTCCAACTGGCTGTCATCTACCGCCCCCCAGGATCAACCACCACTTTCATTGAACACTTCACCACTTGGCTGCTTCATTTCCTCTCCGTTGACATCCCCACTATCCTGATGGGCGACTTTAACATCCCCATTGACACTTCCCTCTCAGCTGCCTCTAAGCTTCTATCCCTCACTTCCTCCTTTGGTCTTACTCAGTGGTCTTCCACACCCACCCACAAAGATAGCCACACACTGGACCTCATCTTCACCCGCCTCTGTTCCCTATCTAACCTCTCTAACTCACCTCTCCCTCTTTCTGACCACAACCTACTCACGTTCTCTTCTCTCTCCTCCCCGGGGCAACAATCCCCACTCCACAAACTTGCATACCCTCGCAGAAATCTCTAACACCTTGACCTACACTCACTCTCTGAATCCCTCCTCCCTCTTACAGACATTAGTTCCTTACATGATGCAGATGCTGCTGCCACTTTATACAACACCACAACAGCTGCAGCTCTCGATTCGGTCGCCCCCCTCACGCATACCAAAGCTCGCACAATCAACAGACAACCCTGGCACAGCAGCCTAACTAAAGAACTGCGACGGGCCTCCAGGGTTGCTGAACATAGATGGAAAAGATCCCACTCCCATGAGCACTTCATCGCATTCAAACTGTCCCTCACTACCTTCAAGTCCACACTCACTGCAGCAAAACAAACATACTTTGCATCTCTCATATCCTCCCTGTCTCACAACCCTAAACAACTATTCAACACCTTAAATTCTCTCCTCCGTCCCCCAGTGTCTCCTTCCTTTCCTCTCCTCTCATCTCAGTCGAAGACTTTGCCTCATTCTTCAAGCAGAAGATTGACACCATCAGACAAAGCTTTTGCCTAAAGCTCCCACAGCCCCTCCCCACACCTACTCAACCCTCTTCCTCCAAAACCACCTTCTCCACCATTTCTGAAGATCAACTTTCCTCTTTACTCTCCAAATCACACCTTACCACCTGTAAACTTGACCCAATCCCGTCCCACCTCATCCCAAACCTTACCACTATCTTCATCCCAGCTCTAGCCCACCTCTTCAACCTGTCATCAACAACTGGTGTTTTCCCCTCATGCTTCAAACATGCCTCAATCACACCCATCCTCAAAAAGCCCTCCCTTGACCCATCCTCTGTGTCTAGCTATCGCCCCATATCACTTCTCCCCTATGCCTCAAAACTACTGGAACAACATGTCCATTCTGAGCTGTCCTCCCACCTCTCCTCCTGTTCCCTCTTTGACCGCCTACAATCTGGTTTCCGACCGCACCATTCTACTGAAACTGCACTGACTAAAGTCACAAACGACCTACTAGCCGCCAAATCTAAGCGACACTACTCTGTCCTCCTCCTCCTAGACCTGTCATCTGCCTTTGACACAGTGGACCATTCCCTCTTACTACAGACTCTCTCATCTGTTGGCATCACAGACTTGGCCCTATCCTGGATCTCCTCATACCTAACAGAACGGACATTCAGTGTCTCCCACTCACACACCACCTCCTCATCTCACCCCCTATCTGTCGGTGTCCCCCAAGGTCCAGTTCTAGGACCCCTGCTCTTCTCCATCTACACCTTAGGCCTGGGACAGCTCATAGTCTCATGGCTTTCATTATCACCTCTATGCTGATGACACACAGATCTACCTCTCTGGACCCGATATCACCTCCTTATTAACCAAAATCCCACAATGTCTGTCCGCTATTTCATCCTTCTTCTCTGACAGATTTCTAAAACTTAACATGGACAAAACAGAATTCATCATCTTTCCGCCATCTCATTCAACCCTCCCAACTGACCTATCTATCAACGTCAATGGCTGCCCACCCTCCCCAGTCCCTCAAGCTCGCTGCCTTGGGGTAACCCTGGACTCGGAACTCTCCTTCAAACCACATAGCCAAGCCCTTTCCACTTCCTGCCGACTCCAACTCAAAAATATCTCCCGGATCCGCACATTCCTAAACCATGAATCTGCAAAAACACTAGTCCATGCCCTCATCATCTCCCGCCTTGACTACTGCAACCTCCTGCTCTGTGGCCTCCCCTCTAACACTCTTGCACCCCTCCAATCTATCATAAACTCTGCTGCTCGACTAATCAACCTGTCCCCCCGCTATTCCCCAGCCTCTCCTCTCTGTCAATCTCTTCACTGGCTCCCCATTGCTCAGAGACCCCAGTTCAAAACCCTAACCATGACATACAAAGCCATTCACAACCTGTCTCCTCCATATATCTCCAACCTAGTCTCCCGTTACATACCTGCACGCAACCTCCGATCCTCACAAGATCTCCTGCTCTACTCCCCTCTTATCTCCTCCTCCCACAACCGTATACAAGATTTCTCTCGTGCTTCCGCCCTACTCTGGAACTCTCTACCCCAACGTATCAGACTCTCGCCTACCGTGGAAACCTTCAAAAGGAACCTGAAGACCCACCTCTTCCGACAAGCCTACAACCTGCAGTAACCACCGCTCCATCATACCGCTGCACGACCAGCTCTACCCTCACCTACTATATCCTCACCCATCCCTCGTAGATTGTGAGCCCTCGCGGGCAGGGTCCTCGCTCCTCCTGTACCAGTCGCTGTCACATTGTGTTCAAGATTATTGTAATTGTTCTTGTATTATACCCCTTTTTCACAAGTAAAGCGCCATGGAATAAATGGCGCTATAATAATAAATAATAACCAATCTGTTAACACGTTATCTGTCAGTGCAGTCACATATTCCCTGGGGAGAACAGTGGAATACAGAAGCAGCCACAGCTCTGATATAGACGGGGTGGGTGGCTCTTAGAAGAGCCTTTGGGTTGTGGGTGTAGAGCTTGGAGCAGATCACTTGGCGTTGGTGTACTTGGTGACGGCCTTGGTGCCCTCGGACACGGCGTGCTTGGCCAGCTCTCCGGGCAGCAGCAGGCGCACAGCGGTCTGGATCTCCCGGGAGGTGATGGTGGAGCGCTTGTTGTAGTGAGCCAGGCGGGAGGCTTCCCCTGCAATGCGCTCAAAGATGTCATTGACAAAGGAGTTCATGATGCCCATGGCCTTGGAGGAGATGCCAGTGTCAGGGTGGACCTGCTTCAGCACCTTGTACACATAGATGGCATAGCTCTCCTTCCTGGTCTTCCTCCTCTTCTTGCCATCCTTCTTCTGAGTCTTGGTCACAGCTTTCTTGGAGCCCTTCTTTGCCGCTGGTGCAGACTTGGCAGTGAACTGCGTGCGGCCGTGTCTGGTGAAATGCCGGCAATCAATCTGCACCGGTGGTCCTGTACAGATGTCGGGTAAGCTACCCCGGGCCCCGACAGTGAGTGGGCCCCTCTAATGGTCCAGGGCCCCGGCACTTGCCCGGGTGCACCAAGTGCTGACGCCGGCCCTGCCTGCAATGCAGGGCTGCCAACAGGAATTTCAGGGCCCAATAGTGGCAAAATTTTCAGGCCCCCTTGACACTCCGCCTCCACCCCAGCTCCGCCTTCATCCCTCAAACCTGTCACAGTCACACCGCCCACTCTAGGAAAAACTCCACTTCTGCACCACCTCCTCACCAATCACACATTAACAGTTCCTATCGAACACCATCTATCTATATATATAATTGTCTTATCCCGTCTGTCCAGGAAATCCCGCGTCGCTCATTGATCTGGCAGCGGCCAATCAGCGCCGCGGGATTTCTGAAAAAAAGATGGCGGCTGTTAGCGGCTCATCTGCCGGATGGAGGTTTGCGGCGATGCAGCGGGAAGATGAGCGGCGCAAGCAGCACAACTACCCCGACTGGCGCCGCTGACTTCCATGCGGCTAACGTCGGAAGATCAGCGGCTTGGCCCGCTGATCTCCCGACAGCAAGTGTGAACGGAGGACCGGGGAGCGGCGCCGCCGGTCGGGATGCTTCTGCTGCGAGTAGCCGCTCATCTCCCGGCTTCTCGCAGCAGAAGGAGCCGCACAGGCAGCGCCGCACCCCGGTCCTCGCTAATACGGAGCCGCACAAGCAGCGCCGCTACCGGGCCCACACTAATACGACGCTGGTTGGTCGCGGTGGCCGGCCGCGACCAATCAGCAAGATGTCCGGCAAATTTAAACGCCGCTCTGCTGATTAATCGCGGCCGGCCACCGCGACCAATGAGCGAGATGGGCGGCAAATTTAAACGCCGCTGTGCTGATTGGTCGCGCCCAGCGTCGGCAGCCAATCATCGATTTTGGCGCCACATTTAAATAGCCTCCGCGACCGATCAGTACAGCGGTGTTTAAATGTGGAGCCAAGATCGGTGATTGGTCGCGGCCGATATTTAAATTTGGCGCCTAAATCGGTGATTGGTCGCGGGCCAAGACCGCGACCAATCACCGATTTGTGCGGCACATTTATATAGCGGCCGCGACAAATTGGATGTCAGCGCCGCTCCCCGGTCCTCCCTTCACACCCTAGCCGCATGGATGTCAGCGGCGCTGCCTGTGCGGATACTTCCGCTGCGAGAACCCGGGACATGAGCGGGCGCTCGCAGCAGAAGTATCCTGACCCGCAGCGCGCGCTCCCCGGTCCTCCCTTGACACCCTAGCCGCTGATGTCCCCACAGTATCCACATGGTGTTAATAAGGTCCGGACATTTGTGTTAAAAATCGCTGATTGGTCGCCGACGCTATTTAAATGTGGCGCCAAAATCGGTGATTGGTCGTGCCCAGCGTCGGCGACCAATCAGCGATTTTTAACACAAATGTTCGGACCTTAGTAACACCATGCGGATACTGTGGGGACATCTGCGGCTAGGGTGTGAAGGGAGGACCGGGGAGCGGCGCTGACATCCATGCGGCTAGGGTGTGAAGGGAGGACCGGGGAGCGGCGCTGCGGGTCTGGATACTTCTGCTGCGAGCAGCCGCTCATCTCCCGGCTTCTCGCAGCGGAAGTAGCCGCACAGGCAGCGGCGCTCCCCGGTCCTCACTAATACGATTCCGCTCCCCGGTCCTCACCAATACGATTCGCTGATTGGTCGCGCTCTCCGCACGCGTCCAATCAGCGAGATTGGCGCCAAATTTAAACAATGCTCTGCTGATTGGTCGCGGCTGGAGTCCACGACCAATCAGCAGTATTGACGCCAAATTTAAACCCCGCTCTGCTGATTGGTCGCAGTTGCCGGCCGAGATCAATCAGCAGTATTCGCGCCAAATTTAAACACCGCTCTGCTGATTAGTCGTCGTCCGCAACCTATCAGCAATATTGGCGCAAAATTTAAACACCGCTCTGCTAATTGGTCGCGGCTGGAGTCCGCAACCAATCAGCAGTATTGGCGCCTAATTTAAACCTCGCTCTGCTGATTGGTCACGGACGGCAACCGCGACCAATCAGCAGTATTGGCGCCAAATTTAAACAATGCTCTGCTGATTGGTCGCGGCTGGAGTCCTCGACCAATCAGCAGTATTGGCACCAAATTTAAACCCCGCTCTGCTGATTGGTCACGGACGGCAACCGCGACCAATCAGCAGTATTGGCGCCAAATTTAAACTCCGCTCTGCTGATTGGTTGCGACTGCCGGCCGCCACCAAAATTTAAACACCGCTCTGCTGAATGGTCGCGGCCGTGACCAATCAGCGATTTTGGCGCCAAATTTAAACACCGCTCTGCTGATTGGTCGCGACCGCCGGCCGTGACCAATCTGCGATATTGGCGCCAAATATAAACCCCGCTCTGCTGATGGGTCGCGTTCGCTGGCCGTGACCAATCAGCATTATTGGTGCCAAAGTTAAACCCCGCTCTGCTGATTAGTCGCGGTTACCAGTCGCAAATTATCAGCGATTTTGGCGCCAAATTTAAACCCTGCTCTGCTAATTGGTCGCGGATGCCGGCCGTGACTAATCAGCCTTATTGGCGCCAAATTTAAACACCGCTCTGCTGATTGGTTGCGGCCGGCAACCGTGACCAATCAGCAGTATTGGCGCCAAATTTAAACCCCGCTCTGCTGATTGGTCGCGGTTGCCGGCCGAGATCAATCAGCAGTATTGGCGCCAAATTTAAACACTGCTCTGCTGATTAGTCGCGGTCACCGTCCGCGACCAATCAGCAATATTGGCGCAAAATTTAAACACCGCTCTGCTGATTGGTCGCGACCGCCGGCCGCCACCAATCAGCGATTTTGGCGCCAAATTTAAACCCCGCTCTGCTGATTGGTCGCGGTTGCCGGCCGACATCAATCAGCAGTATTGGCGCCAAATTTAAACCCCGCTCTGCTGATTGGTCGCGGTTGACGGCCATGACCAATCAGCAGTATTGGCGCCAAATTTAAACCCCGCTCTGCTGATTGGTCGCGACCGCCGGCCGCCACCAATCAGCGATTTTGGCGCCAAATTTAAACCCCGCTCTGCTGATTGGTCGCGGTTGCCGGCCGCGACTAATCAGAATTATTGGCGCCAAATTGCCGGCTGCGACTAATCAGCATTATTGCCGCAAAATTTAAACACCGCTCTGCTGAATGGCCGTGACCAATCACCATTATTGCTGCAAAATTTAAATCCCGCTCCGCTGATTGGTCACGTTCGCTGGCCGCGACCAATCAGCATTATTGGCGCAAAATTGAAACCCCGCTCTGCTGATTAGTCGCGGTTACCAGTCGCAAATAATCAGCATTATTGGCGCCAAATTTAAACACCGCTCTGCTGATTGGTCCCAGCCGTGACCAACCACCATTATTGGCGCCAAATTTAAATAACACTCTGCTGATTGGTCGCGACCGCTGGCCGCAACCAATCAGCATTATTGGCGCCAAATTTAAACCCCGCTCTGCTGATTAGTCGCGACCGCCGGCCGTGACCAATCTGCGATATAGCCGCTAAATTTTAACACCGCTTTTGTGATTGGTCACTTTTGCCGGCATCAACCAATTAGCGATTTTGGCGCCAAATTTAAACACCGCTCTGCTGATTGCGCCCTGTCGGCCGCATACATATTCTAGAATACCCGATGCATTAGAATCGGGCCACCATCTAGTCTATATATATATATATATATATATATATATATATATATATATATATAATCGTCTTATCCCGTCTGTCTGTCTTTCTTTCTGTCTGTCTGTCCAGGAAATCCCGTGTTGCTCATTGGTCCGGCAGCGGCCAATCAGCGCTGTGGGATTTCTGAAAAAAGATGGCGGCCGTTAGCGGCTCATCTGCGGGACGGAGCTCAGCGGCGGTGCAGCCGGGAGATGACCGGCGCGAGGCGCTCATCTCCCGGCCGGTACCAGCAGCAGGACCTCGACCGCCAGACCCATCTGCGGGACGGAGATGCAGCCGGGAGATGACCGGCACGAGGCGCTCATCTCCCGGCCGGTAGAAGCGGAAGGACCGCCAGCGTCGCTGACCTCCATGCGGAAGGGAGGACTGGGGAGCGGCGCTGCGGGTCGGGATACTTCTACTGCGAGCGCCCGCTCATGTCCCGGGTTCTCGCTGCGGAAGTACCCGCACAGGGAGCGCCGCTCCCCGGTCCTCACCAAGACGATTCGATGATTGGTCGTGCTCTTCGGACCCGACCAGTCTCTGATCTTGCCGCAAAAGTTAAACACTACTGTGCTGATTGGTCGCGGACGCTGCCCGCGACAAATCACTGATTTGTGTGGCACATTTAAATAGCGTCGGCGACCAATCAGCGTTTTTTAACACAAATGTCCGGACCTTTGTAACACCATGCGCATACTGTGGGGACATCAGCGGCTAGGGTCAAGGGAGGACCGGGGAGCGGCCCTGACATCCAATTGGTCGCGGCCGCTTTTAAATTTGGCGCCCAAATAGGTGATTGGTCGCGGGCAGCGTCCGCGACCAGTCAGCACAGTAGTGTTTAAATTTTGCGGCAAGATCAGTGATTGGTCGCGGGCAAAGACCGCGACCAATCACTGATTTGTGCGGCACATTTAAATAGCGGCCGCGACCAATTGGATGTCAGCGCCGCTCCCCGGTCCTCCCTTCACACCCTAGCCGCATGGATGTCAGAGGCGCTGCCTGTGCGGATACTTCCGCTGCGAGAACCCGGGACATGAGCGGGCGCTCGCAGCAGAAGTATCCCGACCCGCAGCGCCGCTCCCCGGTCCTCCCTTCACACCCTAGCCGCTGATGTCCCCACAGTATCCGCATGGTGTTACAAAGGTCCGGACATTTGTTGTAAAAATCGCTGATTGGTTGCCGACGCTGGGCGCGACCAATCACCGATTTTAGCGCCACATTTAAACACCGCTCTGCTGCTTGCGCCCGGTCGGCCGCATACCTATTCTAGAATACCCGATGCATTAGAATCGGGCCACCATCTAGTCTATATATATCCCGTCTGTCTGTCTGTCCAGGAAATCCCGTGTCGCTCATTGGTCCGGCCGCGGACAATTAGCGACGCGGGATTTGAGAAAAAGATGGCGGCCATTAGCGGCTCATCTGCAGGACGACGGTCAGCGGCGATGCAGCCAGGAGATGACCGGCGCGAGGCGATCATCTCCCGGCCGCTAGCAGCAGAAGGACCCCGACCGGCGGCGCTGCTGACCTCCATGCGGCTAGGGTGTCAAGGGAGGACCGGGGCGCGGCGCTGCCAGTCGGGATGCTTCTGCTGTGAGCAGCCGCTCATCTCCCGGCTTCTCGCAGCGGAAGTAGCCGTTCAGGCACCGCCGCTCCCCAGTCCTCACCAATACGACTCCGCTCCCCGGTCCTCATCAATACTATACGCTGATTAGTTGCGGCCGGAGACCGCGACCAATCAGTGATCTTGGCGCAAAATTTAAAGACCGCTGTGCTGATTGGTCGCGGCCGCTGCCCACGACCAATCAGCGATTATGGCGCCACATTTAAACACTGCTGTGCTGATTGGTCACGGACGCTGCCCGCGACCAAACAGCGATTTTGGCAGAAAATTTAAACAGCGGCCGCGACCAATCAGCGATCTTGGCGCCAAATTTAAACCCCGCTAGGCTGATTGGTCGCGGCCGCTGCCCGCGACCAATCAGCTATTTTGGAGACAAATGTCCGGTCCTTAGTAACACCATGCGGCTACTGTCGGGAGATCAGCGGCTAGGATGTCAAGGGAGGACCGGGGAGCGGCGCCGTCGGTCGGGATACTTCTGCTGCGAGCAGCCGCTCATCTCCCGGCTTCTAGCAGCGGAAGTATCCGCACAGGCAGCGCCGCTCCCCGGTCCTCACTAATACAATTCGCTGATTGGTCGCGGCAGCGCCCGCGACCAATCAGCGATTTTGGCGCCACATTTAAACACTGCTATGCTGATTGGTCGCAGACGCTGCCCGCGACCAATCAGCGATTTGACCGCAAAATTTAAACAGCGGCCGCGACCAATTAGTGATCTTGGCGCAAAATTTAAACACCGCTGTGCTGATTGGTCGCGGCCGCTGCCCGCGACAAATCAGCGATTTTACCGCAAAATTTAAACATGCTGTCCGGTCCTTAGTAACACGGCTCGCTGATTGGACGCGGCCCCAGGCCGCGACCAATCAGCGATATTTGCGCAAGATTTAAAACCCACTTCCATGATTGGTCGCGGACGCCGCCCGCGAGCAATCACCGATTTTCGCGTCAAATTTAAACACGCTCTCCGGCCAATTACCGCAGGATTTCAAATAAGTATGCCACCCACGGGAGATAGCAGGGCTGACTCCGCCCATGTGGTCATGTGACTCACCAACTGCCCATAACATACTGAGCATGTTTTCTCAGTCACACTGTGTGAGGGACTTCAGTCAGGTTTACTGAATACGTTCTGCCAGTGACCGCGCGCTGAAGAGATACTTCTTTACGCTTCCTATTTTATAATGGGTCGTAAGCGAAAATACGCCACGGAGGAAGACCGAAAAGCAGCAGAAGCAGCAAGTAAACGACAACGTCGAGAGCAACAGACACCACAACATACTGCCGCCAGACAAGCCGAGGATGCGGAATCTCACAGACAACGTCGGAAATGGGAGACACCGCAACACACTGCCGCCAGACAAGCCCAGGATGCCGAATCTCACAAAAAACACCGGGAACAGGAGACACCGCAACACACTGCCGCCAGACAAACCCAGGATGCCGAATCTCACCAAAAACGCCGGGAACAGGAGACACCGCAACACACTGCCGCCAGACAAGCCCTGTATGCGGAAGCTCACCAAAAACGCCGGGAACAGAAGACACCGCAACACACTGCCACCAGACAAGCCCAGTATGCGGAAGCTCACCAAAAATGCCGGGAACAGGAGACACCGCAACACACTGCCGCCAGACAAGCTCAGGAAGCAGAATCTCACCAAAAACGCCGGAAAAAGGAGACACCGCAACACACTGTCGCCAGACAAGCCCATGATGCGGAATCTCACCAAAAACGACGGGAACAAGAGACACCGCAACAAACTGCCGCCAGACAAGCCAAGGATGCGGAATCTCACCAAAAACGACGGGAACAGGAGACACCGCAACACACTGCTGCCAGACAAGCCCTGGATGCGGAATCTCACCAAAAACGCCGGGAACAGGAGACACCACAACACACTGCCGGCAGACAAGCCCAGGATGCGGAAGCTCACAGAAAACTTCGGAAGCAGGAGACACCACGACACACTGCCGGCAGACAAGCCCAGGATGCGGAAGCTCACAGAAAACTTCGGGAACAGGAGACACCACGACACACTGCCGGCAGACAAGCCCAGGATGCGGAATCTCACAGAAAACGTCGGGAACAGGAGACACCACAACACACTGCCGGCAGACAAGCCCAGGATGCGGAATCTCACAGACAACGTCGGGAACAAGAGACACCACAACACACTACCGCCAGACAAGCCCAGGATGCGGTATCTCACAGACAATGTCGGAAACAGGAGACACCACAACACACTGTGGCTAGACAGGAACACGATGCACAATCTCACAGACAACATCGGGAATGGGAAACACCGCAACACACTGTGGCTAGACAGGAACACGATGCGGAATCCCATAGACAATGTCGGCTGAATGAATCTCCAGAATCCAGGACAAACCGAGAACAACACGATCGCCAAATTTATCAAAAACGAATGCTCTACCAACTAAGGCAAACCCAGCAGAACATTCAACAACTTGCACATTACGTAACAGACAATGAAACTATAATTATTCAACACTACTGTGGGAATATGAATGTAGTTTGTTCTAAATGCGACTCTCCGAATTTCATCGAGAAAAAACATCTGACAATCAGTTTACTCAATGCTGCCAAAAAGGAAAAGTTATGCTACCAAGACATCACTACTCAGATCTGTTTGAGCAGTTGATGAAAGGAACGCATGAACACAGTAGAAATTTTATGGAAAATATCAGAAGTATCAACAGTTCTCATGCGTTTGCTTCATTTGGTGCCAACATTGCACCGCCCCCTGGATTCGGACCGTATTGTTTTAAAATTCATGGCCAGATCTACCACCGCACTGGAACACTTCACCCAGAACTAGGACAACCACCAAAATTTGCACAATTATACATCTTTGATCCAAATGAGGCTACAGAACAAAGGATGAACCTGAAAGAAAATGAAAAGTGTAATGCAGAACTGATGAACCTAATTGCCGTTCATTTACAAACAATCAGCCCATTTGCTGCCGCATATCCATGCTAAAATACGGCGAAGCTGAGGAGGAACAGAGAGCTATACAAAATGGGACAGAAATGCCTTCTATTATCATGGCCATTAAACAAGAACGTCAACAAGATCCCCGATGTTACAACAAACCACGTGTAAGTGAGGTCGCAGTTGTTTTTCAAAACGATGATGGAGAGCCTCCTTTTCAAAGGGATATATTAGTCCATCTTAAGCCACACAAAAACAACCCTTTCGTTCCTAAAACACAACGAATTAGCATTTTGCACAGCAACCTTGATGCTCTTCTGTATCCGCTATTCTTTCCAAGCGGTGATCAAGGGTGGCATGAAAACCTACACCAGCAAGGAACTTCAAGAAGAATTACACAACTACAGTACTACAGTTTTCTTCTGTCTGTCCGAAATTACTTCAATCCTATTTTAAACGGTGGGAAACTGACAGTACTTAGTCGAAGCATACGTTAAAATTGAAGCTAGTCTGCTCAATTTCATACGAATGAACCAAAAACAACTTAAAGTTGAAGACTACTGCGTTCTTCAAGAACATTTGCAAAAACAATCCATTCAAAAAGGAATTCCAATTGGAAAAACAGTAATTCTCCCGTCGTCGTTTGAATGTAGCCCCCGCAACATGTAACAGCGTTATCAAGATGCAATGGCAATAGTAACAAAGTATGGAAGACCTGACATTTTTTTTAACAATGACCTGCAATCCTAAATGGCCGGAAATTACCGAAAATCTACAACCCTGGCAGCAAGTTGAAAACAGGCCGGACTTAGTTGCACGTGTATTTCGACTAAAACTCAGCAGCCTTTTTAAAGACATCAAAAATGGGCTTTTTGGAACAGTCGTAGCAATGGTACACATCATAGAGATTCAGAAATGAAGTCTCCCACATGCTCATATACTAATTATTTTAGACGCGGATTCCAAGTTTCGCACGGAGGACGAAATTGACAACATAGTGTGGGCTGAAATTCCTAACCAAGAAAAGTATCCTGAATTGTATAATATTGTAATCTGTAATTTGGTTCATGGCCCATGCGGTGTAGCAAATCCAAAAAGTCCATGCATGGAAAATGGAAAGTGTACAAAAGGGTTTCCAAAGCAGTTGAAACAGCACACTGTTAAAGATTTGGACGGCTATCCATCCTACCGGCGACAACTGATTGATAACATTGTACACAGCAAAAAGATTATAAATAACTCATGGATAGTTCCATACAACCCGTACTTATTAAAACGCTACAACTGTCACATCAACGTTGAAATCTGTGCTTCATTAAAAAGTGTTAAATATCTTTTGTAGTACATCTACAAGGGGCATGACAAAGCTAACTTCGATACACAACAGAAAACAGTCAATCACGATGAATCATCACGTTTTGTTGATTCAAGATATGTCAGTGCTCCAGAAGATGCTTGGAGACCAATCAGTGATCTTGGCGCAAAATTTAAACACCGCTGTGCTGATTGGTCGCGGGCGCTGCCCGCGACCAATCACCGATGTTGACGCCACATTTAAACAACGCTCTGCTGATTGGTCGCGGACGCCAGCTGCGACCAATCAGCGAGATTGGCCCCAAATTTAAACATTGCTCTGCTGATTGGTCGCGGACGCCAGCCGCGACCAATCAGCGACATTGGCGCCAAATTTAAACGCCGCTCTACCGATTGGTCCCGGTCGCTGGCCGCGACCAATCAGCACTATTGGCGCCAAATTTAAACAACACTCTGCTGATTGGTCGCGGCCGCCAGCCGCGACCAATCAGCGAGATTGGCGCCAAATTCAAACAACGCTCTGCTGATTGGTCGCGGCCAGCGACTGCGACCAATCAGCATTATTGGCGCCAATTTTAAGCAACGCTCTGCTGATTGGTCGCGGTCGCCGGCCACGACCAATCAGCGATATTGGCGCCAAATTTAAACACCGTTTTGCTGATTGGTCGCGGTCGCGACTAATCAGCAATTCTATCGCCAAATTTAAACACGCTCTCCGGTCCTCACTAACACAGTTCGCTGATTGGTCGCGGCCGCCACCCGCGACCAATCACCCATATTGCCGCCAAATTTAAACAACGTTTTGCTGCTTGGTCGTGTTTGCCGGCCAAAATATTTTAGGTTGATATTGTTTAGAAATATAATCTAGGGTCGTACTTCTTTTGTCCGATGATTTTATTAAAAATATAGTTAGATATTCATGGAATAGTTTATATATTTCGATCATCTGTTTAATAATTTTGTTCAGTTGTATTAAGTTCTAAAAGCAATAATCTATATATATAATAGTCTTATCCCGTCTGTCTGTCTTTCTGTCTGTCTTTCTGTCTGTCATTCTGTCTGTCCAGTAAATCCCGCGTCGCTCATTGGTTCGGCAGCGGCCAATCAGCGTCGCGGGATTTCAGAAAAAAGATGGCGGCCTTTAGCGGCTCATCTGCGGGACGGAGCTCAACGGCGATGCAGCCGGGAGATGACCGGCGCGAGGAGCTCATCTCCCGACCGCCGGCGCCGCTGACCTCCATGCGACTAGGGTGTGAAGGGAGGACCGGGGAGCGGCGCTGCGGGTCGGGATACTTGAGCTGCAAGCGCCCGCTCATGTACCGGGTTCTCGCAGCGGAAGTAGCCGCACAGGCAGCACCGCTGACATCCATGCGGCTAGGGTGTCAAGGGAGGACCGGGGAGCGGCGCTGCGGGTCGGGATACTTCTGCTGCGAGTGCCCGCTCATGTCCCGGGTTCTCGCAGCGGAAGTAGCCGCACAGGCAGCGGCGCTGACATCAATGCGGCTAGGGTGTCAAGGGAGAACCGGGGAGCGGCGCTGCGGGTCGGGATACTTCTGCTGCGAGCGCCCGCTCATGTCCCGGGTTCTCGCAGCGGAAGTAGCACACCAATACGATTCTCTGATTGGTCGCGATCTCTCGCCGCGACCAATCACTGATCTTGGCCTAAAAGTTAAACACCGCTGTGCTGATTGGTCGCGGCCGCTGCCCGCGACCAATCACCGATTTGGGCGCCACATTTAAATAGCGTCCGCGACCAATCAGCACAGCGGTGTTTAAATGTGTCTGCAAGATCGGTTATTGGTCGTGGCCGCTATTTAAATGTGGCGCCCAAATCGGTGATTGGTCACTGGTCGCGGACGCTGCCCGTGACACCGATTTGGGCGCCACATTTAAACACTGCTGTGCTGATTGGTCGTGGACGCTGCCCGCGACCAATCACCGATTTAGGCGCCACATTTAAATAGCGGGCGCGACCAATCACCGATCTCGCAGAGACATTTAAACACCGCTGTGCTGATTGGTCGCGGACGCTATTTAAATGTGGCGCCCAAATCGGTGATTGGTCGCGGCCGATATTTAAATGTGGCGCCCAAATCGGTGATTGGTCGCGGGCAGCGCCCGCGACCAATCAGCGATTTTGAACACAAATGTCCGGACCTTAGTAACACCATGCGGCTACTGTCGGGAGATCAGCAGGTGAGGTGTCAAGGGAGGATCGGGGAGCGGCGCTGCCGGTCGGGATACTTCTGCTGCGAGCGCCCACTCATGTCCCGGCTCCTCGCAGCGGAAGTAGCCGCACAGGCAGCGCCGCTCCCCAGTCCTCACCAATACGATTCCGCTCCCCGGTCCTCACCAATACGATTCGCTGATTGGTCGCGGTCTCCGCACCCGACCAATCAGTGATCTTGGCGCAAAATTTAAACACCGCTGTGCACGACCAATCACCTATTTGGGCGCCACATTTAAATAGCGGCCGCGACCAATCACCGATGTTGACGCCACATTTAAACACTGCTGTGCTGATTGGTCGCGGACGCCAGCCACGACCAATCAGCGAGATTGGCCCCAAATTTAAACATGGCTCTGCTGATTGGTCGCGGACGCCAGACGCGACCAATCAGCGAGATTGGCCCCAAATTTAAACATGGCTCTGCTGATTGGTCGCGGACGCCAGCCGCGACCAATCAGCGACATTGGCGCCAAATTTAAACGCCGCTCTGCCGATTGGTCCCGGTCGCTGGCCGCGACCAATCAGCATTATTGGCGCCAAATTTAAACACCGCTTTGCTAATTGGTCGCGGTCGCCGGCCACGACCAATCAGCGATATTAGCGCCAAATTTAAACACCGTTTTGCTGTTTGGTCGCGGTCGTGACTAATCAGCGATTCTATCGCCAAATTTAAACACGCTCTCCGGTCCTCACTAACACAGTTCACTGATTGGTCGCGGCCGCCACCCGCGACCAATCACCCATATTGCCGCCAAATTTAAACAACGTTTTGCTGCTTGGTCGTGTTTGCCGGCCAAAATATTTTAGGTTGATATTGTTTAGAAATATATTCTAGGGTCGTACTTCTTTTGTCTGATGATTTTATTAAAAATATTGATAGATATTCATGGAATAGTTTATATATTTCGATCATCTGTTTAATAATTTTGTTCAGTTGTATTAAGTTCTACAAGCAATAATCTATATATATAATAGTCTTATCCCGTCTGTCTGTCTTTCTGTCTGTCTTTCTGTCTGTCCAGGAAATCCCGCGTCGCTCATTGGTTCGGCAGCGGTCAATCAGCGTCGCGGGATTTCAGAAAAAAGATGGCGGCCTTTAGCGGCTCATCTGCGGGACGGAGCTCAGCGGCGATGCAGCCGGGAGATGACCGGCGCGAGGAGCTCATCTCCTGACCGCCGGCGCCGCTGACCTCCATGCGACTAGGGTGTGAAGGGAGGACCGGGGAGCGGCGCTGCGGGTCGGGATACTTGAGCTGCGAGCGCCCGCTCATGTACCGGGTTCTCGCAGCGGAAGTAGCCGCACAGGCAGCGCCGCTGACATCCATGCGGCTAGGGTGTCAAGGGAGGACCGGGGAGCGGCGCTGCGGGTCGGGATACTTCTGCTGCGAGCGCCCGCTCATGTCCCGGGTTCTCGCAGCGGAAGTAGCCGCACAGGCAGCGGCGCTGACATCAATGCGGCTAGGGTGTCAAAGGAGGACCGGGGAGCGGCGCTGCATGTCGGGATACTTCTGCTGCGAGCGCCCGCTCATGTCCCGGGTTCTCGCAGCGGAAGTAGCACACCAATACGATTCTCTGATTGGTCGCGATCTCTCGCCGCGACCAATCACTGATCTTGGCCTAAAAGTTAAACACCGCTGTGCTGATAGGTCGCGGCCGCTGCCCGCGACCAATCACTGATTTGGGCGCCACATTTAAATAGCGTCCGCGACCAATCAGCACAGCGGTGTTTAAATGTGTCTGCAAGATCGGTTATTGGTCGCGGCCGCTATTTAAATGTGGCGCCCAAATCGGTGATTGGTCGCTGGACGCGGACGCTGCCCGTGACCAATCACCGATTTGGGCGCCACATTTAAACACTGCTGTGCTGATTGGTCACGGATGCTGCCCATCAGCACAGCAGTGTTTAAATGTGGCGCCCAAATCGGTGATTGGTCGTGGGCAGCGTCGGCGACCAATCAGCACAGCGGTGTTTAAATGTCTATGCAAGATCGGTGATTGGTCGCGGCCGCTATTTAAATGTGGCGCACAAATCGCTGATTGGTCGCGGTCTTCGTCCGCGACCAATCACTGATCTTGCTGCAAAAGTTAATCACCGCTGTGCTGATTGGTCGCGGGCGCTGCCCGCGACCAATCACCGATTTGGGCGCCACATTTAAACACTGCTGTGCTGATTGGTCGCGGACGCTGCCCGCCACCAATCACCGATTTAGGCGCCACATTTAAATAGCCAGCGCGACCAATCACCGATCTCGCAGAGACATTTAAACACCGCTGTGCTGATTGGTCGCGGACGCTATTTAAATGTGGCGCCCAAATCGGTGATTGGTCGCGGCCGATATTTAAATGTGGCACCCAAATCGGTGATTGGTCACGGGCAGCGCCCGCGACCAATCAGCGATTTTGAACACAAATGTCCGGACCTTAGTAACACCATGCGACTACTGTCGGGAGATCAGCAGGTGAGGTGTCAAGGGAGGATCGGGGAGCGGCGCTGCCGGTCGGGATACTTCTGCTGCGAGCGCCTGCTCATGTCCCGGCTCCTCGCAGCGGAAGTAGCCGCACAGGCAGCGCCGCTCCCCAGTCCTCACCAATACGATTCCGCTCCCCGGTCCTCACCAATACGATTCGCTGATTGGTCGCGGTCTCCGCACCCGACCAATCAGTGGTCTTGGCGCAAAATTTAAACACCGCTGTGCACGACCAATCACCGATTTGGGCGCCACATTTAAATAGCGGCCGCGACCAATCACCGATGTTGACGCCACATTTAAACACTGCTGTGCTGATTGGTCGCGGACGCCAGCCGCGACCAATCAGCGAGATTGGCACCAAATTTAAACATGGCTCTGCTGATTGGTCGCGGACGCCAGACGCGACCAATCAGCGAGATTGGCCCTAAATTTAAACATGGCTCTGCTGATTGGTCGCGGACGCCAGCCGCGACCAATCAGCGACATTGGCGCCAAATTTAAACGCCGCTCTGCCGATTGGTCCCGGTCGCTGGCCGCGACCAATCAGCATTATTGGCGCCAAATTTAAACAACACTCTGCTGATTGGTCCCGGTCGCTGGCCGCGACCAATCAGCGATATTGGCGCCAAATTTAAACACCGTTTTGCTGATTGGTCGCGGTCGCGACTAATCAGCGATTCTATCGCCAAATTTAAACACGCTCTCCGGTCCTCACTAACACAGTTCGCTGATTGGTCGCGGCCGCCACCCGCGACCAATCACCCATATTGCCGCCAAATTTAAACAACGTTTTGCTGCTTGGTCGTGTTTGCCAGCCGCGACCAATCAGTGATTTTGGCGGCAAATTTAAACAACGTTCTGCTGATTGCGCCCGGTCGGCCGCATACATATTCTAGAATACCCGATGCGTTAGAATCGGGTCACCATCTAGTATTTAATAACAAAGTATTATTTTACACAGAAAATTCTGTGTATTCATTGTATCATTCTTAAATCTTCATAGCGACATCTGCATCATGTGCTACTCAAGTGAATGCAGATTTGTGCCTCTCCACGCACTTAGTCCCGGCGTAGAAAGGACCGAATCTACAGACAGCAGCAAATCACAGCAGTATCTGAGAGCGCGTGCTGTGCCTCACATCCTGCGAGGAGCTGCTGAAAACAGGACAGACAGCGCTGGAGCAGAGAAAGGAAACAAGGGGAGGATTAGGGTTTAGTTTTTTAACTGTGCTGTGGAGATGGGGGAATGAGTAGGTCATACAAAACCAGGATAAGGGGGCCATACAAGCTAGGATGAGTAAGCCGTACAATCCAAGATAAGTCAGCCATACAAACCAGGATTAGGGGAATGACGGAGCCATACAAACCACAATTACAGAATGAGGAAGCCATACATACCAGCATATGGAAATTTAACAGTAGGTGCTGCATTTCCCACCCTAGGCTTATCCTCAAGTCAATAAATTGTCCCTTTTTTTTGTTGAAAAATTATGGGTCTCGGCTTATACTCGGTTGACCGCGCACAGGCAGCATGTACCCCCGCCTGAAGCTGGCTCTTGCTTCCGCTTATGTCACGACTATTTGCACCTGCAGCCAAGGAGTCTCCTGTTTCGCGTTCCACGGTGAGTGATGGGCTGTGGCCGGGGTTATCCCACATCCCGTCACAACAGGCATTCACCGAACAAGCATACATTGACAGAGCGCGCGGTGGATGCTCGGTGTGACACGATGGAGGATAAGCCCGGCCACAGCCCGTCATTCACTGTGGTACGCGGAACAGCAGACCCCTGGCTGCAGCCGCAAATAGTCGTGATGTAAGTGGAAGCAAGAGCCGGCTGCAGCCGGGGGAATTACGTGCTGGCTGTGCGTCGTCAGCGATGTTGTCACAAGTGTAGCGCCCCGAGGGTTCGGTTGCTACAGTGGTATTGCACCTCAACCAGAGGTGTGATATTCCACTCCCAGGTAAGGATGGAGTATGGACCAGGGCTCAGTTAGCTGCATACACACACTCACCCCATTTCCGGGGGACAGCTCGACGGTGCTCCCATTTATATATATGCAGGCACAACTGACCATGTCCCTGGCTGGAGTGGGGAGGGGGGAGAGAACCCAGTGATGTAGGAGCAGGAGGGGACGGTTTCTGGAGCATTGGAAGGAGCTCATTGGGTGCAGGTCACCTGAGCTCAGACACAGAGAAGCAGATAAAAGGTGGGGGCCATCTTAGGAGGCAGAGCAGTTCAGTTCAGAAGGAGAAAAGAGGGAGAGGGAGCTGACAGGCTCGCTCTGAGCTCAGCTCCATGAGGCAGGCCTAGAGAGAAGGCCGGGTCCAGAGAGGAGAAGAGAAGAAGGAGAACGAAGGAAAGAGGAAAGGCTCCAGAAACAAGAAGGCAGAAGGGACCCTAAGAGAGAGCAGAACGGACAGCAACCGTTGCAAACCCGCGTTATATCGGGTGAAGGGTCAGGCTGTGGAAGGGTACCGGATTCCCAAGTTGGTGGAGGTAAATTATCCCTCAGCCAAGAACCGGAGGCCATGATCATCTATTGGTGCGACCCCCCGCCAAACCTGCTAGGAAGGCACCATATAGGATAGCGGGAAACAGGGGCCAACGTTTGCCCGCAAAGATCCGCGACAGCTGGACAGAAGTTTGGTCACTGGTGGGGCACGAGAGGCCAGAGAAAGGACAGAAGGGGGTCCTGTGCCATACTCCTGAATTGCCTGGGGGTTGACCGAGCCCCTCACCTGGTGGACGCAGCACGGCTTCGGCAGTCATTGCTGACAGAAATGACATGGATAACAACTGTGAGTAAAACCCTGGACTGCATCATTGGACTCTGTGTTATTTATGCTGCGCCTGCACCATTACCCCCAGCATCCTATTACACTGCCCTGAGGCTATACTCTTCCCGTGGGGAGTTGTCCTATCCCTCTGCTGCGCACCAACACCAGCCTCAGCGGTCTGCCTTGCAGCGGCGGACATCCCTGACCGCAATCCACGGGTGGCGTAGTCGGACATTCAAAACCCTATAAATAGACTGCTGCCATTTGGTCTGACCACCCTGAGCCACGGGATCGGGTTGCCACTACTACCCCCATCAGCACCATACACAAGAAGTCCCGGTTCCGGGTACCCCACGGCCCAGGGGGCGAGTCACAAGCAGGATTGACAACATGACGTAATGACAAAATTCATTAGGGGCACCGAGGGGATACATTGTGAAGTTAATTAAAAGTAGTGCACAACCCATTTAAACACTGCTTCGCTGCTTAGTCGCTCCCGGTCGGCCGCATGCATATTCTAGAATACCCGATGAATTAGAATCTGGCCACCATCTAGTCTACTATATAATTGTCTTATCCCGTCTGTCTGTCTGTCTGTCCAGGAAATCCCGCGTCGCTCATTGGTCCGGCAGTGGCCAATCAGCGCCGCGGGATTTCAGAAAAAAGATGGCGGCCTTTAGCGGCTCATCTGCGGGACGGAGCTCAGCGGCGTTGCAGCCGGGAGATGAGCGCCGCGAGGCGCTCATCTCCCGGCCGGTACCAGCAGAAGGACCCCGACCGCCGGACCCATCTGCGGGACGGAGATGCAGCCGGGAGATGAGCGGCGCAAGGCGCTCATGTCCCGGCCGGTAGCAGCGGAAGGACCGCCGGCGTTGCTGACATCCATGCGGAAGGGAGGACCGGGGAGCGGCGCTGCGGGTCGGGATACTTCGGCTGCGATCGCCCGCTCATGTCCCGGGTTCTCGCAGCGGAAGTAGCCGCACAGGCAGCGCCGCTCCCCGGTCCTCACCAAGACAATTCGATGATTGGTCGCGGTCTTCGGACCCGACCAATCACTGATCTTAGCGCAAAAGTTAAATACCGCTGTGCTGATTGGTCGCGGACGCTGCCCGCGACCAATCACCGATTTGGGTGCCAAATTTAAATATCGGCCGCGACCAATCAGCACAGTAGTGGTTAACTTTAGCCGCAAGATCAGTGATTGGTCGCGGGCCAAGACCGCGACCAATCACCGATTTGTGCGGCACATTTAAATAGCGGCCGTGACCAATTGGATGTCAGCGCCGCTCCCCGGTCCTCCCTTCACACCCTTGCGGCATGGATGTCAGCGGCGCTGCCTGTGTGGATACTTCCGCTGCGAGAACCCGGGACATGAGCGGGCGCTCGCAGCAGAAGTATCCCGACCCGCAGCGCCGCTCCCCGGTCCTCCCTTCACACCCTAGCCGCTGATGTCCCCACAGTATCCGCATGGTGTTACAAAAATCCGGACATTTGTGTTAAAAATCGCTGATTGGTCGCTGGCGGTGCCCGCGACCAATCACCGATTTGGGCGCCAAATTTAAATATCGGCCGCGACCAATCACCGATCTTGGCTCCACATTTAAACACCGCTGTACTGATTGGTCGCGGCCACTATTTAAATGTGGCGCCCAAATCGGTGATTGGTCGCGGGCAGCGGCCGCGACCAATCAGCGCGACCAATCAGCGAATCGTATTGGTGAGGAGCGGGGAGCGGAATCGTATTAGTGAGGACCGGGGAGCGCCGCTGCCTGTGCGGATACTTCCACTGCGTGAAGCCTGGAGATGAGCGACTGCTCGCAGCAGAAGTATCCCGACCCGCAGCGCCGCTCCCCGGTCCTCCCTTCACACCCTAGCCGCACAGTATCCGCATGGTGTTACAAAGATCCGGACATTTGTGTTAAAAATCGCTGATTGGTCGCTGGCGGTGCCCGCGACTTATCACCGATTTTGGCGCCACATTTAAATAGCGGCCGCGACCAATCAGTACAGCGATGTTTAAATGTGGCGCCAAGATCGGTGATTGGTCGCGGCCGATATTTAAATTTGGCGCCCAAATCGGTGATTGGTCGCGGGCAGCGCCAGCGACCAATCAGCGATTTTTAACACAAATGTCCGGACCTTTGTAACACCATGCGGATACTGTGGGGAGATCAGCGGCTAGGGTGTGAAGGGAAGACCGGGGAGCGGCGCTGCGGGTCGGGATATTTCTGCTGCGAGCAGTCGCTCATGTCCCGGGTTCTCGCAGCGGAAGTAGCCGCACAGGCAGCGGCGCTCCCCGGTCCTCACTAATACGATTCCGCTCCCCGCTCCTCACCAATACGATTCGCTGATTGGTCGCGCTTTCCGCACGCGACCAATCAGTGATCTTGGCGCTAAAGTTAAACACCGCTCTGCTGATTGGTCGCGGCCGCTGCCCGCGACCAATCACCGATTTGGGCGCCACATTTAAATAGCGGCCGCGACCAATCACCGATCTTGCCGCCACATTTAAACACTGCTGTGCTAATTGGTCGCGGACGCCAGACGCGTCCAATCAGCGAGATTGGCGCCAAATTTAAACAACGCTCTGCTGTTTGATCGCGGTCGCTGGCCGAGATCAATCAGCAGTATTGGCGCAAAATTTAAACAACGCTCTGCTGATTGGTCGCGGCCGGCGACCAATCAGCGATTTTGGCGCCAAATTTAAACCCCGCTCTGCATCGCTCTGCTGATTGGTCGCGGTCGCCGGCCTCGACCAATCAGCAGTATTGTCGCCAAATTTAACCACCTATTTGCTGATTGGTCGCGGTCGCGACTAATCAGCGATTTTGGTGCCAAATTTAAACACGCTGTCCATTCCTCACTAACACGGTTCGCTGATTGGTCGCGGCCGCCGCCCGCGACCAATCAGCGATTTTGGCGCTAAATTTAAACACCGCTCTGCTGATTGGTCGTGGTCGCCAGCCTCGACCAATCAGCAGAGCGTTGTTTAAATTTGGCGCCACTCTCGCTGATTGGTCGAGGATGGCGGCCGCGACCAATCAGCAGATCGATGCAGAGCGAGGTTTAAATTTGGCCCCAAAGTCGCCTATTAGTCGCGTCTGACGGCCGCGACCAATCAGCAGAGCGTTGTTTAAATTTTGCGCCAAAATCACTGATTGGTCGCGGCCGGCGGCCTCGACCAATCAGCGATTTTGGCGCCAAATTTAAACACCGCTCTGCTGATTGATCGCGGCCGGCGACCAATCAGCGATTTTGGTGCCAAATTTAAACCCCGCTCTGTATCGCTCTGCTGATTGGTCGCGGTCGGCGGCCGCGACCAATCAGCAGTATTGGCGCCAAATTTAAACACCGCTCTGCTGGTTGGTCGCGACTAATCTGCGATTTTGGTGCCAAATTTAAACACGCTCTCCAGTCCTCACTAACATGGTTCGCAGATTGGTCGCGGCCGCCGCCCGCGACCAATCACCGATATTGCCGCCAAATTTAAACACCGCTTTGCTGATTGGTCGCGGTTGCCTAACGCGACCAATCAGCGATTTGGGCGCCAAATTTAAACGCCGCTCTGCTAATTGCGCCCCGTCGGCCGCATACCTATTCTAGAATACCCGATGCGTTCGAATCGGGCCACCATCTAGTCTATATATATAATTGTCTTATCCCGTCTGTCTGTCTGTCTGTCCAGGAAATCCCGCGTCGCTCATTGGTCTGGCCGCGGCCAATCAGCGACGCAGGATTTCAGAAAAAAGATGGCGGCCGTTAGCGGCTCATCTGCCGGACCGAGGTCAGCGGCGATGCAGCCGGGAGATGAGCGGCGCTAGCAGAAAAACTACCCCGACCGGCGGCGCCACTGACCTCCATGCGGCTAACGTCGGGAGATCAGCGGCTAGGACCGCTGATCTCCCGACGGCAAGTGTGAACGGAGGACCGGGGAGCGGCGCCGCCGGTCGGGATGCTTCTGCTGCGAGCAGCAGCTCATCTCCCAGCTGCTCAAAGCGATTGTACCCGCTCAGGCAGCGCCGCTCCCCGGTCCTCGCTAATACGACGCTGATTGGTCGCATCCTCCGGACGCGACCAATCAGCGATATGGGCGGCAAATTTAAACGCCACTCTGCTGATTGGCGCCAAATTTAAACAACGCTCTGCTGATTGGTGCCAAATTTAAACAACAATCTGCTGATTGGTCGCGGTCGGCGATATTGGCGCAGAATTTAAACAACGCTCTGCTGATTGGTCGCGGCCGCCGGCTCGACCAATCAGCGATTTTGGCGCAAAATATTTAAACAACGCTCGGCTGATTGGTCGCGGCCTCCCGCCGACCGCGACCGATCAGAGGTTGGCGCCAAATTTAAACACCGCTCTGCTGATTAGCGCCAAATTTAAACACCGCTCTGCTGATTGGTCGAGGCCGCCGGCTGCGACCAATCAGCGATTTTGGCGCAAAATATTTAAACAACGCTCGGCTGATTGGTCGCGGCCTCCGGCCGACCGCGACCAATCAGAGATTGGCGCCAAATTTAATCAACGCTCTGCTGATTGGTCGCGGCCGCCGACTGCGACCAATCAGCGATATTGGCGCCAAATTTAAACACCGCTCTGCTGATTGCGCCCGGTCGGCCCCATACATATTCTAGAATACCCGATGCGTTAGAATCGGGCCACCATCTAGTATCACATAACCAGCAACTTTTGTTTTGGCCAAAAGATTTTTTAAGCCGCCACCAGGACAAGGTAGACTCTTCTGGCCAGGTCCTATTATAATTGATTTTGTCATGTCCTCACTCTCTCCCACTCCCACTGCATCATCATTTACTTTAACCCATCCCAATTCATTATTTGCTCTCACTATCCCCACTCCCAATTAATTTGCTCTCCCCACAGCCAATTCATCAGTTGCTCTCCCCACCCCTATTCTTCATGTGCTCCCCCCACTCCTAATTCATCATTTTCAAGTACTCTCCCCACCCCCCACTCACACTTCATCATGTGCTCTGCCTACTCCCCAGTCCCAGTTCGTCATATGCGCTGCCCACCCCTTAGTCCCAGTTCATCATATGCTCTGCCCACTCCCCAGTCCCAGTTTATCATATGCTCTGCCCACTCCCCAGTCCCAGTTTATCATATGCTCTGCCCACTCCCCAGTCACAGTTTATCATATGCTCTGCCCACCCCCCAGTCCCAGATTATCATATGCTCTGCCCAGTCCCAGTTCATCATATGCTCTGCCCACTCCCCAGTCCCAGTTCATCATATGCTTTGCCCACCCCCCAGTCCATCATATACTCTGCCCACTCCCCAGTCACAGTTCATCATATGCTCTGCCCACTCCCCAGTCCCAGTTTATCATATGCTCTGCCCACTCCCCAGTCCCAGTTCATCATATGCTCTGCCGACTCCCCAGTCCCAGTTTATCATATGCTCTGCCCACTCCCCAGTCCATGTTCATCATATGCTCTGCCCACTCCCCAGTCCCAGTTTATCATATGCTCTGCCCACCCTCCAGTCTCAGTTCGTCATATGCTCTGCCCACTCCACAGTCCTAGTTCATTATATGCTCTGCCCACTCCCCAGTCCCAGTTCATCATATGCTCTGCCCATCCCCCAGTCACAGTTCATCATCTGCTCTGCCCAGTCCCCAGTCCCAGTTCATCATCTGCTCTGCCCACTCCCCAGTCCCAGTTCATCATCTGCTCTGCCCACTCCCCATTCCCAGTTCATCATCTGGTCTGCCCACTCCCCAGTCCCAGTTCATTATATGCTCTGCCCACTCCCCAATCCCAGTCCATCATATGCTCTGCCTACTCCCCAGTCCCAGTTCATCATATGCTCTCCCGACTCCCCAGTCCCAGTTCATCATATGCTCTGCCCACTCCCCAGTCCCAGTTCATCATATGCTCTGCCCACTCCCCAGTCCCAGTTCATCATATGCTCTGCCCACTCCCCAGTCCCAGTTCATCATATGCTCTGCCCACTCCCCAGTCCCAGTTCATCATATGCTCTGCCCACTCCCCAGTCCCAGTTCATCATATGCTCTGCCCACCCCCCAGTCCCAGTTCATCATCTGGTCTGCCCACTCCCCAGTCCCAGTTCATCATATGCTCTGCCCACCCCCCAGTCCCAGTTCATCATATGCTCTGCCCACTCCCCAGTCCCAGTTCATCATATGTTCTGCCCACTCCCCAGTCCCAGTTCATCATATGCTCTGCCCACTCCCCAGTCCCAGTTCATTATATGCTCTGCCCACTCCCCAGTCCCAGTTCATCATATGCTCTGCCCATCCCCCAGTCACAGTTCATCATCTGCTCTGCCCACTCCCCAGTCCCAGTTCATCATCTGCTCTGCCCACTCCCCATTCCCAGTTCATCATCTGGTCTGCCCACTCCCCAGTCCCAGTTCATTATATGCTCTGCCCACTCCCCAGTCCCAGTCCATCATATGCTCTGCCCACTCCCCAGTCCCAGTTCATCATATGCTCTCCCGACTCCCCAGTCCCAGTTCATCATATGCTCTGCCCACTCCCCAGTCCCAGTTCATCATATGCTCTGCCCACTCCCCAGTCCCAGTTCATCATATGCTCTGCCCACTCCCCAGTCCCAGTTCATCATATGCTCTGCCCACCCCCCAGTCCCAGTTCATCATATGCTCTGCCCACTCCCCAGTCCCAGTTCATCATATGCTCTGCCCACTCCCCAGTCCCAGTTCATCATATGCTCTGCCCACTCCCCAGTCCCAGTTCATCATATGCTCTGCCCACTCCCCAGTCCCAGTTCATCATATGCTCTGCCCACTCCCCAGTCCCAGTTCATCATATGCTTTGCCCACCCCCCAGTCCCAGTTCATCATATGCTCTGCCCACTCCCCAGTCCCAGTTCATCATATGTTCTGCCCACTCCCCAGTCCCAGTTCATCATATGCTCTGCCCACTCCCCAGTCCCAGTTCATCATATGTTCTGCCCACCCCCCAGTCCCAGTTCATCATATGCTCTGCCCACCCCCCAGTCCCAGTTCATCATATGCTCTGCCCACTCCCCAGTCCCAGTTCATCATATGCTCTGCCCACTCCCCAGTCCCAGTTCATCATATGCTCTGCCTACTCCCCAGTCCCAGTTCATCATATGCTCTCCCGACTCCCCAGTCCCAGTTCATCATATGTTCTGCCCACTCCCCAGTCCCAGTTCATCATATGCTCTGCCCACCCCCCAGTCCCAGTTCATCATATGCTCTGCCCACCCCCCAGTCCCAGTTCATCATATGCTCTGCCCACTCCCCAGTCCCAGTTCATCATATGCTCTGCCCACCCCCCAGTCCCAGTTCATCATATGCTCTGCCCAGTCCAAGATCATTTAGTTAATTCTATTTAAAAACAAGTTTTCATACTTACCTCTCATACGATCCCTGCAGCTCCGCTTCCAGACTGGCATCCTGGTGCTTGATGCCGGCAGGTATGTGATGACGTCATCGTGTACGCGCCGACTCCAGCGCTTCACAGAAGAGGCGGAGGGACTCTCTTCGAAGCTGCACGGCCATTCAGCCGTGAGAGCTCCAAGGCAGAAACTCCCTGCGCCGAGATATACGGCGACACGCCAGCACGCGATACCCCAGGGCCCGGTGAGTAGAAACACAAGAGGGGGGCCCCTCCTCTTTACTGCTGTTCACCGAACCCCATACAGCAGTAAGTGCAATAATGACCTGAAGGCGGCCCGGCTGCCACCTCACCACCACCGGAGCTGCCGCAACCCCCTACCCGACTGTCTCCTTCCCCATTATCCTGTATACTGTAACCCCCCAAGGGCAGGGCCCTCTCCTTTCTGTACCAGTCTGTCATTGTTAGGTTGTGCACCGTGTTTAATATTTGCATCCTGTATGTAACCCCTTCTCATGTACAGCACCATGGAATTAATAGTGCGCTAAACATTAATAATAATAATAGTAATATTTCTTTTTATTTTTAATACAGATTGTTATATGGAAAAAAACATGAAACAAAAAAAACACAAACATCATTCTCTGATGAGGCTTCACCGTAACCTTATTATAACGGGAATTGCTGAGTATGGCTGTGTGCCCACGTAGCGTTTTTCAAGCGTTTATGCTGCGGAATTTCTGCAGCGGAAACGCTTGTAAAACGCTAGGTAATCCGCACCCCATGGTCCCCAAGGGGATTCCGCATGTTCTATGCACATGCTGCGGATTTTTCCACAGCGTTTATGCTGCGTACAAAAATCCGCAGCATGTCATTTAATTTTGCGGAAGCGCAGCGGAACTCCCGCCATTGACTTGCATTGAGACGCACAGAAACCGCGACTGTACATTTTTACAAGCGGCTTCTGTGCGTCTCTATGTGCGGATGGTACCCAGTTCTGGAGGAGAGGAGACTCTCATCCAGACCTGGGTACCATTGTACCTGTAAAAAAAGAATAAAATAACAAATAAAGTTTATACTCACCTGTCCGGCGTCTTCTCTCTGAATGCCAGCAGCGCTGAAGGACCTGCGGTGACATCACAGTCATGTGACCGCAGGCCCTTCACCGCTCTGTCTCGCGATATGCCGGCAGCCAGGAACCAGCCAGGAAGCAGCGCTGCAGCCACGCCGGGGCCTCGGGGGTGAGTATCGCTTTATTTGTTTTAATTTTTACGGTTCACACTGTATAAATCCATGCCGTTTGCATGGATTTATACAGTGTGACCTAGTTGTCAAGCACTTTCCAAGTGATGCTATCGCCTGGAAAGTGCTTGTCAATCTGCATGCGGAAACGCAAGTGAACCCGCATGTGGATCTGCATGTATTCTGCAGGAAAAACGCATGCACAATCTGCATGCGTTTTTTTCTGCCAGGGAGATGCAGAAATGCTGCAGAAATTTTCTGCTTCATTTCTGCATCGTGGGCACATAGCCTATCAGTGATTCATGTTCTCTCCTAAAGGTTTAGAGCTGGAGCGGCCTCTGCTGGTAACACCCAGTACTGCACAACAGATGGAAGCATTTTCTTAGTTCTGCCAGTAGGTGTCAGTAGCGCTCAGTGTCACAGAGAGATCAGGAGACAGAAAAGCAGAATCTGGGGAAATAGTGAGAAAGTACAAATACACGGATGTATATATAAATATATAAATTGTAATATTTTGCATAGTTAATTATTTTCACCTTCAAACCAGCAATCTAATAATATTTGTTCCAGATGTGACTGAGGGTTAATAATGATCTCCCGATATAAAATAAATATTTGCTATTTGTATAAAAAGTCTGTGTCACGCTGTGTTGTCCAGGCGCGGTCCCACTACTGATCGGCACGGGGGTTTTGACCTGCTCCGTTTCCGACCTGGGCCGGTTCACCCCTCTTTAGGGCAACCTGGTAGCTCCGAGCTCCCCCAGAGTCACCATATTGATGCTGAACTTAGTGCAGACACCCGATCGACATAGCACAGGGCAGCGCAGAACTCCTGGACTCAAGCAATCCACCAGCCTCAGCCTCCCAAGTAGCTGGGATTACAGGCGCGCGCCACCGCACCCGGCAATGCTGAGTGCTGCTATTAATGACTAGAGGCTGCAGGAGCGGTGACGTCACCGGGAACCACAGCGCCATCTAGTGTCTGCTGGATAAAACTCAGATCACATTTTTATATGAATGAACCTGTGTGAGAGCTTTTTCTGTGCAGAGCTTTAGTTTTTATTGATATCTTGCTGAAATCCATGAGAAGTTTTGATTACTTTTAATTGTATTTTTTTTAGGACATGAAGCAACCAAATAACAGGAATTCTGCCATTTTGATGTTTTCCTTTTCAGCTTTTAATATTACAGTTACAGATGTGGCCATACAAAACATATGTAGTAAAAATGGTGATATGTTCACTGTGAAGGGGAATGTCTCTGACATTTATGACATGGATATACACGGCCATCAGTTGTCACTGAAGTAAATGGAGGACATGGTGGATCATTCTTGGTCTTGCATTCATTCTTCAAAATCCAACAGAAGAACAATCATGCTGTGCTCCACCGCATGCCGTAATCTAGCAAAGCTTCTATGGGAGAATATCACCGTACGTGCCTGGTGAAGCATTATTATAGTATGGACTCACAGGGGAATCTGTATACAGGCTTCTAATGTTCTACACAGTTTTGAATTTTTTTTCATCTGTCGTCACCACATAATTTGGGACATTCTGAGACTTTGTGCCTGTTCCAAATTAAAATGTAAAATCCAAATACGTGCACAGAAGAGCCACACTGATACATTGAGCATCAGGGTAGATCTCTCTTTATAACATCATCGGTCACTCATATATATATTCTATGACCCTTGTGCTGCCCGGCAATTCCGAGAACAGATCCCGATTCTTCTGCAGTTACTCCCGACTCTATTTCTGGGCCTTCGTTAGCGTTTCTGCTATTGTGACTCTTCCAACGTCCACAACTTTCCTGTCTTGCCACGGCTTGATGAGGTTGACGTGGTTATATCCAGGAGACCTTGCGGATGTCGGCCATAGAGAAGTTCAAATGGCGAGAACCTCGTAGATGAAAGTGGAACCTCTCGGACGGAGAATAACAGATACGGTAAGAGACAGTCCCAGTCTCTACCATCCTTTACTATGGCCTTCCTCAGCATACAATTTAGCGCTTTATTAAACCATCTTTAATAAGATGGTTTATTAAAACCATGGTGGTTTTTATTAAGGCCATCTGTCTGAGGATGGTACACTGAAGTTCTCAGTTGGGAGATTTGCAGGACCTTGCATAACTCCCCCATCACCTTACTCATAAAAGGTGTTCTCTGGTCGGTCAGGTTCTCCTTTGGTAAACCTGTTCGGGAGAAACCGTGGACCAATTCGCGGGCTAAACTCTTTGTGGAGGAATTTCTCAGGAATTGCTTCCGGATAACGTGTGGCATAGTCTAGGGTGACTAAGATATATTGATGCCCACGAGCAGATTTAACCAGGGGACCGACCAAGTCCATGGTAGCTCTCTCGAACGGCACTTCAATAATGGGCAATGGCACAAGGGGACTTCAAAAGTGAGAGGTGGGGGCAGTTAGCTGACACGTAGGGCAGGACCTGCAATACTTTAGTATTTCCCGGTGACACACAGGCCAATAGAACCTTTGCATAATCCGTTCCTGTGTTTTTTCCACCCCTAGATGTCACCCCAAGATATGCGAATGGGCCATGTCCAACACCTTCCGTCTATAGGGACCCGGCACTATTAACTGTTCCACCATCTCTTCCCTCACTTTCGTGACCCGGTACAACAACTCCGCATTCACCATAAAATAGGGAAACCTTGTGTCAGCCCCCGGCTCCTGTGCAACCCCATTTATGATGGTGACATTATTAAAGGCTTCCTTCAGAGTTAGGTCCCTATGTTGGGCAGACCCAAAATTCTCACTGGTCACCCCTAACTCTGGGAAATCAGACTCAGGGGACACCACCTCCTCATCCCCCACAAGGACACAATAGGGAAACCTGTCTGACTCTCGGTGTGGTGCTACCTCATCAGGGTTAACTGGTTTCCTATCTGAACCCGGAACCCTTCCCCCACAGATCTCAAAATAATAGGGTGCAACAAGTCCTGAATGACGCCAACCTCGTGGGACTCAGTACCATGGGCCATTTCAATATTCACTCTGGCCATAGGGTAGTCCTTAGCATCACCATGAATGCACGGTATGCCGACTTTTTCCCCGGGATCAATTGGAGAGGAAGGGTAACCCTCACAAGCGTCATCAGACTCCCAGAGTCTAGCAGTGCCGTTACCTGCCGCCCGTTCACCTTCACGGGACACTCTTGTGGCCCCTCACTGGGTGGACAGTTCACACTGCAGGCCGTATATGCATAGTATGAACAACGGCGTCCTATGCTGCAGTCCATCGGCTCGGAGGGCAAGGTACAACAGGTGACTAGATGTCCTGGGCCGTGGCACCTCCAGCAAACAACATCACCCGTAGAGACCTTGGGCACCACTTCCCCCGCCCCTTTGGACCTTGGACGTCCCACCCCGTTTTGGGCCTCCGTCCCCTGCTGGACCCCCAGTATGGGGTGGGCTGCCTTCCGAAAGAACCTTCAACCCCCTGGTATCTCTCGACCAGTCCTATCAGTTCATCTGCATTCTGGGGATCACCCTGGGTAACCCAAGTCTGTATGGGCCTCAGTAGGGAGTGCACAAATCGGTCCATCACCACCTGCTCTCTGCGCAGGCGTAGAGGACTCTGGCTGCAGCCACTTCTGGACCAGGTGCAACAGGTCAAAAATTTGGGAGTGAGGTAGTTTGTCCCGGTGATATGCCCAGCGATGAACCCGCTGCGCCTTGACAGACATTGTCACCCCAAAGCGTGCGAGAATCTCAGTTTTTAGCTTGCCATACTCATTGGCGTCCTGCAATTCTAAATCATAGTACGCCTTCTGGGGCTCTCCCGTCAAGTATGGTGCCAGTACCTCTGCTCACTGCTCTGGCGGAAGTTTCTCCCTCTCGGCGACCCTTTCAAACACGGTCAGGAAGACCTCAACGTCATCCCCCAGGGTCATTTTCTGAAAAGCCCATTTTCGTACCGCCTTCCGGACGTGGGTGTTATCAGCCGGACTTGGGGTTGGGGCGCTCGTCTTGCTCTGGATGACGGCTGCCAGAAGCTGCATCTGCTGACGTTGTTCCTGCTGATGCTGCTGGAAATGCTGTAACAACAGCCTGTTGGTCTCCTGCTGCTGCTGCTGCGACTGGACCAGGTGCTTCAGCAGGTCCTCCATTTTGTCTGACGATGCTTGCTAGCTTGTGACAGACTTGACCCAGGACATGTAGTCCTTCCTGTAGCAATCACACATCTCTGCTGGGAACGCTGCCGCACGTCTAACACCAATTGTACTGATGGTACTCAGTCAGGTGCGGTTTGAGGCAAACAGGAGGCATGTTCCTTTAAATGTCAGTAATGTTTGCTTCATAAACCGTTCAAAAGGAAAATGCAAACAAAACAGGCTTTAGTGCAGGCAAAACAAAGATAACAGTCCTTCTATCAAAGTCTCTGGATGGCCAGCGCTGTGGTAACACAGGCTGGTGTAGCATCCGGTGTCCTGGCTTGGTCTGGAGGGAAACCGTACACAGGAGCCTTCTCCCTTCAAGCATACAGACCATGTGCCAAACAACAGCCTCGATTTTATAGGCTGTTAACCACACCCAGAGGTGAGGTATGTGTGTTGCTCGACCCGCCCATTCTCTCCTAGCATCCCGTACCCTGGCTCCCAGGTGCACCAATTAGTCCTCTTAGTGCAGGCAATACTCCGGGTTACATCACAGAAACCAGCCATCTCTGTGATACATACCTCCCATCCACTACGCAACCATTAGCCACCTTACACTATGCTTTCTCTAAGTCCGTTAGACAAAGACATTCCTAAGACTCTTTATCTCACACACATATCCTGGCTCAAACTCCATCTTGGAAAGCAGGAGAGAATACATGTAGAATATCCACAATAGAGTCAAGATAGATAAAATATAACTCCTGCTATCACAATTCCCTTCTCTTGTGGCAGTGGGTGGATGTTCCAGCCGGAGTGACCTCCTACAGACTCCCCCAGATACGTTTTACTCCCCTAATAGAAGAAGCCGGCCTTCCTAGACTGCTTCACCGGATTCTCCGCATCAGTCTGTCTGTCACACCATCGTATGGACACTCACACACAAGCCACAACAAGCAAGGACACTATACGGGTGCCACATTCATGTGCTGGACAGAGTTGGCATCCAACAGTTGGTCATAGTAGATATCATTTATCCAGTCCACATTTTTATTTTCTGTAACGATGGGGATTAGCAATTCAAGTCCCTCTGCTACTTGATCTCCGGCTTTGAACTTGTCTGGTACTCCTCTTGGGACTTCAGTAGAGTCGAAGTACACATGAGGGTCAAAAGAAGTAGGAAAGCTGGTGTCATGCCGGTCTGTATTCGGAGTCACAAGCTGGAGTGGTATCAGGAGTTTAACAATAGCACATGTACCCTCCCATCCCACTGGCAGTACTGGATAAAAGTCACCATCTGCACACATCCACCACAAGTCAGCCCTTGCTATATTTACCAAGATGGGGCCAGGATAAGGATAATACAAGGATGAGGGACATAAATACCAGGATGGAGGACACATACATAATCAGGGTGGGGGGCTCATGCAAATCTTGCATTGGGGTCCAACAGACTCTAGTAATGCCACTGCTCCCAAGACCTCCTCCTCTTCTCCACACTCATACGTTCCTCACCCAATCACCTCCAAGACTTCTCCCGAGTGTCCCCCCATCCTCTGGAATTCTGTGCCCCAACACATCACTATCTGCCACACTCAGAACCTTCAGACGGAACTTGAAAACCCACCTCGTCAGGAAGGCTACAGCCTGCAATGACCCCGCTGCCATCTCACCACCACCGGAGCTGCCGCAACCCCCTACCCGACTGTCTCCTTCCCCACTATCCTGTATACTGTAAGCCCCCAAGGGCAGGGTCCTCTCCTTTCTCTACCAGTCTGTCATTGTTAGTTTGTTCACCGAGTTTAATACTTGCATCCTGTATGTAACCCCTTCTCATGTACAGACCATGGAATTACTGGTGCTCTAAACATAAATAATAATAATAATATTATTTTTTATTTTTAATACAGATTGTTATATGGAAAAAAAAACATTGATCAAAAAAACCTGATTTATACATAGATCATTCTCTGATGACGGCTTCACCGTAACCTTATTATAACGGGAATTGCTGAGTATCAGTGATTCATGTTCTGTCTTGAAGGTTTAGAGCCGGAGCGGCCTCTACTGGTAACACCCAGTACTGCACAACAGATGGAAGGATTTTCTTAGTTCTGCCAGTAGGTGTCAGTAGTGTTCAGTGTCACAACAATCTAATAATATTTGTTTCTCCCGATATAAAATTCTTATTTGCTATTTGTATATAAAGTCTGTGTCACGCTGTGTTGTCCAGGCTGCTCTACACTGGCTATTCACAGGTGTGGTCCCACTACTGATTGGCATGGGGGTTTTGACCTGCTCTGTTACAGACCTGGGCTGATTCACCCCTCATTAGAGCAACCTGGTAGCTCTGAGCTCCCCCAGAGTCAACCAATTGACATAACACAGGGAAGCGCAGAACTCCTGGACTCAAGCGATCCACCAGCCTCAGCCTCCCAAGTAGCTGGGATTACAGGCACGCGCCACCGCACCCGGCAGTGGTGAGTGCTGCTATTAATGACTAGAGGCTGCAGGAGCGGTGACGTCACCGGAAACCACAGCGCCATCTAGTGTCTGCTGAATGAAACTGCTATACACTCAGTTACGTGTGTCAGTGGACACCTGCATGTATGTGTTAGGTGTATACATACTAACAGGTATAAACTATTTGTGTGTATAACTACGATGTTAGTTTTGTGCTGCACACATCAGCGCTGTGCTCGCTGTCTGATGGACGCTGCTCACTAGAAGGGGAATTAGATCTCTAATTTGACATAATAAGTGCACTGACCTGGATATGTATTGTATATAGGCAGGCAGGGAATATAGCAGACTGCAGTGCATATAGCACATGAGGCTCCATTCCAGTTCTGCCTTCTGCTGCTGTTAGACATTCTAGAAATAGGCCCAGGTCTCAGGGGCCAGGAATAATTTTTTTGGGGATCTTAATCCTCATTATTTGCTTAAAAAGCAATCCAGAGAACACCGTTTTCTGCCGCATTTGCTTGTTAACACTGCAGAATACAGCCAGGTCCTTTCCATATTACAGTTCTAAAAATCCATCTATTTAAAACTGGTTTGTCCGTCAAAGGGATCACATATAATTGCGCTGAAAATATTGCCATTTCTGGCGTCCACTGAAATTTTGTTTCAGTGTGTCAGTGAAGCTATTGACACCAGTTTGCTGTTCAAAATAGTTACCTACAGGTCAGGTATTTAAAACTGTGGTTTGTCCGTCACACGGATCACATATAAGTTCGCTCCAAATTCAGCCATTTGTTGTGATTGTGGAAGATATTATCCTTCATTTAAAATGGGCAAGGCACGTGGCAATGGACGTGATGGTGATGGTGCATGTAGAGGCCGAGGCCGTGGACAAGCTGAAATTGTGCCACAACAAACACCCACATCTTCTCGCTCGACCTTCTTGTCCCAATTAATAGGGGACCGCAGAACACCACTATTGAACACACAGCAGTGTGAAAATGTTATTGGTTGGATAGCAGATAATGCTTCCAGTCACTTAGCCACCACCACCGTGTCTTCCACACTGTCAAGTCTCGGTAGCCGTGAGTCTGGTCCGCATATTCCTCACCCTGAACTTCTTTCCTTCCTCCATTCCGAGTGCCCAGAGACAACTGATCCCACACTTGGACACTCCGAAGAGCTGTTCACTTTTCCATTTATAGATTTGGGCCTCTCGCCCGGTCCACTTGAAGCGGGGCAAGAGGAGATCACATGTAGTGATGCCCAAATATTTGAGCAGCCACTGTCACACGAAGGTGATGGTGGGAAAGAGTCACAGGAGATGGACGAAGATGAGACACAATTGCCAGAAAGTCAGGAGGTGGACCAGGGTGCGGAAGTGGAAGACGAGGTGGATGATATAGTAAATTACCCAACCTGTCAGGAGGACATGCAGAGCAAGGACAGCAGCACACAGGGGGAGGGAGGCAGAGAACTCCAACACGCAGGAAGAATCAGTGTGGTGGCCGCAGACAAAAGGCAGACATCCGTTCCCCGTAACACTAACACGAAGGAAGTTGCCAGTACAACTGTTAGGTCTTCCCGAGTCTGGTTGTTTTTTAAAGACTCTGCCGATAACCCCAAAAAGGCAATTTGCACCACCTGCCAGGCCAGCATCAGCAGGGGTAGCAAAACTACAAGCCTGACCCCCACCAGCATGATCAAGCACATGGCAGCAAAGAACCCGACTTTGTGGGCCGAACCCCAGGGTCCAGGAACAGTGTCTGTGGGTGGCACCATTGCTTCTTCCGCTGTAGTGCATGCAAGCCAATCCCCTGTCCATGGTGCATGCGAAGATGCCTCTTGCCCTGCACCTGTTCTTGCACACTCTCAAGTAGCAGCATCAGGAATCATGTCCACATCCTTGTCCCAGCGCAGCGTTCAGTTGTCCATGCCCCAGTCCTTGGAAAGCAAGCGCAAATACGCAGCCAACGCCCCACAGGCCACACTACTAAATTCCCACATTTCGCGATTGCTTGCGCTCGAAATCTTGCCTTTTAGGCTCGTGGAGATGGAAGAATTCCGCAACCTGATGGCGGTGGCCGTCCCTCGGTACTCAGTCCCCAGCTGCCACTATTTCTCCCGGTGTGCCATCCCGGCATTACACAAGTATGTGTCCCAAAACATTACCTGTGCCCTCAACAACGCAGTTACCAGGAAAGTCCACCTAACCATGGACACGTGGACAAGTGCTTGTGGGCAGGGATGATACATCTCGCTGACGGCACACTGGGTTAACATAGTGGAAGCCGGGACCCAGTCGGACCTTGGGACGGAACACGTCCTCCCGATGCTAAGGATTGCAGGCCCTAGATCAATCAGGGTTGCATCCACAGTTTACAGCTCCTACACTTCAGCCTCCTCCTCCTCTTCAGCCTCCGTCTCCGAAATGACCTCATCAGTCACAAGCTGGAAGCACTGCAGCACTGCCTCGGCCAAGCGACAACAGGCTGTGCTGAAGATATGCTTAGGTGACAAACCGCACAATGCTGAAGAGTTGTGGACAGCTCTGAAAGAGCAGTAAGATCTGTGGCTCACACCGCTGAACCTACAGCCAGGCATGGTCATGTGCGACAATGGCCGGAACCTGGAGGCGGCTCTGAGGCGAGGCGAGCTCACACACGTATCATGCCTGGACCATGTGCTTAACCTCGTGGTTCAGCGGTTTTCAAATCCTACCCGGAGCTGCCGGATCTGTTTGTTAAAGTACGCCGCTTGTGTGCCTATTTTAGAAAGTCACCTACAGCTTCCGCCGCCCTTGCCATGTTACAGCAGCAATTGCAGCTTCCAGCTCACTGACTGATCTGTGATGTCCCTACGCATTGGAACTCTACACTGCAGATGTTGGGAAGGATTTGTGAGCAGAAGAGGGCAGTTGTTGAGTACAATTAAGCAAAAAATATATAGAGATGCCATAGCATAGTAAAGATCCCTCAGGACCTCTTCCAATATCCACACAAATAGCTTTGTCAGAAAATTTCAAAATTGGGGATTTAAAACGTAACTTTTACTGAGTATTTTTCTTAAAAAGAGAATTTTTTTGGTAGACAAACATATTAAAATTGTAAGAGAGAACTGACTGATGACCCTTGTCCCTATAAGAGTACAATTATTGACAGTGGTCAAAATTATTAGGGTCTCAATACACACGAGTCCATATAGTGAACAGACTCAATGCATAAAACATTTGAGTGTACAAAGGATTAAATAACAAAGATCTCACCCATATTCAGTTTTGTCCTCTATGTCCTTTGTACCTCCTCAGGATTCCCTGTTAGTGGTGGAGTTCTCATCGCTTATTGTCCCTGCCAGTCCCTATAACTTAAAGATGGCCCTGCGAGCCCAAGAACTCCCGCCCTTACAAGGGCAGTCCACAGCTGACCCTTTACTAGTACAGCCCTGAACTAGCCCTATTAGTGCCTCCCGACGTGTTTCTTCAGGATTCTGAGTCTTCAGGGGATTGGCACATGCATCTCCACATCGGGAATAAGGGAAAAAGACCCACCCTCCAGATTATGGATGGGATAAACAGATTATGGATCTGTTCTATATTCAGAGGGAGTCCGGCTGCAAGAGGGGTACCGGCCCCCGACACCCGACCTTGCTACTCCATGTCCTGGTCGGGAAAGCCCGGTAGGCCCTGAGGATCCCACCGGGTATCGGAAGGAGCGGAGCTGCCACCCGTGCCCTTGTTCTGAGAGGAGCTCAGAGGGAGACCCGGCCTAGCTACACACACAGACAGGAAAGGATACGGTCTGTAGTTCAGGAACACTCTGGTGCGGGGTCCTGATTGAATGCTGGACTTGCTCAGAGGTAGTCGGACCCCCGTCCCTGGTGACCGCAGGACTCCGTGGGGAGCAGGGAGTCGCCTTCCTTCTGCCATCTCGAATGTGAGTAAAGCCTTGGAAGTTCACCCCTATGACCTCCGGACTGTTTATTCTGCGCCACACCGCAGGACGCGGCGCCCGTACTCCTCTACTACTACCCCTGCCATCCTGTCTCTCTGCCCTGAGGCCTTGCTCCGCCTGTGGGGAGTAGTAATAACTTTGGCCGCCATAACACCATGCCTCAGCGGACTGCAGTGGCGCTGGTGGCCTTCACCAGGTGCCACAAGTGGCGTAGTCGGAATCAGCCACTCAACCCGGATAAGCCCACACCATCCTTTTAATTGTGACGGCCCTGAGCACGGGTCGGGTCCGGGCCACGGCTGCACCCCATCTCTCCATCATAGGACCCGACTCCGAGTCCCCCATCTCACAGGGTAAAATAAATGGCTTTCGAGTAGAGGCGTCACAAACCAGTACTGGGTCAGCTGTGGACTGCTCTTGTAAGGGCGGGAGTTCTTGGGGTCTCAGGGTCATCTCTAAGTTATAGGGACTGGCAGGGACAATAAACGATGAGAACTCCACCACTAACAGGGAATCCTGAGGAGGTACAAAGGACATAGAGGACAAAACTGAATATGGGTGAGATCTTTCTTATTTAATCCTTTGTACACTCAAATGTTACATGTATTGAGTCTGTTCACTATATGGACTCGTGTGTATTGAGACCCTAATAATTTTGACCACTGTCAATAATTGTACTCTTATAGGGACAAGGGTCATCAGTCAGTTCTCTCTTACAATTTTAATACAATTGTTGAGTACCAGCATCAACAAGGCAGTCGGTATTCAGTTCAGACTCCACACATAAGACCTCTGGAGTGGACATGGATGTCAGACATATGTACCATCCTCAAAAACTTTGAGGACTCCACCAAGATGGTGAGCGGCGATGACGCCATAATTAGCTTTGCCTTCCCGCTTCTCTGTCTTCTGAAACGCTCTCTGCTCACAATCAAAGAGGATGCATTGCAGGCGGAGCACGATGAGATGGAGCAAGGAACCATACAAGGTGATTACACACAGCCCTGCCTCATCTCATCCCAACGTGGATTGGGTGACAATGAGGAGGAGGAAGAACAGTAGCTAGTTTCATGCGCTGTAGACGGTACTACCTGCACAACTGTCATACCATCTCTTCAGCGTGGATGGCCGAAGGACAGAGAGGAAGAGGATAGCATGATCAGTCCTCTTGGTGAGGACACGGAAGTCTTGCCTGTTAGCAGTCTGGCACACATGGCTGAGTTTGTTACACTGCCTTTCCCATGACCCTCGCGTTCTCAAAATTTTGGGTTACTGGTTGGTGACACTTCTAGACCCACGCTACAAGGAGAACTTTATACCTTTTATTCCTGAGGCAAACAGGTCTACAAAAATGGGGCAGTACCAGAAGGCCCTTGTTGGGGAACTATTAAAAAAATTCCCATCTGAAAACGCTGGCAGCAGAGGTCACAGTTCGTTGGACAACCAAGGACTACAGGCAAGAGAGACACAACTCCAATCCAACAGAGGCAGGGGAACACTGTCAAAGTTCTGGGAGAATTTTCTTAGCCCCTCCCATCGCACAGGCCCTGAGGCGCGGGGTACTCTCACAAGGAGTGCAAAGTTTGGGAAGATGCTGAGGGAGTACCTTGCCGACCGTACCAACGTCCTCCGTGATTCCTCTGTGCCTTATAATTATTGGGTATCCAAGCTGGACACATGGAATGAACTGGCTCTCTATGCCTTGGAGGTCCTGGCCTGCCCTGCCGCAAGCATTTAATCAGAGCGGGTTTTTAGTGCCGCTGATGGAATTATAACTGATAAGCGCATCCGCCTGTCAACTGAAAATGCTGACAGGCTGATGTGGTGCCCTGCTACGCACAGGTGCCACAGAACCCAGTAGGGTGCATGGATGGACTTCTCCACAAGAGGCCCTCATTACATTCACACACCTCCACCCTACCACCTCAGACCACCAGAGGGAGCCCTTTAGGGATATATATATATGGAGGGTGGACCCAGGCAGCTCAGTCAGAAGTTAGTACAGTTAGTTGTGAGGGAGCGTGCTGACGCTGAGAGCAGCGAAGACGCAGCTCATCTGCTGCTGCCGTAGTGAGGGCCCTGAGTGTGGCCGATTGCAAGGAGGAAAGGAGAGAGGAGTTGAGGGGGCAGAGGAGCGTACCAGGCTCACCCCGAAATATACACCGGACACCGAGTCCGCACCTACAGGGACCTTTACACCCAGTAGGGACCACTGGATACCTGGAGGACTACAAGTCTCAGGTCGACCAACGCTGACTACCGTACCAGGGCTTGGAGTAACGGAGGCCCCAGCATCCAGGGAGAGTGATCTCCAAGAGAAGGCACTACCACCAGGTCAGCAGGTGCAAGAGAGAGAGAGAGACAGTAATAAAGCCAGGCGTAGCTCCAGGCAGGTCAGAAGCTTAGCAAGTGGAAGCAACAGACCAGGAGGCCCTATACCCGCTCACTGGGGAGAGTCCAGAAGTGCACCCTGCGTACCGAGTACCCTGGACCATACCTGCATCTACACCAGTAAAGGTACCGAAGCGAATGCCCTGTGTGAGTGGCTGTCATTTCTTCCTGAACCGCCCTGGCCGTCTCTCCCCTGTACCACCATCCATTACCCCACGCTGCCCTGAGGCCCGCTCCACCTGTGGGGAGCCGTTCCATCACAAGCTGCCCTACCATCTGCCTCAGAGGACTGCTCCGCAGCAGCGGCTCCCTTTAGCCGCACTCCACAGGTGGCGCAACCATGGCCGACGACCAGCAAGTCGCCGGAGCACCGGTTAACGTTCCTGATGCCCAACTTGCGCTGCACAGGCCGGACCGGCCGCCCCACCAGCAGGGGTCATGACTCCGTTGATACCCATGGCCCTGCCGTATATCCCTGGAGCGAAATGGCTTCCCCAGTATGATGGCAAACCACACACCCTGTCTGGATTCAAAAGAAAAATATGCGGTGTACTGGACATGTATTCTATGACTGGTAAGCAGAGAGCCGCTGTTGTGCTGGGACAATTGACTGGTGCCGCAGAGCGGGAAGTTGAAACCTGGCCAGCCGCAGACCAGGAATCAGTATCCATTATCTTTAAGAGACTGCAAACTGTGTTTGAAAACCACACTGAGACAGGTCTCCGGATGAGGTTATACCACTGCACCCAGAAACCTGAGGACAGTATCCGGGACTATGCCTGGCTCTTACAGGAAGCCTTGTGGGCCCTGAAACAGGTTAGTCCAGCCAGCATACAAGATGAGAATAAAATGCTGACAGAACAGTTCATCTGGGGGTTGAGGTCTCAGGAGGAGAGCAGAACCGTACGGTAGTGGGCCTTAGATCATCCAGACGCCACCTTTGACACCCTCAAGGACACGGATATTAAGGGTCTACAGCCCCTGGAAACATCAGGGACTGCTATCCAGCGGTACCAGGGTGTGGCCACCCCAGTGCCCACAGCACCCACTGCTCCTTCATTGACGGCTGAAACAAAGATGCAAACAGTGCCCCCTAGCGAGCTGGACAACCTGTAATCTGAAGTGCGTCAGCTGAGTAAAACCCTGGCCACTGTCCTGAGCACCCTGCAGCTACAGACGGAGCCCGAGCCGGAAGGAAGGATCCTACTCACCGACAGTCCTGAGGATGTCCCCTGGATAAGGAGAAGAAGGAGGACGACACCAACCCGTAGGAGGATGACACCACCCCGGAGGAGGACAACGCCACCCCGTGGGAGGACCAACGACCAACGTCGCCCCCCCCAGGAGACTTCATCTGCTACCGCTGCCACAAGGCAGGCCACACAGCGCAGAACTGTCCTTTAAACAAGCAAACCCTGGGGCCAAGGGCCGACACCCAGGAGTAAGTCAACCAGGCCCATCAAGCTGGTACCACCGGTTCGTAGGAAGAAGGCCTTTCCTGTCCATCGTGCTGGATGGCATAGCAATACCCGCGTTACTGGACTCCGGCTCACAGGTAACCATCATACCTGATGTCCTCTACAAAGGGTACTGGTCCGTAGATGAACTCTGCCCACCAGCCCCGAACCTCTCTGTGTATGCCTCTAACGGCCTTCCTCTTAACCTAGTAGGGGTTAAGGACATGACAGTGAAGGTTAGGAGAGTGGAACTAAAGGACCAAGGACTAATTGTCATAGAATCTAACCCTGGTGATACAGACTTGTATATGATACTTGGTACAAATTTTGTTGGTAACTGTTTGGGAGAAGTGTTGTTTTTGCTCCAACAGAGTGCTGACACTGCCAAACCAGGGAAGAGGAAGGTGCTCCAGAGAGAGATTCGAGCCCTCCTGTACCAGCAACAGGTAAAGCTAACAGGTGTTGAGATTGGTAATGTACGGGTGACAGACCCGATACCCATTGTGATTCCCCCAATGAGTGAAATGCTGATTTGGTGTAGGGCAGCAATAGGTCTCAAGGGACAGAACTACCAGGCGGAAGATGAGCCCATTAGCTCGGAGCACAGACCTACACTCTTGACTGCTAGAGGGGTAGTTGATGTACGCAATGGGAGGGTACCCATAAGTCTCCTAAATTGTGGGGAGGAGGAAGTTAAATTACTGTGACACCCGATAGCCCTCCCTGGGAAGTGGGGTTACTCGGAGCCGGGTCAGTGTAGGTGTTACGGGGGATGCAGTCATGGCCTGGACCCGTTCCGTGCCCAGGGCAGTCACATAAAAAGATGTAATGGGCTTTCAATTAAGAGTGGTATTCGACTACACCACCTGCGGTTTCCGGTGATGGGCACCGGCGCTGCTTCAGTCCACTGAGGCCGGTGTTACGGGCAGCTAAGATGGGACGGCTCCCCACAGGCGGGGCAGGCCTCAGGGCAGTGTGAGGAAGGATGGTGGGTGCAGTGCCGCGCAGTAAATAACAGGCTGAGGCGGTGTGTGAAGTCATCCAGGGTTTTTACTCACATTCAGATGAACTTTAGCCGCAAAGCTTCTCTCTGCTACTCGCGGTGTACTGCTGCCACCGGGAAGGGGGTCCAGCACTTTCCAGGTAGATCAGGAGCACCTGTCGAGACCCCTCTGGTGTGTGTTCCTCTCCTTGGTAGGTCGTTCTCCCACTAAGTCTTCTCCTGACTATGTGTGGTTCGAACGTGGTGTAAGGCCGGGTCCCACTGGATAAACGCAGTGTAAGAGATACAGGTGGCGTAGGCCGCTCTGTCTGTATCCCCCTGGGATCCTTTTGCCTGTGGAGCCTATCTCCTCTGCTCCCCTCCAGGCCTTCTTAGGTCAGGACCTTGACCGGGTAGAGACAGTGGTTAACTCTGACCCGCTCCTCGTCTCAAGGCCAGAGTACGAGGACCGTGTATCTTCAGTCAGCTGCGGCCTTATGCTGGACTTTAGCGTATGACCGCAATCAGAGACGAAGACCACAATCACTGACGAAGATCACAATCAAAGACCTTGAACTTAAGATGGCCGTAGATTAAATACGAAACAATATGTGTTTCCTAAAAGTGTGTCCTCCACCCTCACCCACTACATGGTTCCCCCTATCTTTTGGTTCCCCCCATCTCCTCTATCCCAGGCTGGGGCAGCACCCTGGTGTATTTAGGTCCCCTTCAGGACAGGAGTGGTGTGAGTGGTGAAGTGGTGTCCTGAGAGATGCTCCATCCTAACCTGGAAGAAGAGATACCACACCTCGAACTGAGGTGCAGTACCCCTGTGGCGACTGAACCTTCAGGGGCGCCACATTACCAAGATGCGCCACTGTTGCCAGGTTGTGTACTGTGAATGATGATGCCATACACCCAGTGGAATCCTTGACCCCACCAGATACAGTGGAGGACAATGACTCCGAAGCTCAGCTGGAGGATTGGTGTCAACAGCTCCATGTTGGGACTGACGCCACTCCTGTCCATCAAAAATAAGGTGTACACAGGGTGGTCGAGGAATACGAGCAGGTATTCAGCAAACACCCACTTGATTTTGGGAGGATTAAAGGGGTACAACACCATATACTCACAGGTGACCATCCACCCATCAAAGAACGTTACAGGCCCATACCACCAGCACACTAGCAGAAAGCGAAGGAAATGTTGCATGTCATGAAGAAAGCAGGGGTAATAAGAGATAGCTGTAGCCCCTGGGCAGCTCCCCTGGTCCTGGTCAGGAAAAAGGATGGAAGCATGAGGATGTGTGTAGATTACAGACAGGTAAACCGCATAACACATAAAGATGCATACCCTTTGCCCCATATAGAGGAATCCCTGGCTGCATTAAAGTCTGCAAATTACTTCTCTACCCTTGACCTCACTAGTGGGTACTGGCAAGTAACGGTTGCTGAGGAGGACCGGGAGAAGACGGCCTTCACTACTCCGATGGGGCTCTGCGAGTTCAACAGTATGCCGTTTGGACTCTGCAAAGCCCCTGTAACGTTCCATAGATTGATGGAGTGCTGTTTGGGACACCGTAACTTCCAGACCGTGCTGCTATACCTGGATGACGTGATAGTGTACTCCAAGCCGTATGAGGACCATTTGAAGCACCTGGCAGAGGTATTTGAAGCATTGTCCCGGTATGGGATGAAATTGAAGCCTTCCAAGTGCCACCTGCTCAAACAGAAGGTTCAGTACCTGGGGCACATCGTCAGTCCAGAAGGAGTAGCACCAGACCCGGAGAAGGTCACTGCCATCCAGAAATGTCCGGAACCGTAGAATCTCAAGGAGGTACGTCAGTTCCTGGGACTGGTCGGGTATTACCGGAGATTTGTAAAGGACTACACCAAAAAGGCAGCGCCTTTGCTAAATCTCCTGGTAGGACAGTCCAACAGAGGCAAACCCCCCCCCCCTTCCAGTGGGGTAAAGAGCAGGCTGAGTCCTTTGCAGTGATGAAAGAGATCCTGACTGAAGAAGAAATCCTGACTACAGCAAACCTTTCCTGCTGTACACTGATGCCAGCAACGAGGGACTAGGAGCTGTGTTAAGCCAGAAACAGTATGGCAAAGAGAACGTGATTGCCTATGCCAGCAGGAAGCTCCGTCCTACCGAGAGGAATCCAGAAAACTATAGCTCCTTCAAGTTGGAGCTCCTGGCCTTGGTCTGGGCCATCACTGAACGACTCAAGCACTACCTGGCCTCCACTAAGTTCACGGCCTATACTGACAACAACCCCCTGACACATCTAGAGACAGCCAAGTTGGGAGCTATGGAACAGCGTTGGATGGCCCGACTGTCAAACTATCAGTTCACCATCAAGTACCGGGCAGGCCACAAGAACGCCAATGCCGATGCCCTATCCAGAATGCCTCACTAGTCGGACACTGAAGAAGAAGTGGATGACCTGGAGGAGATTGAGCTACCTGCCTTCCATAGAAATGGGATGGTCCACGAGCAGCGTACCTCCAGGAGGTATCGTGGCAAGACGCTAAACCCTTTACCTCATCACAGTTGGAAGGAGACCCAGGACAGCGACCCAGTTGTCAGCCGTATCAAAGAACTGATAACCCAGGAAGGTTCCTCCCTGGAGAAGGACGCTTCTCCACAAGCCAAGCAACTGCGGAATGAGAGAAGCCGGCTGTTCATCTATAGAGAGAAGCTGTGCTGAACGGATATTAATCCTAGGACCCATGAGATGGTATGGCAGATCGTAGTGCCCAGGACAAACATCCAGATGGTGTTGGAGGCCTACCACGATCAAGCAGGGCACTTTGGCTGGAAGAAGCTAGAAACCCTCCTGTAGAGTCGGTTTTATTGGGTTGGAATGCGGAGCTCCATTGAGAGGTGGTGCCGGGATTGTGGACCCTGTAGCCTCAGAAGAAAAGACTACAGCAGCCAGAAAGCACCCTTGCAGTCCATCAAGACAACCCAGACCCTGGAGATCGTCGCCCTGGATCACGTCAAGCTGTCACCCAGCAGGTCGGGCTACTCTTATGCACTGACCATGGTGGATCACTACTCCCGGTTCCTGGTGGTAGCCCCCGTCAAGAAGCATACTTCTGCAGGCCCCATGGATACCCGGATAAGGTGCTGACGGATCAAGGCCCTGCCTTTGAAGCCGAGTTGTTCAAGGAGTTTTGCCATCTGTACGGGTGTAAGAAGATTCGGACTATGTCGTACCACCCTCAAACTAACGGTCTATGTGAAAAGATGAACAATATCGTCATAGACCCGCTGAAGACCTTACCTCTAGAAGAAAGGAATCAGTGGCCAGACAAACTACCTGACCTGGTAGATCTGTACAATCACATACCTGTGAGTTCCACCAATTGTACTCCAGCGTACCTCATGAGAGCAAGACCCGGAAAGTTGCCCATTGACCTGGAGCTTGGAGTGGTAGAGCCAGAAGCAGACATGTCCACTGAAGACTGGGATATGACCCGACAGGAGCAGTGCAAGAGAGTACAGGCCTGTGTCGAAGACAGTCTAAATAGGGTGAGAGATAAGCAGGAAGCACAGTACAACAAGAGTGCACCCGCAGAACCCTTGACATCTGGAGAAGTTGTGCTGAAGCGAAAGAGAAGAAGCCACAAGCTTGACGACCAGTGGGAAAGAGAACCTTACACTGTGTTGGATTCCAGGTTTGACAATAGAAAAACCTGTCTAATTAGTAAAGATTTAAGGCTATGTGCCCACCAGGGCCGGCGTCAGCACCCAGCGCACCCGGGCAAATGCCGGGGCCCTGAGCAGGCAGAGGGGCCCACTGGCGGTCGCGCACCCCGCTGGGCTATGGGCGGAGGAGAGCGGTGTCAGCGCCCTCCCTTCTCCGCCGCTTGCTCAGGGCCCCGGCAGCCCGATACTTACCTCTCGCCGTGCCTCCGCAGATCCGCTGTCTTCCTGCTCTGCGCTCCCTGTGACGTCTCAGGTCAGAGGGCGCGGTGACGTCTTTTCACCGCGCCCTCCCCTGAGCCGTCACAGGGAGCGCTGAGCGGGAAGACGCCGACAACGCTAGAGTTCGGAGCCGAGCAGCGAGCGGCGGGCAGCGGGCAGCGGGCAGCAGGCAGCGGGCAGCAGGCAGCAGGTGAGGAGAAGGGAGGTGAGTATTTGATTTTTTTTTTTTAATGTATGGAGGCATGGGGCATTATAAAGAGGGGGGGGGGGACATCCTGCATGGGGTATTATAAAGAGGGGGGGGGGACATCCTGCATGGGGCATTATATAGAGGGGGGGGCAGCCTGCATGGGGCATTATATAGAGGGGGGGGCAGCCTGCATGGGGCATTATAAAGAGAAGGGGGGGGCATCCTGCATGGGGCATTATAAAGGGGGGGACGACATCCTGCATGGGGCATTATAAAGGGGGGGGGACATCCTGCATGGGGCATTATATAGAGGGGGGGGGCAGCCTGCATGGGGCATTATAAAGGGGGGGGGACATCCTGCATGGGGCATTATATAGAGGGGGGGGGCAGCCTGCATGGGGCATTATAAAGAGAAGGGGGGGGCATCCTGCATGGGGCATTATAAAGGGGACGACGACATCCTGCATGGGGCATTATAAAGGGGGGGGACATCCTGCATGGGGCATTATAAAGGGGGGGGACATCCTGCATGGGGCATTATATAGAGGGGGGGGAACAGCCTGCATGGGGCATTATAAAGAGAAGGGTGGGGCATCCTGCATGGGGCATTATAAAGGGGGGGAACAGCCTGCATGGAGCATTATAAGGGGGGGCAGCCTGTATGGGGCATTATGTGGGGGGTAACAGCCTGCATGGAGCATTAAAAGGGGGGGGCCTGTATGGGGCATTATGTGGGGGGTAACAGCCTGCATGGAGCATTAAAAGGGGGGGCTGTATGGGGCATTATGTGGGGGGTAACAGCCTGCATGCAGCATTATATGGGGGCCAGTATCCTGTATGGAGAGTTATAAGGGGACCGGTATCCTGTATGGAGCGTTATATGGGGGCCAGTATCCTGTATGGAGCTTTATAAGGGGACCAGTATCCTGTATGGAGCGTTATATGGGGGCCAGTATTCCGTATGGAGCCTTATATGGGGGCCAGTATTCCATATGGAGCCTTATATGGAGGCCAGTATTCCGTATGGAGCCTTATATGGGGGCCAGTATTCCATATGGAGCCTTATATGGAGGCCAGTATTCCGTATGGAGCGTTATATGGGGGCCAGTATTCCGTATGGAGCCTTATATGGGGGCCAGTATTCCATATGGAGCCTTATATGGAGGCCAGTATTCCGTATGAAGCGTTATATGGGGGCCAGTATTCCGTATGGAGCCTTATATGGGGGCCAGTATTCTGTGTGGAGCGTTATATGGGGGCCAGTATCCTGTATGGAGCGTTATATGGGGGCCAGTATTCTGTGTGGAGCGTTATATGGGGGCCAGTATTCTGTGTGGAGCGTTATATGGGGGCCAGTATCCTGTATGAAGCGTTATATGGGGGCCAGTATTCCGTATGGGGCCTTATATGGGGGCCAGTATTCCGTATGAAGCGTTATATTGGGGCCAGTATTCCGTATGGAGCCTTATATGGGGGCCAGTATTCTGTGAGGAGCGATTCACCGGTTTCTGAGCTATTGTGGAATTTACAATAGATATCACTCATGTAATGTAAGAAGTGAAATCTTTGCATTGTACTATATATATATATATATATATATATATATATATATATATATATATATATATATTCCTCCGCTGTATCTCTGCATCATGAATCGTGGTATGTGTTAAAGGGGCCCACTGAGACTCTTTCGCCCGGGGCCCAGAAAAACCTGGAGCCGGCCCTGGTGCCCACCATGCAGAAATGCTCAGGATTTTTTCCTGAGCGTTTCTGCATCTCCCTGGCAGAAAAAAATGCATGCGGATTGTACATGCGTTTTCCTGCCAGTTACATGCGGAAGTGAAGTGTTCTTCACTTGCATTTCCGCATGCGAGTTGACAAGCGCTTTCCAAGCGATTTTAGCATCACTTGGAAAGTGCTTGTCAACTAGGTCACACTATATAAATCCATGCAAACAGCATGGACTTATATAGTGTGACCGAGAGAATGTCAAAAAATAAAAAAATAAATATATACTTACCCTCCGATGGCCCGTGCTGGCTTGCTTCACCGTCCCGGCTGCCGGCAGCGGTGCATTGAAGGACCTGCCAACGTCAGCGTCGCGTGACCTGTCACATGACTCTGACGTCAGCGCAGGTCCTTCATTCCATCGCGAAGTGCCGGGAAGCAAGGAGGAGCGCAGTGCGGGCCGCCAGAAGGTAAGTATACATTTATTTTTTATTTTATTCTTTTTTTACAGCTTTTTTAATGGTACCTGGGTGTGGATGAGACTCTCCTCTCCTCTACAGCCGGATACCATCCGCACATTAGAACGTGCCAATTACGCAAGTACAGATACAGTCTTGCGGAATTGGCGCGTTCTAATGCAAGTCAATGGCGGCGAAAACGCAGCACTTCCGCAAAATAATTGGTAGTGCTGCGTTCTCTTCCGCAATGATAATCCGCAGCGGAAATTTCCGCAGCATGTGCATAGCACATGCGGATTATCATTGGGGGACATGGCAGGCCTTCTGCCATGTATTTTTTAAGCGTTTCTGCAGCGTTTTTGCCGCTGCGGAAACGCTTAAAAAACGCATCGTGGCCACACAGCCTAACAGTCTCAAGAGACCACTTGAAGTTGTGCCCAGGTCTATTGAAGCCACAGGAAGAAGTACCTCTTATAGTAACTGAAGAACCCAAAGAAGATGTACTCCATACTGTCTTAGGAGATTTCCCGGCAGATTGGCCTCAACTGGATGGAGCTGTAATAATACCTGTGATGCACTTCTACCAGCAGCCAGAAGACTCTCCACTGCAAGTAAGACCTGTAAGTGCCCCAGAAGAGCCTGCTCAGGAAGAATCCCTGGAAGAAGATCACCAGTAGAAGCAGAGCCAGTAGGCCCAGTAACCAGTGTGCTTGCCAGTCCCATCGAGAGGTTAAGACAGTTCTACAATTTGCCCACACGTAGATCTGACAGAGTAGCAGACAGTGCAAACACAAACATCAACAACACCCCAGTACTACGTAGGTCAACACGCAGCACAAAAGGTCAGATCCCTGCCAGGTACCAGGAATAAGTTAGAAATGCCTGCAGTGTAAATAGTTACCCAGTTGGGTATTGCCTGTTATTGTTTATTGTATAAACTGAAATTAAATATATGTGTTTATTTAGTTACCCGTCAGGGTACAGAGACTTGTAGGCTGAGGACTGTGAGCAGCCCAAAAACTGTTCCTGTAAATAATTGCACTCCCTGGAGTTCCCCTTAAGTGACCACAGAACAAAAACCCGTTTGGCGTGGCCGAAGACGTGGTCCAGCACCTGGATCACCTATGCCCTGTAGCCACGCCCAGGGCCTACGTTGAGGGTTTTCAGGCGGGTCCCTCATGTTCCTTCATCGGTGAAATGGACACCAGGTTACGGGACTTACTGTGACCTTATTATTGTTGTTGTTATTATTATAATTATTATAATTGTTATTTGTTAACCTGTTATAAATGCTTCAGTCCAGGAGTACTGAATTGTACTAGGGGGGAATGTGGCGCCCTGCTACGCACAGGTGCCACAGAAACCAGTAGGGTGTATGGATGGACTTCTCCACAAGAGGCCCTCACACATTCACACACCTCCACCCTACCACCTCAGACCACCAGAGGGAGCCCTGATAGGGATATATATATAGGGAGGGTGGAGCCAGGCAGCTCAGTCAGAAAAAGAGAGTGGTTCAGACAGAGTCAGTCAGAGTTGAGTGTTGAGTCTGAGAGTGTGCTGGCACTTAGACCAGCGAAGACGCAGCTCGTATGCTGCTGTCGTAGTGAGGGCCCTGAGTGTGGCCGACCGCAAGGAGGAAAGGAGAGAGGAGTTGAGGGGGCAGAGGAACGTACCAGGCTCACTCCAAAATATACACCGGACACCGGGTCTGTGCCTACGGGGCCCCTTTATACCCAGTAGGGACCACTGGATACCTGGAGGACTACAAGTACCAGGTCGACCAACGCTGACTACCGTACCAGGGCTAGTAGTCACGGAGGCCCCAGGGTCCAGGGAGAGTGATCTCCAAGAGAAGGCCCTACCACCAGGTCAGCAGGTGCAAGAGAGAAAGAGACACAGTAATAAAGCCAGGCCTAGCTCCAGGCAGGTCAGAAGCTTAGCAAGTGGAAGCAACAGATCAGGAGGCCCTATACACTGGGAGAGTCCAGAAGTGCACCCTGCTTACCAAGTACCCTGGACCATACCTGCATCTCCACCAGTAAAGGTACCGAAGCGAACCCCCGTGTGAGTGTCTGTCATTTCTCCCTGAACTGTCCTTGCCGTCTCTCCCCTGTACCACCAACCATTACCCCATGCTGCCCTGAGGCCCACTCCACCTGTGGGGAGCCGTTCCATCACAAGCTGCCCTACCATCTGACTCAGAGGACTGCTCCACAGGTGGCGTCACGAACACTTTACAAATCCCCTTTAAATAATTCCCCTTTTGGGTGACCGCCCTGGGACACGGACCGGGCCAGCCACCGTGATATCCCCCACCGGCATCCAGAGGCCCAGCTGCCGAGTACCCCACGGCCCTGGGGGCGCGTCAGAGACACTATTACTGTTTTTTTTTACGTCAAAAAATGCCCAAAAAAGGTATTATACAGAGATTTGACCTGTGGAACTGCAAAACCACAGTTATACTTTTCTGGCCTACACCAGACTCTTTTAAACAGATTTATTGGTGTCTGACCAGTCAGGGAGACACTATTACAGTTTTTTTTACGGTAAAAAATGCCAAAAAAAGGATAATACAGAGATTTGACCTGTGGAACTGCAAAACCACAGTTATACTTTTCTGGCCTACACCAGACTCTTTTAAACAGATATATTGGTGTCTGACCAGTCAGGGAGACACTATTACAGTTTTTTTTACGGTAAAAAATGCCAAAAAAAGGATAATACAGAGATTTGACCTGTGGAACTGCAAAACCACAGTTATACTTTTCTGGCCTACACCAGACTCTTTTAAACAGATATATTGGTGTCTGACCAGTCAGGGAGACACTATTACAGTTTTTTTTACGGTAAAAAATGCCAAAAAAAGGATAATACAGAGATTTGACCTGTGGAACTGCAAAACCACAGTTATACTTTTCTGGCCTACACCAGACTCCTTTAAACAGATATATTGGTGTCTGACCAGTCAGGGAGACACTATTACAGTTTTTTTTACGGTAAAAAATGCCAAAAAAAGGATAATACAGAGATTTGACCTGTGGAACTGCAAAACCACAGTTATACTTTTCTGGCCTACACCAGACTCCTTTAAACAGATATATTTCTGTCTGACCAGTCAGGGAGACACTATTACTGTTTTTTTTTATGGCAAAAAATGCCAAAAAAGGATAATACAGAGATTTGACCCGTGGAACTGCAAAACCACAGTTATACTTTTCTGGCCTACACCAGAATCTTTCAAACAGATATATTGGTGTCTGAACAGTCACAGACACACTAAAATGTTTTTTTTTCTTTGGGGGGTGGGGTGGGGGGGTGGGGGGAATACCAAAAGGTTAATAAGACGCGTATTTGGACAGTCTGACTGAGGAAAAAAAAATACAGGATTTAGATTAAAAAAAAAAGGATTTTTCCTGGCCCCTGAGACCGGGGAATAAGTCTAGCAATTTGACCAGCAGGAGCACACAGGACTGTAATGCAGTGTTTGTTGGTATAACCTCTGCTTCTCCTATACAGCCTGCTTGCCTGCCTGATATCTGGTATGGATATTAGTCCTGAGAAGGACTGTTTGTTTGATTTTGCAGGCTTTAGAGACCCTACACTACCTATTTCACAGTATAAATCTCTCCCTAGGTCAGCAGCACTCTCCCTGTACTGTCTGATCCGGAGCGACTGTGTCCAAGATGGCGGCGCCCGGTTTTAAATACTCAAGGTGACGCTGTGCGGCCAGCCAATCACTGTAATGCCCACAAACAACATGGCTGCGGCATTACAGTGACTGGCTGGCAATCCCTGCATGTTCATTGGCTCTGTAAAGAGCGCCAAACATGCAGGGCGGAGACCTGAGCTCCCGCCCGAGTAAACCGGAAATGCTCGGTGCTCGCCGAACATCCCGAGTAGCGTGATGCTCGGGCGAGTACTGAGCAGTGTCGAGCATGCTCGCTCAACACTAGCTTTTATATATACAGATTGACAACAATTTGTTGTCATCTATAATACCATACTGAGAATTTTGTGCAATAAATGTGGCAATTCAAGTATGCCATTGAGTTTATATAATAGATAACTTCAGCAACCTATTTTTTTAATTTTATTAGGTAATTAAAGTTATATTTTTATTCACATCCTTTTTTTCTCCTTTACCTTCCCTCACTATATATGGGGCATATACATACCAAGATGGGGCCAGGATGAGGGACATATATACCAGGATGGAGGACGTATACATAATCAGGGTGTGACAGCACCATCAGGAGGTCGTCCTTCATATCCTTGATAGGTACAAGAACACACAAGAGGTTTCCTGTCCCTATCAGGGACAGACGCAGAAGAGGTGAACTTATAGTTTCCAGTCAAGCAGGTGCTCCTGATGTTGGACACGGGAGGATCAGGATGGGATCATCGCATCTCTCTCCTTCTGTGGCGCCCCTGAGGGTTCAGTCGCCACAGAGGTACTGCACCTCACCCAGAGGTGTGGTGTCTCCTTCTCTCAGGTAACGAGGGAGTGCTGCCCGGAACCCCAACACCTGCGTTCAACACTACATTGCTCCAGGCCGGCTGGAAGGGCAAGATGCATGTGCGCAGCTGCTGAGCCCTGTTCCCTGGCTGGAGTGGGGGGAACCAAAGGGTAGGGGGAGCCAGTAGTGGGTGTGGGTGGAGGAAGCAGTAAAGGGGAGGAGAAGAGAGTGTTAGTCAGTCAGGGAGCAGAGTCTCTTTAGGAGCACTGCTCCACAAGCAGAGCCCAGTCCTAGAGGCCCAGGAGGGGAGCAGAGGAGTAGGCTCCGTTCTAGTAAAAGGGATCCCAGGGGTACGGCGAGTGCAGGACGGCACCTGTACGCCCCGAATCTGTCAGAAGACAAGATGGATCGTAGGCCGCAAGAAGGGAACCGGCCCCTGGACCAGTCGTGTTACTCCAAGTCTCGGCTGGAAAAACCGGAGGCTTCTGGCTTATATAGTTCAGTTGCCAAATCCTCATTCTAATCCCCGTGAGGGTCAAGCAGGTCCGGGAACTCCAGTGAGACAGGAGGGACTTCAGAGCACCCGAGCGGGTCTGTGAGTGGGGAAGTGCAGGGCAGGAGGCAGAAGACCCAGCGTGAAGTCGGTCTAGAGAGGAACATTAGGAAAGCGGGGTTCCGTCAGGTGCTTCTAACCTACCTGAGGAAGAGCTGAACCCCCGGTCTGGTGAACGCAGCGCGACGTGGGAGGCTGGCTCCCGCGCAGTGTATCAGTGGAACGTACATGAGAACTGTGAGTAAAGACTCGGATGACTGCACCGCACTGCCTCTGTCCATTATTTCAGCTGCGCCATCTTTCCCCCTGCACTACAATGCCCAGCACAACCAACAATATCTACACTGCCCTGGAGCTAGCTCTTCCTGTGGAGAGCCACACCATCCCTGCTGCAGTAACATCAGCTTCAGAGGACTTCTCCGCAGTGGCGGCTCCCTTTGGCCGCATTGCACAGGTGGCGTCACGAACTTTATAAATCCCCTATAAATAGAAAACCCCTTTTTATTGACCGCCCTGGGTCACGGACCGGGCCAGCCACTGTGATATCCCCCACCAGCATCCATAGAGGCCCGGCTGTCGAGTACCCCACGGTCCAGGGGGTGCGTCACTTCTTCCTGCCGTGGGTCCGGAGGCCGACACCGCACTGATCGAGGGGTCCCTCATACTGTCCATTTGAGCTATGGCTCCTGAGGTGTACCACTTCCCCGTTAGGGGGTTCTCGGTTCGCACTGCTCTGTCCCTGCACATCTCCCGTGCGCAGTGAAGATTGAATGCAGGAGCACTTCCGGTTACAGAGGTGATGACGCACAGACCTCCAGTACCCGGCGTGCGTTCCACCGCACTTTGGAAATTTGAAAAAAAGAGCGCCAAATCTTAATTAAAGTGGAAATTCTTTTTGACGATTACTTTAGAAGACAGGTGAAATAATACTATTTAGGGTGTTTTCAGAGGGGAGCTGAGGTTACCAATGCATCCAGACTGCCAGCTATAGAAGGACAAACCACAGGTCATTCTGATACCCCTGCTGATCCCCCGGTAAAAGTCAGTTATCTGGATGTTCCCTTTTTTCTCACACACTGATTCCATCTGTCATCTGTAGTATTTTATACGATCTTGATTCTGATTTGTTCCTTATAGGATAAGGAGATTCCCAAAACATCTATGACACCTTCTGCACCTAAGAAAAAGGGGAAAAATGTGCCATATGTAACACAAAACTACCTGACACATATGGGAAACAATTATGCCCGGAGTGTGTTGCCAAGGTGGTTAAAGAGGAATATTCCTCCTTTATAACTGACCTAAGGGCCATAATTAGAGAAAAGGTCCAGAATTCAGTAACGGAATTAGTGCCCCCATAATCCTCACAGATTGCTCTCAGGCAAGTGACGCGCCTCCTGGGCCGTGGGGTACTCGGCAGCCGGGCCTCTGGTTGCTGGGGGATATCACGGTGGCTGGTCTGGTCCATGACTCAGGGCGGTCAGTGAAAACGGGGGATAGATATGGGAGATTTGGACAGTTCGTGAATGCGGCTAAGGGGTGCAACCGCTGCAGAGCAGTCCTCTGGAGCTGGTGTTATGGCAGCAGGGATGGTGTGGCTCTCCACATGTAGAGCTAGCTCCAGGGCAGTGTGGGGTGTAATGGATGGTGGTGCAGGGGAGAGACGGCAGGACGGTACCGGAGGAAAGATGGACACTCACACGGGGGTAAGCTTCAGTTCCTTGATGCTGGTGATGCTGCAGGCACGGTGATGCTGCAGGCACGGTCCAGGGTACTCCAGGTGAAGGACACACTTTTGGACTCTCTCCAGTGAGCGGGTATAGGGCCTCCTGATCCATTGCTTTCTTCTCTAAGCTTCTGACCTGCCTGGAGCTAGGCCTAGCTTGGTTACTGTCTCTCTTGGCACCTGCTGACCTAGTGGTAGGGCCTTCTCTTTGGAGATCACTCTCCCTGGACGCTGGGACCTCCGTGACTCCTAGCCCTGGTACTGTAGCCAGCATTTGGTGAACTTTTAGTCCTCCGGGGTTCCAGTGGTTCCTACTGAGTATAAATGTCCCTGTAGGCTCGGACCCGGTGTCCGGTATATATATCGGGGTGAGCCTGGTATGCTCCTCTGCCCCCTTGCTACTTCTTCCTTCTCCTCTCGCCTTCGACCCACTCAAGGCCCTCACTAGGCCTTCACACGTGCTGTAGGCCTTGGCTCGCCTAAGCACAGCAGCCAGCTCGCTGCCTCTTCACTGCTCTCCGATCATCAGCACACTCTCTGCTCACTCTGAGCTGTGTTCCTCTGTCTCTGAACACTGACTGAACTCTAACCCTGCTGCCTAGCTCCACCCTCTCTTTATATATCCCTAATGGGCTCCCTCTGCTGGTCTGAGGTGGTAGGGTGGAGGTGTGTGAATGTGTGAGGGCCTCTTGTGGAGAAGTCCATCCATGCAGCTTTTTGGGTTCTGTGGCCCCAATGCACAGCAGGGCGCCACATTCCCCCCTAGTAAAACTCAGTACTCCTGGACTGAAGCATTTTTTCAAAACAGGTTAACAATTAACATTTCTTCCCTTTAAGGGAGCCACTTTTCTTAAATGTTACAGGTAACATTATAATACAATAATTACAATTATAAATAACAATAAAGTTACAGCACGTTCCGTAACTTGATGTCCATTTCACCGATGGACGAACATGAGGGACCCGCCTGAAAACCCTCAACGTAGGCCCTGGGAGTGGCTACAGGGCATAGGTGATCCAGGTGCTGGACCACGTCTTCCGCCACGCCAAACGGGTTTTTGTTCTGTGGTCGCTTAAAAGTCACTCCAGGGAGTGCAACTATATACATGACAGTTTTTGGGCTGCTCACAGTCCTCAGCCACCGAGTCCTTGTACCCTTACGGGTAATTAAATGCAACAAGAAAAGTGTCCATGTCACCTAAATTGTCCATTGTAAGGCAAAAATACGTTAATACATACATGAAAATTACACAAGAACAATCAGACCCCAAGGGGCAACTATTTATACTTTCAGAGTTTCTCTTCCTACTCTCTGTATCTGACAGGGGTCTGACCCTGCGTGCTTCGTGTTGACCTACGTAGTACTGGGATGCGTGTGGTACTGGTGTTTGTACTACCTCCCATTCTGTCAGTTCTAAGTGTGGACGGACTGCAAGACTGCCTTAACCTCTCTACGGGACTGGTAAGTGTACCATTGGCTGGGCCTTCTTGCTCTGCTCCAACCGGGGATCCTTCTTCTGGGGATTCTTCCTGAGCAGGCTCTTCTGTGGCACCTACAGCTTCTACTTGCTGTGGAGGGTCTTCTGGCTGTTGGTAGAAGTGTAGCACAGGTATTATTACCGCTCCCCCTAGTTGGGGCCAATCTGCCGGGAAATCTCCTAATTCAAAAGGTATTACTGCTTCTTTAGGCTCCTCCGGTACGATGGGAGGCTCTTCTTCCTGGGGCTTTAGCGGTCCTGGACACAACTTCAGATGGTCTCTAGATACCGTTGCAGTCGTTCTTCCTCCGTCCTTGGTAATTAAACAGGTCTTCCTGTTATCAAATCTTGAATTTAACACAGTGTAGGGTTCCCTCTCCCACTGGTCATCAAGTATGTGGTTTCTTCTTTTTCTCTTTACTACAACTTCTCCAGGTGAAAAGGGTTCTGCTGGTGCACTCTTGTTGTACTGTGCTTCCTGCTTGTCTCTTACCCTATTCAGACTGTCTTCGACACAGGCTTGTACTCTCCTGTACTGTTCCTGTCGCGTCGTGTCCCAGTCTTCAGTGGACATATCTGCTTCGCGTTCTACTACACCAAGCTCCAGGTCCATGGGCAACTTTCCGGGTTTTGCTCGCATGAGATATGCTGGAGTACAATTGGTGGAACTCACAGGTATGTGGCTGTACAGATCTACCAGGTCAGGTAGCTTGTCTGGCCACTGGTTTCTTTCTTCTAGCGGTAAGGTCTTCAACAGGTCGATGACTATGTTATTCATCTTTTCACATCACCCATTGATTTGGGGGTGGTACGGTGTAGTCCGGATCTTCTTACACCCGTACAGATGGCAAAACTCCTTGAACAATTTGGCTTCGAAGGCAGTGCCTTGATCTATCAGCACCTGCTCCGGGTATCCATGGGGCCTGCAGAAGTACGCCTGAAACATCTTCGCCGCAGTTTCTGCCGTCAGATCCTTGACAGGGGCGACCACCAGGAACCGGGAGTAGTGATCCACCATGGTCAGGGCATAGGAATATCCTGACCTGCTGGGTGACAGCTTCACATGATCCAGGGCCACGATCTCCAAGGGTCGAGTTGTCTTGATGGGTTGCAGGGGTACCTTCAGGCTGCTGTAGCCTTTTCTTCTGGGGCTACAGGGTCCACAATCCCTGCACCATCTCTCTATGGAACTGCGCATTCTAACCCAATAAAACCAACCTTTCAGCAGGGTTTCTAGCTTCTTCCAGCCAAAGTGTCCTGCTTGATCGTGGTAGGCCTCCAACACCATCTGGATGTCCGTCCTGGGCACTAAGATCTGCCATACCATCTCATGAGTCCTGGGGTTAACGTACCTTCGGAACAGCTTCTCTCTATAGATGAACAGCCGGCTTCTCTCATTCCACAGCTGCTTGGCTTGTGAAGACGCGTCCTTCTCCAGGAAGGAACCTTCCTGGGTTATCAGTCCTTTAATATGGCTGACAACCGGGTCCCTGTCCTGGGTCTCCTTCCAGCTGTTGTGAGGCAAAGGGTTTAACGTCTTACCGCGAGGCCTCCTGGAGGCTCGTTGCTCGTGGACCATTCCATTACGGTGGAAGGCAGGTAGCTCAATCTCCTCCAGGTCATCCACTTCTTCTTTGGTGTCCGATTGGTGAGGCATCCTGGACAGGGCATCGGCGTTGGCATTCTTGCGGCCTGCCCGGTACTTAATGGTGAACTGGTAGTTTGACAGCCGAGCCATCCATCGTTGTTCCATGGCTCCTAACTTGGCTGTTTCCAGATGAATCAAGGGGTTATTATCAGTGTAGGCAGTGAACTTACTGGAGGCTAGGTAGTGCTTGAACCGCTCGGTGATGGCCCAGACCAGGGCCAGGAACTCCAACGTGAAGTTGCTAAAGTTCTCTGGGTTCCTCTCGGTCGGGCTTCCATAGGAGATCACCTTCTCTCGGCCATTCTGCTTCTGACTTAACACAGTTCCTAATCCCTCGTTGCTGGCATCAGTGTACAGCAGGAACGGTTGGCTGTAGTCAGGGTAGGCTAGGATCTCTTCGCCGGTCAGGATCTCCTTCATCACCTCAAAGGATTCAGCTTGCTCCTTACCCACTGGAACGGGGGGTTTCTGCCTCTCCCGGACTGTCCTACCAGGAGATCTTGCAAAGGCGCCGCTTTCTTGGTTTAGTCCTTCACAAACCTCCGGTAATACCCGACTAGTCCCAGGAACTGACATACCTCCTTGAGGCTCTTCGGCTCCGGCCATTTCTGGATGGCAGTGACCTTCTCCGGGTCTGGTGCTACTCCTTCTGAACTGACGATGTGCCCCAGGTACTGTACCTTTCGCTTGAGCAGGTGGCACTTGGAGGGCTTCAGCTTCATCCCATACTGGGACAGCGACTCAAATACCTCTGCCAGGTGCTTCAAATGGTCCTCGTAAGTTTTGGAGTACACTATCACGTCATCCAGGTATAGCAGTAAAGTCTCGAAGTAGCGGTGTCCCAGGCAGCACTCCATCAATCTCTGGAATGTTCCGGGTGCGTTGCAGAGTCCGACCGGCATACTTTTGAACTCGCAGAGTCCCATTGGGGTAGTAAAGGCCGTCTTCTCCCGATCTTCCGCAGCAACAGCTACTTGCCAGTACCCACTAGTGAGGTCAAGGGTGGAGAAGTAATTTGCAGACTTTAATGCAGCCAGGGATTCCTCCATACGGGCAAAGGGTATGCATCTTTATGTGTTATGCGATTTTCCTGTCTGTAATCTACACACATTCTCATGCTTCCATCCTTTTTCCTGACCAGGACCAGGGGAGCTGCCCAGGGGCTACAGCTATCTCTTATTACCCCTGCCGTCCTCGTGTCGTGCAACATTTCCTTCGCCTTCTGGTAGTGTGTTGGTAGTATGGGCCTGTAACGTTCTTTGATGGGTGGATGGTCACCTGTGGGTATATGGTGTTGTACCCCTTTAATCCTCCCAAAGTCAAGTGGGTGTTTACTGAATACCTGCTCGTATTCCTGAACCACCCGGTGTACACCCTGTTTCTGATGGGCAGGAGTGGTGTCTGTCCCAACATGGAGCTGTTGACACCAATCCTCCACCTGGGTTCCCGGGTCATTATCCTCCACTTCGTCTGGTGAGGTTGAGGACTCCGCCGTGTGTATGGAGTTGTTATCTACTGTGTACAGTTTGGCAACAGTGGTGTAGCGTGGTAATCTAACCTCGTCCTCCCCATAGTTTAGTACGGGCACCCTCCCATTGCGTACATCCACTACCCCTCTGGCAGTCAAGAGTGTAGGTCTATGCTCCGAGCTAAGGGGCTCAACTACCACCTGGTAGCTCCGTCCTTTGAGACCTATTGCAGCTCTACACCAAATCAGCATCTCACTCATCGGGGGGATCACAATAGGTATTGGGTCTGTCACCCGTACATTACCAATTTCACCACCTGTTAGCTTTACCTGTTGCTGGTACATAAGGGCTCGGATCTCTCTCTGGAGCACCTTCCTCTGCCCTGGTTTGGCAGTGTCGGCCATCTGGTGGAGCAAAAACAACACTTCTCCCAAACAGTTACCGACAATATTTGTGCCAAGTGCCATATACAAGTCTGTATCATCAGGATTAGTCTCTACTACAATTAGTCCCTGGTCCTTCAGTTCCACCCTTGCCACCTTTACTGCCACATCCTTAACCCCGACTAGGTTAAGGGGAAGGCCATTGGAGGCATACACGGAAAGGTTTGGAGCTGGTGGGCGAAGTTCGTCTATGGACCAGAACCTTTTGTAGAGGACATCTGGCATGATGGTTACCTGAGATCCAGTGTCCAGCAGGGCAGGAGTCACGATGCCGTCCAGCACAATGGACAGGAAAGGTCTTCCTCTCACGAACCGATGGTACCAGTTTGATGGGCCTGCTTGATTCACTACTGGGTGTCGGCCCTCGGCCCCAGAGTTTGCTCGTTTAAAGGACAGTTCCGCACTGTGTGTCCTGCCTACTGGCAGCGGTAGCAGATGAATTCTCCTGGAGGGTGACGTTGGTCGTTGGTCCTCCCACGGGGTGGCGTTGTCCTCCTCCGGGGTGGCGTTGTCCTCCTACGGGGTGGCGTTGTCTTCCTTCTTCTTCTCATCCAGGGGACATCCTCAGGGCTGTCGGCTCGGGCTCCTCCTGTAGCTGCAGGGTGCTCAGGACAGTGGCCAGGGTTTAACTTAACTGGCGCACTTCAGAGCGTAGGCTGTCCAGCTCGCTAGGGGGCACTGTTTGCATCTTTGTTTCAGCCGTTAATGAAGGAGCAGTGGGTGCTGCAGGCACTGGGGTGTCCCCACCCTGGTAACGCTGGATAGCAGTCCCTGATGTTTCCAGGGGTTGCAGACCCTTTATAGCCATGTCCTTAAGGGTGTCAAAGGTGGCATCTGGATGATCTAGGGCCCACCACCGTGCAGTTCTGCTCTCTTCTTGGGACCTCAAACCCCGGATGAACTGTTCCGTCAGCATTTTATTTTCATTCTGTATGCTGGCTGGACTAACCTGTTTCAGGGCCCGCAGTGCTACCTGTAAGCGCCAGGCGTAGTCCCGGACATTGTCCTCGGGTTTCTGGACACAGTGGTAGAACCTCATCTGGAGATATGTCTCAGTGCGGTTTTCAAACACAGTTTGCAGCCTAAAAGATGATGGATACCGATTCCTTGTCTGCGGCTAGCCAGGTTTCAACTTCCCGCTCTGCGGCACCAGTCAATTGTCCCAACACGACTGCAGCTCTCTGTTTGCCAGTCAAAGAATACATATCTAGCACACTGCATATTCTTCTCTTGAATCCAGACAGGGTGTCTGGTTTGCCGTTATACTGGGGGAGCCACTTCGCTCCAGGGATATACGGCAGGGCCATAGGTAATAACGGGGTCTCGACCTATGCTGGTGGAGCGGCCGCTCCGGCCTGTGCAGCGCCGGGCGCAGGTTGGGCATCAGGAGCGTTAACCGGTGCTCCGGCGGCTTGCTGGTCGTCGGCCATTGTTGCGCCCCCCTAGTGAACCGGAGCCTACCTTCTTCACTTTCTTTACCAGGTAGGCCGCAGCTCCGCGGGTGACGGTCTTCTTCCAGGACCTTGCGTCGCTTGCGTCTGACATCAGAGCGCCCTCTGGCTCCTTCCAGGACCTGACGCTTCCTGGTTCGACGACAGGGGCGGGGCGTGTCCTTGGCTTCGTATTCTTTAGCAATTACGCCTCCCAGGTTCCCGCGGTTACGCCCCTCTCCTTCCCGCGCTGCAGCACGATAATGGCGGCGATCCTCACCGCAGTTTAACACACACTTCAGTTCAATAAAGGCGCACAGTACCCGGTGGCAACGGGCACGAAATCCTGTTTGTGACGCCAAATCTGACGCGCGCCCTAGGCCGTGGGGTGCTCGGCAGCCGGGCCTCTGGTTGCTGGGGGATATCACGGTGGCTGACCCGGTCCGTGACCCAGGGCGGTCAGTGAAAAAGGGGTATAGATATGGGGGATTTGGACAGTTCGTGACGCCACCTGTAGAATGCGGCTAAGGGGTGCAACCGCTGCGGAGCAGTCCTCTGGAGCTGGTGTTATGGCAGCAGGGATGGTGTGGCTCTCCACAGGTAGAGCTAGCTTCAGGGCAGCGTGGGGTGTAATGGATGGTGGTGCAGGGGAGAGAGGGCAGGACGGTACCGGAGGAAAGACGGACACTCACATGGGGGTAAGCTTCAGTTCCTTTACTGGTGATGCTGCAGGCACGGTCCAGGGAACTCCAGGTGAAGGGCGCACTTTTGGACTCTCCCCAGTGAGCGGGTATAGGGCCTCCTGATCCGTTGCTTTCTTCTCTAAGCTTCTGACCTGCCTGGAGCTAGGCCTAGCTTGGTTACTGTCTCTCTTGGCACCTGCTGACCTGGTGGTAGGGCCTTCTCTTTGGAAATCACTCTCCCTGGACACTGGGACCTCCGTGACTCCTAGTCCTGGTACTGTAGCCAGCGTTTGGTGAACCTGGGACCTGTAGTCCTCCAGGGGTTCCGGTGGTTCCTACTGAGTATAAATGTCCCTGTAGGCGTGGACTCGGTGTCCGGTATATATATCGGGGTGAGCCTGGTATGCTCCTCTGCCCCCTTGCTACTTCTTCCTTCTCCTCTCGCCTTCAGCCCAGTCAAGGCCCTCACTAGGCCTTCACACGTGCTGTAGGCCTTGGCTCGCCTAAGCACAGCAGCCAGCTCGCTGCCTCTTCACTGCTCTCCGAGCGTCAGCACGCTCTCTGCTCACTCTGAGCTGTGTTCCTCTCTGTCTCTGAGGTGGTAGGGTGGAGGTGTGTGAATGTATGAGGGCCTCTTGTGGAGAAGTCCATCTATGCACCCTTCTGGGTTCTGTGGCATCAATGCACAGCAGGGCGCCACACAAGAAAGAGATGGAATCCAGTTCAGAGGAGGAAGAATTCTCAGGTTACATGGACCCTGAACAGAAGGAATGGATTTATCGCAGTCCCCCCAAATATCTTTTCTCTGGGGAAGACACTGACACACTTTAATTAGCCGTGAGAAATACAATGAAGGTTGGGGATACTCACCAGCCCTCCTCGGTACAGGATGAAATATTTGAAGGTTTAAGAAGAATATTTGGAGGTTTAGGAAACTGTATGAACAGAGTATTTCCAGTTAATAAACACATAAAAGCCATGATCCTAGAAGAGTGGGAAGAAGTGGAAAAGAGACTAATCATCCCAAGAAATTTCAAATCACATCTACCGTTTGAGCCAGAGGAGATAAATTTACTGGAAGAGGTCCCTAAATTTGATATCCCTACAGACAGGGTAGCAAATAAAACATCCATCCTATTTGAGGACTCATCATGCTTGAAGGACCCTATGGACAGAAAAGCAGACGGTCTTCTCAAAAAAACTTGGGAAACCTCTGTTGCAATAATTAATGCTAACATAGATGGTACCACTGTAGCAAGATCCATGAATATATGGATAAGGGACTTAGAAGGTCATCTAAGGAAGAAGACTGTAACGGGTCTGGGAGGCGGAACCTCAGAGCTACTATACAAGGGGGCGGTCCTTGTAAGGGAGCGGGTGGCGACCAGGGAAGACGGGCAGGCAGTCACAGCAGGTGACCGGGACAGTCTCTGGGTGAACGGGCAGGAGGTCACGGCAAATGACCGGGGCAGTCTCTGGATGAACGGGCTGGAGGTCACGGCAAGTGACCGGGGCAGTCTCTGGAAGAACGGGCTGGAGGTCACGGCAAGTGACCGGGGCAGTCTCTGGGTAAAGGGTAGGTACGACCTGTGATGGCTGAACCTCCAGGTAGGCTAGCAGGCAGATGGAAGATGTATGCTCCCAGGTGAGCAAGCGAGAGTCTCTGGATGAACGGGTGGTCACAGCATGTGACGGCGGATCTTCCAGGTAGGCAAACAGGCAGGTAGCGGAGGAGCGCTCCCAGGTGAGCGGGCAAGAGTCTCTGGAATAGCAGGTGGTCACAGCACGTGACGGCAGAGCCTCCAGGTAGGCAAGCAAGCAGGTAGCGGAGGAGCGCTCCCAGGTGAGCGGGCAGGAGTCTCTGGAATAGCAGGTGGTCACAGCACGTGACGGCGGAGCCTCCAGGTAGGCTAGCAGGCAGGTAGCAGATGTGCGCTCCCAGGTGAGCGGCCAAGCTGGTCCATAGACAGACTGACAGGAGTAGGAAGGCAGACCGTCGGACCTCAGGCTAGCAAGCAGGTAGCAGGAATATCAGGCAGGAAACAGACAGCAAACTGGCAGGACTCTGGCAGGAATCAGGCAGGTAACTGACAGGTAACTGGCAACGGGACCTGAGGGCTGAAGCAGAGTAGTGAACAGTGCAACAACATTGCTCGGGCACCTCCATTTTGGAGGAGGTGCCTTATATATGGTGAAGTCCTCCGGCCATTGGCCGGGGACTCCTTAGGACGGCGCGCGCGGCCCCTTTAAGAGGGAGGGAGCGCGCGCGTGCGCGCCCTAAGCACAGTGGCCGGGAAGGAGCGCGCGCTGCCAGCAGAGCGGGAGGAGGACGCCGGGCTCGGAGCAGAGAGGTGAGGGGAACAGCGTCCCTGCCTAGCAGAGGGCAGGGACGCCGACGCTACAGTACCCCCCCCTTTAGGCCCCCCCTTTTTTAGGCCAGACAGAAATTTAGCAAGGATGAGAGGGGCATGGATGTTCTCCCGGGGCTCCCACGTTCTCTCTTCAGGACCAAACCCCTTCCAATCTACTAGAAAAAAGGTCTTCCCTCTTACCCTTTTGGTGGCCAGAATGTTCTCTACCTCAAATTCGTTTTCAGCGGAAACCGGAGCAGGAGGCGTGCCTGTAGACTTGGAAAAAGAGTTAAGTACCACAGGTTTGAGGAGAGATACATGGAAGGAGTTAGGGATCCGCAAGTTGGCCGGGAGTTTCAATTTATAGGCCACCGGGTTGATCTGACTGATGACCTCCAGAGGACCGATGAACCGAGGCCCTAACTTATAGGAAGGAATCTTGAGCCGGACATACTTGGACGAGAGCCAGACCTTATCCCCTGGACGGAATTGAGGAGGATCCAGACGTTTTTTGTCAGCATGTCTTTTCATACGCTCGGATGACAGAAGGAGTGCGGACCGGGTACTCTCCCATATGGAGGAAAATTTGTTAACAAGAGATTCCGCAGCCGGATTGTCCACCGAGGTGGAGACGGGAAACGGGATCCGAGGATGCTGACCGAAGACTACAAAAAATGGGGATTTGGAGGAAGATTCACTCTCGTGATTGTTGTACGAGAATTCGGCCCATGGCAGGAGATCCACCCAGTCAGAATGGTGGGCATTAACGAAGTGCCGGAGGTAACTGGTCAGGACCTGATTGATCCGCTCCACTTGACCATTAGACTGTGGGTGGTAAGCGGAGGAGAAGTCCAGGGTGACGTCTAGCAATTTACAAGTGGCTCTCCAGAAACGAGAAGTGAACTGTACCCCACGATCCGACACGATGTGACGGGGCAGGCCATGAAGACGGAAGATGTGGCGGATAAAGTCTTTAGCCAGCTCGGGTGCAGACGGGAGGCCTGGCAGGGGAATGAAGTGAGCCATCTTGGAAAAGCGGTCAGCGACCACCCAAATGACCGTACAACCGGCAGAGACGGGAAGATCAGTTATGAAGTCCATCGCTATATGCTGCCAGGGGGCAGCAGGTACTGGCAGAGGAAGGAGGCGACCGGCTGGCAGGTGTCTCGGAACTTTGTTGCGGGCGCAGGACACACAGGCAGAAACAAAGTCTATTACATCCTTGTGCAGGTTAGGCCACCAGTAGTGCCGGGTAATAAGCTGGAGGGTCTTTTTCTGACCGGCGTGGCCAGCTAGTTTAGACGAATGACCCCAGTGTAGGATTTTCTCCCGATCAGGTACCGATACGAACGTCTTACCGGGAGGGAGACGATTTAGACTCACGGGAGCCACCTGCATTACTCTGGCGGGATCGATGATATGTTTAGGTTCTTCCTCGAGGTCAGATACCAGAAAGGATCGGGACAAGGCGTCCGCTTTGATGTTCTTGTCAGCCGGGCGAAAATGTAGAACAAAATCAAAGCGAGCAAAAAACAAGGACCACCGGGCTTGGCGCGGATTAAGTCTCTGGGCATGCTGGAGGTAAGCCAAGTTCTTGTGGTCAGTGTAAATTATTACCGGATGAAGAGCCCCCTCGAGTAGGTAACGCCACTCCTCCAATGCCAGCTTGATGGCCAATAACTCTCGGTCTCCTATGGAATAATTGCGCTCAGAAGAGGAGAAGAGTTTGGAGAAGAAGCCGCAAGTTACCATCCTCCCGGAAGAAGATTTTTGAGTAAGTACAGCTCCGGCTCCAGAGGAGGAGGCGTCAACCTCCAGAAAGAACTGCTTGTTGCCGTCCGGACGATGCAGCACCGGGGCGGAAGAGAAGGCCTGTTTTAAGGAAAGAAAGGCCTCCTCTGCTTCGGACGGCCATTCCTTGGGATTAGTACCCTTACGGGTGAGCGCGGAGATTGGGGCAGTCCGGGAAGAGAAGTGTGGTATGAAGAGGCGGTAGTAGTTGGCGAAGCCCAGGAACCGCTGAATGGCCTTCAACCCCTCCGGTCGGGGCCATTTCTCGATGGCAGACAGTTTCTCTGGATCCATTCGTAGGCCGGTCTGAGAAATAATGTAGCCCAAAAACGGAAGCGAGGTCTGCTCAAAGAGGCACTTCTCATATTTAGCGAAGAGGTGGTTCTGCCTGAGCCTGAGCAGGACCTGACGAACGTCCCTCCGGTGAGTCTGGAGATCCGGAGAGAAGACCAAGATGTCGTCCAGGTACACCACAACGCAGGAGTAGAGAAGGTCCCGGAAGATGTCATTGACCAACTCTTGAAAGACGGCAGGAGCGTTACAGAGACCAAAGGGCATTACCAGATATTCATAGTGGCCGTCCCGGGTGTTGAATGCAGTCTTCCATTCATCCTCTTGACGGATACGGACCAGGTTGTACGCCCCACGGAGGTCCAGTTTGGTGAAGACTCTAGCCCCCCTCAGGCGATCAAATAATTCTGGAATGAGCGGAAGGGGGTACTTATTCTTCACCGTGATCTGGTTAAGGCCTCTATAGTCTATACAGGGACGGAGAGAGCCGTCCTTCTTTTTTACGAAGAAGAAGCCTGCTCCCGCCGGGGAGGTAGTTTTCCGGATGAATCCCCTGGCCAAATTCTCCTCAATATATTCGGACATCGACCGGGTCTCAGCAGCGGACAATGGGTAAATACGCCCACGGGGAGGAGTAGTACCGGGTAACAGGTCGATAGGACAGTCGTATGGTCTATGAGGGGGTAATGTCTCTGCCTCCTTTTTATTAAAGACATCAGCAAATGACCAATAGGGAATCGGAAGTCCAGGTAGATTAGTTGGGGTAGGAGAAGGACGGACGGGATGAACAGGAACCAAACAGGTCTTATGACAGTCCTGTCCCCAGCGAAGGACTTCTCCGGTCTGCCAGTCAAGCACGGGTGCATGTCTCTGGAGCCAAGGTAGACCTAGTAAGAGGGCGTGAGAGAGTCCAGGCAGAACATGAAAAGAGATGCTCTCAGAATGCAGCATTCCCACCTGCAGAGTTATGGATTCGGTGATGAGTTGGATGGGACGTGGTAAGAGGCCCCCATCCACAGCAGCGACAGATAATGGTACAGCCAGAGGTTTGGTGGGAATGCGGTATTTTTCTACCAGGGACTGTGAAATAAGATTCCCGGCCGCTCCAGAGTCAAGTTGGGCTAGTTCGAAATAACGATTCTCCCCGCAGATAATAGAGACTGACAGTAGCAGAGATGGAGAGGATTTATTCTTGTCTAGGTCGACCTCTCTGAGCGAACCTAGACACAGGCGTTTCCCGACCTCTCCGGGCAGGTACGGATCCGGTGCTCCTTACTGCCACAGTAGAAGCAGCTCCCTTCGGCACGGCGTAAGTCCTGACGGGTTTTGACCATCTTGGTCTGGTCGACCTGCATAGGCTCAGGAGAGTGTACCTGGGGAGAAACGGAGGGAGTGACGGGTTTCTGAAAAGTAGGAGCTAGACGTGGAAACCTCCTCTCACGGGTGACCTCTTTGGCATGCTCCTGGAACCGTAGGTCAATCCGGGTGGCAAGAGTTATTAGGTCATCAAGAGTGGTAGGAATGTCTCGACCGGCAAGTTCATCTTTAATACGGCCGGACAGACCCTCCCAGAAGACAGACACCAGAGCGTCGTTATCCCAAGCCAGCTCCGAAGCAAGGGTACGGAACCGTATGGCATATTGGCCCACGGTGAGATTTCCCTGGTGGAGGCGTAGCAAAGATGATGCGGATGAGGTCTTCCGTCCGGGTTCGTCGAAGACTTTCCGGAAAGCCGTGAGAAAGGCAGGCAAGTCGGACACCAGGGGGTCTCCTCTCTCCCATAGAGGATTTAGCCAGGCCAGGGCCTCCCCGGTGAGATGGGACATGATGAAGGCAATTTTGGCCCGGTCGGAGTTAAACTGGTGGGACAGGAGTTCAAAGTGCAGGGTGCACTGATTTATGAAGCCCCGAGCCTGAGCGGAGTCGCCTCCGAAGCGAGGAGGTGCAGAAAGCCGGGGTCCGGGGTAGGATACCATGGTATTGGTGGGCAGCGGGGCTGCCGGGTTGCGAGTCATGGCACTGGCGGAGGTTGCTGGTGGAGCAGTCAGAGTGTCCAGGCGAGAATTGACATTCCGCAGGTGACCCAGGATGGACTCCTGTTGGGACCTCTGACGGGACAGTTCATGACAGAGGTCCGAGAGCGAGGGAGCTTGGGTGCCACCGGGTTCCATGGCCCGAGCAAACTGTAACGGGTCTGGGAGGCAGAACCTCAGAGCTACTATACAAGGGGGCGGTCCTTGTAAGGGAGCGGGTGGCGACCAGGGAAGACGGGCAGGCAGTCACAGCAGGTGACCGGGACAGTCTCTGGGTGAACGGGCAGGAGGTCACGGCAAATGACCGGGGCAGTCTCTGGATGAACGGGCTGGAGGTCACGGCAAGTGACCGGGGCAGTCTCTGGAAGAACGGGCTGGAGGTCACGGCAAGTGACCGGGGCAGTCTCTGGGTAAAGGGTAGGTACGACCTGTGATGGCTGAACCTCCAGGTAGGCTAGCAGGCAGATGGAAGATGTATGCTCCCAGGTGAGCAAGCGAGAGTCTCTGGATGAACGGGTGGTCACAGCATGTGACGGCGGATCTTCCAGGTAGGCAAACAGGCAGGTAGCGGAGGAGCGCTCCCAGGTGAGCGGGCAAGAGTCTCTGGAATAGCAGGTGGTCACAGCACGTGACGGCAGAGCCTCCAGGTAGGCAAGCAGGCAGGTAGCGGAGGAGCGCTCCCAGGTGAGCGGGCAGGAGTCTCTGGAATAGCAGGTGGTCACAGCACGTGACGGCGGAGCCTCCAGGTAGGCTAGCAGGCAGGTAGCAGATGTGCGCTCCCAGGTGAGCGGCCAAGCTGGTCCATAGACAGACTGACAGGAGTAGGAAGGCAGACCGTCGGACCTCAGGCTAGCAAGCAGGTAGCAGGAATATCAGGCAGGAAACAGACAGCAAACTGGCAGGACTCTGGCAGGAATCAGGCAGGTAACTGACAGGTAACTGGCAACGGGACCTGAGGGTTGAAGCAGAGTAGTGAACAGTGCAACAACATTGCTCGGGCACCTCCATTTTGGAGGAGGTGCCTTATATATGGTGAAGTCCTCCGGCCATTGGCCGGGGACTCCTTAGGACGGCGCGCACGGCCCCTTTAAGAGGGAGGGAGCGCGCGCCCTAAGCACAGTGGCCGGGAAGGAGCGCGCGCTGCCAGCAGAGCGGGAGGAGGACGCCGGGCTCGGAGCAGAGAGGTGAGGGGAACAGCGTCCCTGCCTAGCAGAGGGCAGGGACGCCGACGCTACAAAGACATTCAAAATTGAGATCCCTGAATCCATTCCATTCCTTAAAATGGCAACAGGATTTATGGCTGACGCCTCAGCCGAGTCAATTAGATTTGCCGCAAGAAATGAAGCTAGCAATATGGCATAAAATCTGGTCAAGGGATAGCCACTCCAAAAACAAATTGTGTTCCACTCCCTTTTCCGGCCTTCGAGTATTTGGTCCAGTACTGGACGACATTCTAGAAAGAGCCTCAGACTAGAAAAAGGCACTTCCAGAAGACAAACCTAAAAAAGTATCGGCCTTTCTGAGGCCTCGTTCCCATCAAAAATCAGAATACATGGGAAAAAAATCAGATCTCATACCCGGAAGACGGAAAATCTTCCTAGGAATCCTACTGGATTCAGAACAACAAATGTCCTTCTTACCAAGCAAAAAAGGAAAGAACTCAGAGATTTCTAGCTTTCTGAAGGCGATCACGGGTCTCCATCAGAGAAAGTATGAAAATTTTAGAATTAATGACAGGTTCTATACAAGGTATTCGGTGGAGTCAATTCCACTCCAGACAACTACAACATCAGATTCTGACAGCCTGGAACAGAAGTATAGATGGGCTAGACAAGAAAATAAACGTCTGTGATTACAAAGAAGTCATTTACATGGTGGACTTTGAGGACCAACCTACGGGAAGTGGTTATGTGGAAGTTGTCTAAATTTGTAACAGTCACCACAGACGCAAGTGAAAGTGGCTGGGGGGTCCATGTAAAGGATCAGTACCTACACGGTACCTGGCAAAGACAGGATCTTCCGAGGTCATCAAACCTCAGAGAGCTTCAGGCAGTCTGGGAGACGTTAAAAAGGTGTCGGGAAAGTCTAAAGGACCAACTCATCAGAAGTCTGTCAGACAATATCATGACAGTTGCCTTCCTCAGACATGAAGGGGTACCAAGACATCACCATCTTCAAGCTTTAGAAGGGAAGATCTTCTCAGAAGGTAGAAGAAACAGTTCTATCAGTGACAGCGATACACCTGGAGGGGTCTCAGAATTCTGTGGCAGATTTTCTCAGTGGGATAACATTTTAACAGTCAGAATGGGAACTGAACTGTGAAGAATTCCATCACATAATACATCGATGGGGTACTCCTTAGTTAGATTTGTTCACCATGAGAAAAAACACAAAAACAGCAAACTTCTTCTCCCTTAAACCAAAAGACAGGCCGACAGGGGTAGTTTCCTTGTCCAAGAAATGGGATATGGATCTAGCATATGGTTTTCTTACCTTGCCACTAATTCCAGCAGTGCTAAGGAAGATACAGGAGGACCAAGCCAAGGTAATAGCAATACTACCTTTTTGGCCCAGGAGAAGTTGGTTTCCTTTGCAGAAAAAAAAGATGTCCCTAGAAGATCCCATCATCCTACCAGAGAGACAACGTCCAGGGACCGATATACCATCCCAATGTGAAGTTCCTGCAACTGTCTGCCTGGATCCTGAAAGGCAGATCTTGAGATCTAAAGGGCTTTCAGACTCCGTCATATCAACTATGCAAAATAGTAGGAAGCCAGTAACATCGGCAATATACAGAAAAATCTGGAGGAAGTTTTGTGCACAGTATCAAGAAACGAGGACAGAAATCTCTAGTCCTAATATTCCATAAATATTAGAGTTTCTACAGACGGGATTTGATAAACGCCTGATACCTAGCACCTTAAAAGTGAAAATTGCAGTCTTGAGTGCCTTCATGGTCTATCCACAAGCAGGTCATCCATGGATTGAGAGATTCATTAATACCACAAGTAGGATGAGACTTACAGTTAAAGCCTATGTCCCACCATGGGATTTAAATATAGTCCTAAACGTCTTATGCAAACAACCATACGAGCCTCTCGAAAGTTCAAGCATAAAATTTCTCTCCCTAAAAACTGCCTTCCTGGTCTCCATAACTACAGCAAGACGGATAGGGGAGATACAAGCATTTTCTATCAAAGACCCATACCTAATCTTAGATGACTGCATTAACCTCAGGCTAGATCCAGCTTTCCTGCCAAAATTAGTAACAACTTTCCACATGAGCCAGGAGATAGTCTTACCCTCTTTTTGCCAACACCATAAAAATAGTCAAGAACTGACTTTTCACTCCTTAGACGTCAGAAGAGTAATCCTCTAATACCTGGAAACAACAAAGGCCTGGCGAATAGATCCCAATCTGTTCATACAGTTTGCAGGTAAAAACGGGGAAAAAGATGTCAAAAGCAACACTGGCAAAGTGGGTTAGTCAGTGATCAGCCTGGCCTATTCTTCAGAAGGAAGATCTCCTTCGGATAACACAAGAGCCCATTCTACTAGAGCGGTGGCCACATCATGGGCAGAACGAGCAGGGGCCTCAGTGGACCAAATCTGCAGAGATGCAACATGGACAAATCTTAACACCTTTTGCAGACACTATAAACTGGACATTTTATCAGGCCAAAAAATGGCCTTCAGAAGAAAGGTCCTCCAAGCAGTAGTTTCGCCCTGAATGTATACTCTGGTATTCTCCTGATGGTGCTGTCAGGAGGGATGTCCTGGCAAGTAGGCATTAGTCCTACCGGGAATAGGTTTTTCATGCAAATCATGCATCGGGGCCCGACAGACTGTAGTTACCCCACTGCTCCCAAGACCTCCTCCTCTCCTCCACACTCATACGTTCCTCACCCAATTGCCTCCAACACTTCTCCCGAGTGTCCCCCATCATCTGGAATTCTGTGCCCCAACACATCACTATCTCTTCAGGAAGGCTTACAGCCTGCAATGTCCCACCATTGAAGCTATCGCAACCCCCTACACTACGGTCTCCTCCTCATTATCCTGTATACTGTAACCCCACAAGGGCAGGGTCCTCTCCTTTCTCTACCAGTCTGTCATTGTGAGTGTGTTCACCGTGCTTAATATTTGCATCCTGTATGTAACCCCTCCTCATGTACAGACCATGAAATTAATGGAGCTCTAAACATAAATATTCATAGTAATAATACTTTTTATTTTTAATACAGATTCTTATATGGAGGAAAACAACATTCAACAAAAAAACCTGATTTATACATAGATCATTGTCTGATGACGGCTTCACCGTAACCTTATTATAACGGGAATTGCTGAGTATCAGTGATTCATGTTCTCTCCTAAAGGTTTAGAACTGGAGCGGCCTCTGTTGGTAACACCCAGTACTGCACAGTAGATGGAGGCATTTTCTTAGTTCTGCCAGTAGGTGTCAGTAGCGCTCAGTGTCACAGAGAGATCAGGAGACAGAAAAGCAGAATCTGGGGAAATAGTAAGAAAGTACAAATACACGAATGTATATATAAATATATAAATTTTCATATTTTGCATAGTTCATTCTTTTTCTTTCAAACCAACAATCTAATAATATTTGTTCCAGATGTAACTGAGGGTTAATAATGATCTCCCAATATAAAATTATCATTTGCTATTTGTATAAAAAGTCTGTGTCACGATGTGTTGTCCAGGCTGCTCTACACTGGCTATTCACAGGTGCGGTCCCACTACTGATTGGCATGGGGGTTTTGACCTGCTCTGTTTCTGACCTGGGCTGGTTCACCCCTCATTAGAGCAACCTGGTAGCTCTGAGCTCCCCCAGAGTCACCATATTGATGCTGAACTTAGTGCGGACACCCGATTGACATAGCACAGGGCAGTGCAGAACTCCTGGACTCAAGTGATCCACTAGCCTCAGCCTCCAAAGTAGCTGGGATTACAGGCACGCGCCACCGCACCCAGCAATGCTGAGCGCTGCTATTAATGACTAGAGGCTGCAGGAGCGGTGACGTCACCGGGAACCACGGCGCCATCTAGTGTCTGCTGGATGAAACTGCTATACACTCAGTTACATGTGTGTCAGTGGACACCTGCAAGTATGTGTTAGAGGTGTTGGAGGCTTCTGACAAACCACAGACACAAATGTGATCAGAGCCTAATTTTTGCAGTTTGGTTCCGGTACCAGATCCATGTTCTAGGCTTGGTTATGTTACTGATGTTTACCAATCTCAGGTTCACCGCAGCAAATCGGACACATATTTACAATAGGATCTATGGATTTCTGCTACTACTGTGCCGTGCGCCCTGTATACCCCAACTGAGCGCAGGACTCCTGGGGGCACAGTCCACATCATGACGTGGAGTTTTTTACATTTTTGCAGCTTCATGTTAATGTCCCTTTTTCTAGGAGCCAAAACTGTGTAATTTTCCTATCACCTTATCCATGTGAGGACTTGTTTTCTGAGACACGAATTGTAGTTTTGAGCGACACCATTAATTTTACCATATAATAAATGTACTGAAAAAGGAAAAAAAATCCAAATTGGCGACCTACATTGTTATTTGGGTTTTATGTTTTAAGTTGTTCGTTGTGCGGTAAAGATGATCTGACAACATAATTCTACCGTTCCATAAGACTGTGGTAGTGATTGACCGAACGTCCAAGATATTCTTATATTTTAGTAGTTAAAAAACTTCTGAATTTTGTAAAATAAAAATTCATTTTGTGTCGCTACTTTCTGGGACAGGTCACATTTTTATATTAATGAACCTGTGTGAGAGCTATTTTGTGCACTGAGTTGTAGTTTTTATTGATATTGTGAAGGTTTCACCAATTTCAGATACACTAGGTGTAGCATCGGCCTCTCTGCCCCCTGCCAGGCAGAGACGCCGTCCCTCTCACCTCCCCGCTCCCCGCGCGGTGTCCTCCTGCGCTCCTCTTCCTGCTGCGGCCATCGCGCGTAGCTTCCCGGGCACTGTGCTGCGGGCGTGCGCGCTTCCTCTCTCTTAAAGGGGCCGCGCGCGCTGTCCTAAGGAGTCCCTGGCCAATTGCCGGAGGACCTCCCATATATAAGGCACCTCCTCCAAAATGGAGGTGCCCGAGCAATAGTTGTTGCACATGTATACTTACCTCTGCTTCAGCCCTCAGGTCCAGTTGCCAGCCTGACTACTGTTCCAGTCCGCCAGCCTGACTACTCTCCAGCCCGATAGTCTGCCTTCCGTTGTACCCGCCAGTCTGTCTATGGGCAAGCCCGCCTGCTTACCAGGAAGCACCTGCCAGTTACCTGCCTGCAAGCCTGCTCACCTGGGAGCACTCGCCTGTTACCTGCTATCTGCCTGCTAGCCTACCTGGAGGCTCTGCCGTCACTTGCTGTGACCACCTGCCTGCTAACCAAGAGACTTCAGCCTGCTTGGCCGTCACTTGCCGTGACCACCTGATAGCCTACCTGGAGGCTCCTGCCGTCACTTACCGTGACCACCTGTCTGCAAACCTAGAGACTTCAGCCTGCTCTGCCGTCACGTGCCGTGACCACCTGTCAGCTAACCCAGAGACTTCTGCCTGCTTGCTGTGCCCATCCGCTATACCGGTCAGTCCCAGTCATCTGACCCCTGGGAGCCACCTGCTCTCTTACAAGGTCGTCCCCAGAGTAGCACCTGGTCCCTCTGCTCGGTCCCTCCCTGGTCGCGGTGTCGTTTGCCGCCGTACGACCAGGGTCGGTCTTTGTTGATACTTAGTTACGCCCCTCTGGGTCTCTCCTTGCACCACGGCACAGAGGTTCCACCACCCTGACCCGTAACACTAGGTAACTGCTCTCCTCCAAATTAAAGATGTCCGAGTGCATGCAGAGAAGCTAATTAACCAAATCTTCTAATCTGGTTGATTAACTTCACTCAGAGACTGAACCACGCAAATGGCATACTTTAATACGTAGACATGGGGTTAAATAGCATTCTCCTACTAGGTGGGATTAGTAAAATTTATTGCTCTTTTCTGATAACTCGGCACGCTGTAATTTGATCATCTATGTATCTCTTGGCCTCAGTAACGTCTTAGGAATTCTGATGGGAGGGGTGAGTTCGTTTCTCAGCTCCATCTTTGCCAACTCGACACGAATCTCTCTGTTATCATGCATACGTCATTCTCAGGAAATCATTTAGTTGTTCATGTCTACAAATTAGAACAGAAGCTGTTAGTTATATATTCATTAACTATTAAAATAATCCATGTGCATATACACATTTGCATACATACATACACATAGATTATTCCATCATCTCTATATTGATTCACATTGATTAGGTAATCTATTAAAGGAAACTAATTGATTTTCTATAATATATATATTTTACCTTGACAATATCTTGGTGAAATCCATGAGACGTTTTGATTGCTTTTAATTGTATTCTTTTAGTACGTGCAGCAACCAAAAAACAGAAATTCTGCCATTTTAATTTTTTTCCTTTTCAGCTTTTTTAACATTACAGTTACAGATGTGGCGATACAAAACATATGTAGAAATCATGCTGATAGGTTCACAGTGAAGGGGAATATCTTAGACATTTATGACATGGATATGCATGGCCAGGAGCAGACATACTGCCGGTAATGTTGAGCATTCCGATACTGAAATATCGGGTATCGGCCGATATTCGCGGTATCGGAATTCCGATACTTAATTCCGATACTTTTGCAATATCGTATACCGGAATCGGAAGTTCCCATAATGCAATGAGCCATTTTAATTTTATTCAGCCAATGAGGATCCTAAGAAGTGTGGGCACATCCTGTTAGGCATGTAGGCATCTTAACTAATGGCATGGCTGTGATTGGCTGCTGAAATGATGTCATGATGCACTATAAAAGCCGCCGCCGCCATTTTGAGCTCACTCTGCTGTGAATTCAGTTAGGGATAGGATGCTGTTGTTCTGAGGGACAGTTTTAGCTACTTATTTGGTCTATTCTGCTTTACCCAAGCTACTTTATAAATCGCTGTGCCTTGCAGTGCTAGTGCACAGTTCTCTGTGCTGTTCACCGCTTTCTGCAAGGTCTCTGTGTGTGAGTGCAGCTCACCCTGTAGTGTGTGCTTCAGCCACGTCTGGTTGTAGTGCACTCAGTGTGTGTCACTGCCTCATACATTGTCCTTTTTTGCCAATTCATAATTTTTCCTGATATCTCCTATTAGTGTGGTGGTTCCATCCGTATTCAGCTAAATTGGTTCCAAACACACTATATAGGAGTAGATAGAGAAATTTTTTTGGTCTTGCAGCGCTAGTGCACAGTGCTCTGCATCTGTACTGTTCACCGCTGTCTGCAAGGTCTGTGTGTGAGTGCAGCTCACCCTGTAGTGTGTGCTTCAACCCCGTCTGGTTGTAGTGCACTCAGTGTGTCTCACTGCCTCATACATTGTCCTTTTTTGCCAATTCATAATTTTTCCTGATTTCTCCTATTAGTGTGGTGGTTCCATACGTATTCAGCTAAATTGGTTCCAAACACACTATATAGGAGTAGTTAGAGGAGCCTTTCTGCAGCATTGTGCCCTTCAGCCCCAGCCAGATTAGTATTAGCCTATTTTTTGCAGCCTCATATATTGCATTGTAGGTTACCTTCCTACATTGTAATAGCTACAAAAAGTTTGTGATACTATCGTTATTACATCTTTAGGCACATCCAGTGTCTTTTTGTGACAAAAAAAAACCTAAATAAAGTTCACCAAACACTCCACTTTACAGTTGTGTAGGCCACATTAGCTCATATTAAAGTCTAGTCCACACTTTATAAAATTAGTGTTTCTTATACCTGTTAGCAGCTGTTCAGGAATAAGCACACTAAGCCCTTAGTACTTTTCTGCCTATCTTTATCAGTCTACCAAGATGAAGAAGGCAGGGAGTAAGGCATGTGGTCGTGGGCGTGGTCGTGGGCGTGGAGTTTCTGCAGGGAGAGGACGTGAGGATTCTGTGCCTGCAGGGAGAGGACGTGGGGATTCTGTGCCTGCTGCGGGCACCAGTGACTCAGCATCTCCCAGTTTTACCAGGGAACAGTCCTTTATGCGCAGCTTTGTAGGAGCTAGCCGTACCCCACTGCTGCGGGAGGACCAAATTGAAGCCGTTGTCGGATGGATGGCAGCTAACGCATCAACTTCAATTAGTTCCAGATCCTCTCAGGTCCTGAGCACTGAAGAGCACCCATCTGTCTCTTCACCACCTGCCAAATTGCCCAGGCAGTCAGAGAGCCCTGGACAGGAGCCATCTCTACTTCTGTTCTCTGAATCTCTTGGCTTGGAAAGAGGGGGCCAGCCAAGCAGAATTCGAGAATTTGAAGAAGCGGTAGTATGCAGTAATGCGCAACCGTTTTGTCTCTCTGAATCTGAAGAGGCGGGTGGGCCAGTGCCTATGGTCAGCAGCACACCTCAGTACGCATCTGATGATGAGACTCAGGTGCCACTTTCTGGTGCGTACTGTGCTGTCGAGACTACCCAGGAGAAGCAGTTGTTTGAAGAGGGTGGTGTAGATGATGAGGTCCTTGACCCATCATGGCGTGAGGGACAGGAAGGTGGTGGGAGCAGCTCTGAGGAAGAGATTCCCCGAACAGCCCAAAAAGGAGGGAGAGGGAGGGGGCAGACTTGGTTCCCTGTAGCCTCCACTTCTGCACCCATTAGGAGCATGGCTGTTCCAAAATCCAAAGCGGGCGCTCCCAGGACTTGCAGTGCCTGGTCCTTTTTTGACACAGTTGCAGATGACATTTGCTTTGTCAAATGCAAGCTGTGTAATCAGAAGGTGAAAAGAGGGAAAAGTGTCAGCAACCTCAATACCACAAATATGTGGAAACATGTGCGGACCAAGCACGTGGTGGAGTTACCAAAACACACTGAAGACCTAGGCCAACCTACAGCACCACCTACCACCTCTTCAGCTCGTGTTGTAGCCTCTTCCTCCAGCTCACACACAGCTGGTTCGGCTTCCTCACAGGATCGCCATGGAAGAATCTCTGGCACTGTTGTACAGAGACACAGTGTAATTCCACCCACAGCACCACTTTCCCAGTCATCCTCACACTCCCAGGCCAGTCTACAGCCATCGTTAGCACAGGCATGGGAGAAAAGGCGCCCATACTCGGCAAACTACCCCCGAGCACAGGCTCTGAATGCTGGCATTGCTAAACTACTGGCCCTTGAAATGCTATCATTCAGGCTGGTGGAGACTGACACATTCCGTAACTTTATGGCATTGGCAGTCCCACAATACAACGTGCCCAGCCGATTTTATTTCAGCAGGCAAGCCGTCCCTGCCCTGCAACATCCATATGGAGGGAAAAATTAAACATGCGCTACAAAATGCCGTCATTAGCAAGGTCCACCTGACCACCGATGCGTGGACCAGTAAGCATGGACAGGGACGATACCTTTCCCTCACTGCCCATTGAGTAAATGTTGTGGAGCCGGGTACAGATCTTGAGAGTGGCGCTGTACATGTTCTGCCAACTCCAAGGATTGCAGGAATCCAGTCTGTACACATTGACTCCTCCTCATACTCCAGTTCCTCTGAATCAGCGCTGCAGGAGCCATCACGGTCTACCTCCACATCAACCCGTGAACGGTTACCTGTTATGGTGACCAATATGAGCACAGCCGTGGCCAAACGTCAACAGGCCGTATTAAAATTAATTTCTTTGGGGAATCGAAGCCACACAGCGCAGGAGCTCTGGAATGCCATCAAGCAGCAGAGCGACGTGTGGTTTGTGCCAGCGAATCTCCAGCCAGGCATGGTAGTGTGTGACAATGGCCGAAATCTGGTGGCAGCTCTGGGCCTAGGCAACCTCACTCACATCCCATGTCTGGCACATGTGCTCAACTTGGTCGTGCAGAGTTTTTTGAGGGACTATCCGGATCTTGATGCACTGCTTCACAAGGTCTGCATAGAGTGCGCTCACTTGCGGCGTTCCAGCAATGCAAGATCACGCATTGCAGCTCTGCAGTGCCGATTACGTCTTCCGGAACATCGCATCATATGTGACCTACCCACCAGGTGGAATTCAACGTTACATATGTTGGAGAGGTTGTGTGAGCAGCAGGCAGCAGTAATGGAGTACCAGCTGCAGCAGGCGCAAAGAAGTCGCAGGGCGCGCCATTCACACTTCACCACCACTGAGTGGGCCTCTATGAAGGACATTTGCCACGTTTTGTGTGCCTTCGATTATTCCACGCGGATGGCGAGTGCAGATGATGCACTAGTCAGCATGACTATCCCCCTTATCTGCCTGCTTGAAAAAACACTGCAAGCACTAAGGGACGAGGTTTTGGAAGAGGTGGAGGATGAGGAGTCACAAATGCCATCTGCTTCTCTACAGTCTGCGCAACGTGGTTCCTCACAAAGGCCTAGGCAGGGGACACTTTGTGAGGAGGATGAGGAGGAGTCAATGGATGAGGAAGACATCTGTCCAGAGGAGGGAGGTACACAATGCTCTAGTAGTCAGTATCTAGAGCGAGGGTGGGGTGATGCAGAGCAGGCAGAGATCACGCCTCAAGCAGGGGACAGCGTTTCTTGGCCAGTTGGCAGTCTGCAGCACATGGTTGATTTCATGCTGCAGTGCCTGAGAAACGACCGCCGCATCGCCCACATTCTCAACACGGCTGATTATTGGGTGTCCACCCTCCTAGATCCTCGCTACCGGGACAACTTACAAAGCCTCATAACACCGTTGAACCGGGAGCGTAAAATGCGGGAGTACCAAGACGCACTGGTGCATTCCATCATGTTCTCCATTCCAACCGAGAGCAGTGCTGCTAGTGCTTTACAAAGCAGCTCAGTGCGTCGAGGCAGTGGAGGAAGCTCTGCACAAAGAGGGAGCAGAAGCAGCGCCTCAGCACAAGGCAAGACCAGTATGGCCGAAATGTGGCAAAGTTTTGTGTCCCCGCCGCCACAAATGTCTACACCATCACAGACGGCTCCAGTCAGCAGGAGGCAACGTTTCCGTCAGATGATGACAGACTACATGTCTTGCCCTCTTAGTGTACTCCCAGACGGCTCTTCTCCCTTCAAGTTTTGGGTCTGTAAGCTAGATACATGGCCAGAGCTAAGTCAGTATGCATTAGAGGTGCTAGCTTGCCCTGCTGCTAGTGTATTATCGGAACGCGTCTTTAGTGCAGCAGGTGGTGTACTAACAGACCGTCGCATGCGACTATCCTCCGATAACGTTGACCGGCTTACTTTTCTGAAAATGAACAAGGACTGGATCTCTCATGAATTTGCCAGTCCTCTTCCAGAATAAATAATTGTTGGCAAAAGTATCCAGGTCTCCTGTTCTGTTCATGTTTCTACCACCTGAACTGTAATCCCTGAGCTCCAACACCGCCAGTTGGCGCTCCGAAGTGCCGTCTGCACAGTCAACACTTGCTGCCGTGTCATTGGGGTTCAGTAACGTCAGCTGTTCCCCGGCTGTGCGGACGGCAATTTCTCCTGCTCTGTCCACATTCTCACTACTACAGATTTTAAAGTTGCTCCAATTACACCTCTGGCTCCTCTGTTTTCAGTATTATCCCTGAGCTCCAATACCGCCAGTTGGCGCTCGGAAGTGCCGTCTGCACAGTCAACACTTGCTGCCGTGTCATTGGGGTTCAGTAACGTCAGCTGTTCCCTTGCTGTGCGGACGGCAATTTCTCCTGCTCTGTCCACATTCTCACTACTACAGATTTTAAAGTTGCTCCAATTACACCTCTGGCTCCTCTGTTTTCAGTATTATCCCTGAGCTCCAACACCGCCAGTTGGCGCTCGGAAGTGACGTCTGCACAGTCAACACTAGTGTTGAGCCACCCCCGTAGTGTTCGAGTTCGGTTCGGTTCGTCGAACACCCGTGTGTTCGCCGAACTGTTCGTCGAACTGTTCGTCGAACACCTTCGAACACCGTTAAAACCAATGGCAGGCAAACAAAAACACATAGAAACACATAGAAAACACCTTCAAAGGTGTCCAAAAGCTGACAAACTGCTCAGAAGACATAACTAACACATGGAAAAGTGACAAGTACATATAGTCATGCGAAAATAAAAGAGGTGGAGGAGTAAAAGGAGGGGGAGACACAGATATAGGCATGTCATGCCCTTCTAAAATCCAAAAAGTGAGAAGCCGACACGGCCAGTCCGCTCCTGCCCATGCCACCTCCGTGTCGCCGGGTTTGTGCCAGAGCCGTGGTGAACCCTGACGGCCAGCCCCCCTCTCCCAATACTGGTGCCTGTCCGCTGGTGGGTCGAGCGAGCCCCCCTGTGGTGGAGGCAGCTCTAAGCTTTTTAATTTAAATTGTCTCTCTAATTTGAATGAATACACTTTAAATCCATTTACAAGGATCTATTGGAGGGCAAGTCTCATGCCAGCAGCCGTGGTAATTCCAGCTCCAGTAGCGTCCACTAAAGCTGCTGCAGTTAAAAAGCTTTTATAAGGATCGAGCTCGGCTGTCCACCGCAAGGCATCCTACTGCCAGTCCCAGCCCCTATGCCTTGGGGTGCCTCCTGATGCTCTTCACTAAGTATCCCATGGTCCCGAAGCATTTCCTTTGAAAAAATTAAGTGTCTAAACTACTGGTGGTGTAGCTTGCTTAACAGCCGGGATAATCCGCTGACTAGCAGACACTGCTACTAGGCACAAAGTATTTCCTGGGCTAGATGCAGTTAAAAATTTGTAATTAGATACTCTCGTTGGATGCTGAGAAAGCATTCCATAGAGTCTCCTGGCACGCCATATATGATTCTCTTAAAAAGCTTGGGGTAGGGGTCTAGGGGACCCTTTTATAGCCAAAATCACGGCCCTGTATCGCAATACGTCACCTAGGCTGAAGATAAATGGAACTGTAGCACCCTGAGGGCTCGGTTGCTACAGACGTATTGCACTTCACCCAGAGGTGTGATATCTCACTCTCAGGTAAGGATGGAGTGTGGATCAGGACCCGACACCTGCATGCATTACACCACATTGCCGTGGGGCAGGGCGACCAATATGCCCCTGAGATGGGCACGACAGTCCCTGTCCCTGGCTGGAGTGGGGGGAGGGAACACTGAGGAAGGGGAACCCTGTAGTGCAGGAGCAGGGAGGAAGCAGTTCCTGGGTGCATTGAGAAGGGAGTATAAAAGGTGGGCACCATCTTAGTTCAGTGCAGAGAAGTCTGAGCAGAAGTGGCAGGGAGCAGGGGCTCTGCATGAGCTCTGCTCCGGAGGCGGGCCTACTAACAGAGGCCCAGGCCTGGAAGAGGGAGAAGGAAGGAAGAGGAGCGGAGAAGGCTCCAGGAACGAGGAATGAAGGGATCCCAGGGGTGCGGACGGGCGAGTCGCCACCGCACGCCCGAATCCACCTGCGTGGAGGGGTCAGGCCAAAGGGGGAGACCGGTCCCCGAACTAGTGGAGGCAGGAAACGACCCTCAGCTAGAAACCGGAGGCTCTGACATTTTATGTGGCGCAGCCCCTCGCTACACCCGCTAGGAAGGCACCACATAGGGTCAGGGAAACTGGCGCCAAGTTTACCAAGAGGAGGCCCGAGGCAGCCGGACAGAAGTGTTGGTAAGAAAGGCCAGACAAAGGACACACAAAGGGGGTCCTGTGAAGTGCTCCAAAGTTATCTGGGAGTTGTCTGAGCCCCTCAACTGGTGAGCACAGTACGACGTGGGCAGCCGTTACCTGCAGACGTGGTCTGGATAATAAGAACTGTGAGTAAAGGCCCTGGACTGCATCACTGACTCCGTGTCGTTACTGCTGCTGCCCTGCACCATCACCCCCATCCTCCGCATACACTGCCCTGAGGCTATACTCCTCCCGTGGGGAGTTATGCTACGCTCTGCTGCACCCACAACACCAGCCTCAGCGGTCTGCCCTGTAGCGGCGGTTCACTCTGACCGCAATCCACGGGTGGCGTAGTCGGACATTTAAACATCAAAACCACATAAATAGTTCCGCCACTGGTTTGACCGCCCTGAGCCACGGAACCGGGTCGCCGCCACGAAGACTACAACCACCAGCATCCACCAAAAAGGGTCCGGCTCCGGGTGTCCCAGGGCCCAGGGGGTGCGTCAGAACATTTTCATCACCTTTCACAATCACCAATGGGACAAGGCAGGGATGTCCTCTGTCCCCTCTCTTATACATCCTAGTGACGGAGCACCTGCTCTCATCAATTCGCCATAACCCCAATATTAGGTGGATTGAGGTGGGAGGCACCGAGTACAAGTGCTCTCTATTTGCTGATGATGTCCTAGTATATATCACTCAATCACATATATCCATCCCTGCTGTTATGGCTGAAATAGATCACTTTGTTACATGGTAAAATTTTAAAATCAATGCAGCGAAGTCTGAGGCCCTCGATGTCTCCCTCCCCAAATCCATATAGGATTCCATCCAGTCCAACTTTCCCTTTGCCTGGCCCTCACAGGGTATCAAATACTTAGGAATTCCTATTCATAGAGACCTCTCCCATCTATGTTATCTTAATTTTGGGCCCTTTATTGAACAATTCCATACAGACCACGGTTGGCAAGTTAGAACTGTAAGATTCACTACGTGAACCACTGGTGTTTTGTGGAAAAGCACATGTACACTGCGTTCCAAATTATTATGCAAAAAGTGTTTAGGAGTGATAAGGGAAGAATTTGTTTGTTTATCAGTTAAACTCATTGATGGTGATGTGTGTCAGGGCTCTTTATATCACTGTAAGCAATTGCAGACACCTGTGCTAATTAGTTTGGCAGGTGTGTCCAATGAAAGGCAAGACTACTTAAGAAGGCTCTCTCACATTATTAAGCAGTCTACATTTTCTGCCAAAATGGGAAAGAAAAAGGATGTGTCGGCTGCTGAGAAGCAACAAATTGTGGAGTGTTTAGGTCAAGGCATGACTACAATCAACATTGTGCGATGATCAGGATGAAGTGTCTTGGCAATCAAGAAGTATGTAGCTGATTCACAGTACACACGTGTGCGTGCTGATAAGGGCAAATTGAGGACTCTTTCCTACAGGCAATTACGTCAGGTTGAAAGAGCAGCGGCAAAAAAGCCTTGTCATAGCAGCAGACAAGTTTTTGAAGCTGCTTGTGCCTCCAACGTCCCCCGAACAACAAGATGCAGGGTCCTTCAGAGGTTTGCAGCTGTGCATACGCCATCCTGTCGACCTCCTCTATCCACTTCACACAAGCAGAAACGGCTCCAGTGGGCCAAACATTACATGAAGACTGATTTCAAAACTGTTTTGTTCACGGATGAGTGCCGTGCAGCGCTCGATGGTCCAGATGGATGGAGTGGAGGATGGCTGGTTGATGGACACCCCACGCAAACACGGCTACAGCGCCAACAAGGAGGAGGTGGAGTAATGTTTTGGGCTGGAATCATGGGGAGAGAGATTGTCGGCCCCTTTAGGATCCCTGAAGGCGCTAAAGATGAACTCCATAATGTATGTGGATTTTCTCAAACAGCACTTCCTGCCATGGTTCAAGAAGAAGAACCGTGTATTTCACAGCAAGATCATTTTTCTGCATGATAATGCACCATCTCATGCTGCACATAAAACATCTGCATCTCTGGCTGATATGGGCATAAAAGGGGACAAACTTATGGTGTGACCCCCATGCTCCCCTGACCTCTACCCCATTCAGAACCTTTGGAGCATCATTAAAAGGAGTGTCTATGATGGCGGGAGGCAGTTCACATCTAAGCAACAGCTCTGGGAGGGTATTCTGTCCTCATGCAAAACAATTGAAGCAGAAACCATCCAAAACCTGACAAATTCAATGGACGAGAGAGTTCAGAAGCTCCTTTCGAACAAGGGGTCCTATGTGAAAATGTAACATCACCTAGAATAAAGTTTTGAGTTGAAAACTGTTTGATTTCAGTTTCTAACAACCTGCTAATGCTTCTAATTTCAAAAATGACCATTTTTTTGGTCTTTATTAAAATGAAAAGGTTGATCGAAAAGTTTGGGGCATCTAAGAGTGTGGCAACCCAGTAGTCATGATTACTTCGAATTCTGACAATATGAGGGTCATGCTGCAGGTAGTGCAGCAAGAAGGCACTTATGTGTCTTGCGCATCTCGGAGCCCCAAAATTATTTTCCGGGCTAGATGCAGCTAAAAATTATTTTTAATTTTAAATCTGGTGGAGCTTATTATAGATGGCCTAATAGGATCAGTGCTGCACACTGCTACAAAGCCCAAATTATTTTCCAGTCAAGATACAGATAAACATGATTAGTAATTTGAAAGCTTAAAACGGTTGGTAGGGTGATTTTAACCAATCATCAAGCTTTTACTCTCCCCAGGATGACACAGGGGTAGAAAAGTCGTTTCGGATCCATGATTTGTTCATCTTTATGAACGTGAGTCTGTCTACATTATCAGTGGAGAGCCGCGTGCGCTTATCTGTCAGCACACCACCAGCAGCGCTGAACACACGTTCAGACAGAACGCTGGCTGCGGGGCATGACAAGATCTCCAAGGCGTAAGTGGCTAGCTCCGGCCATTTATCCAGATTGGAAGCCCAAAAAGAGCAAGGGTCCAGTGACACAGTCGTGGCTTCAATGTTTACTTGGAGATACTCCTGTACCATCGTCTCTAGACGTTGACTATGTGTCAGACTTCTTGTCTCCTGTGGCCTTGCAAAGGATGGGCTAAAAAAGTGGTGAAATGATTCCGCAAAATTGATGTTACCAGCAGATACTGTGGTTCTGTTACGGTTTGAGTGCTGAACACTTGACGGTCCCACGGTTGGCAAGTTGGAACTGTGAGATTCACTACGTGCACCACTGGTGTTTTGTGGAAAAGCACATGTAAGATTCTGCAACAGTCTCTGCTGATACTCCTGCATGTGACGCGCCCCTGGGCCTGTGTCGCGCTGCGTTGCGCACGTGGGAGCTTACCCGGAGCCGGATCTCTTGAGGGTTGTAGTCTCGTGGCGGTGACCCGGTCCGTGCCCAGGGAGTCAAACTGAGCGGCGACGTATCAGCGGTAGATGTTGTACGACTACGCCACCCGTTGAATGCAGCTATGGAGCTGCCGCTGCAGGACAGTCCGCTGAGGCCGGTGGATGGATGGTGCAGCGTAGATGGTATAACCCCCAACGGGAGGGGTATGGCCTCAGGGCAGCAGATGTGGATGATGGGGGTAGCAGGAACCACTCAGAGACGATGCGGTGTAGTTCAGGGTCTTTACTGGTGACAACAATAGACCCTCCCGGAGTACTGGCTAGCGATTGGGGCCTGGTCAGTCCTTGAGCAGATGGGATCTCCCCTGGCCAGGCGGAGTTGTAGGCCTCCCAAACTGACTGTACTCTTCTGGCTACCTTGCTACAAGCGGGTATAAGTAGCCCACGTCCCTGAGTGTACCGTGTGGTGCTCACCCGTATGGCCGGTGACTCGGGGCCTTCTAGTGGCTTCCGCTCCACGATGGCGGTGCTGGTCCCACGCGTGTGACCGTGCCTTCGGGCTTCTTGGCCAGAGGACCTGAAATCCCCTGCCTGACGGATTCTGCTGCTGGGTAGGAGTTAGTCCCCACAGCCTCGGACTCCGAGTCCGGTAAGAAATCTTCTCAGTCAGGGCGAGCTCTGCAGCTGCCAGCCCCTGACTCGTAGTGGTATTGCTCCACTGAGCTTCTGCTGTTTCCTCCTATGCTGCTTCTCTGTCTCTACTCTCCTTGACTCCCTAACCCTGCTTCAGCCCCGGGTTTATATAGGGGAAGTTCTTCCCCTCCCAAGACTGGGCAGGAGGTGTGGCATGCACAGGATCCCTGACCAAAGGACCTCCCACCTGCTCTCAGACATAACATTACATTACTGTGGAAACCAGACCCCTGGGGTGCCACATTCCCCCCTAGTAATATTTAGTACTCCGGGACTAAACATATTTTAGAAAAACATAACAAGATATAAACAATAATAATACAATAAGAAACACATAAAGGTGGTCACGGCATGTCCGTAACCGGGTGCAGTCTTTGAAGAAAGCAAGGTGTCCATTTCACCAAAACAGGGAGGCGTAACCAGGTAGGGGTCTGTCCTGCCCCGAGTCCTTAACAGTCTTTAGTCCATCCTGGGTTACGCTCCAACTATGTACAAGGATTCCCGGTAATCCACCAAGGATTCCTAAAAATAACTGGAAACACAAAATTATACACAAGCAACAATACACAGGTAAACATAAATAAAACAATTTATACACTTCAAATCCTCCAGCGTGCGGGTAACTGGCCTCTAGTGGCCCTAGTGGACCTACGGAGCTGACTGTCTGGCCCTGAACTACAGGGTGTAGGAGCTGTCAAGGGTAAACTGGGCAGCTGTCTACCGGCTCTTTGTCTCACTAGGGGTACGGCAGGCTCACTATAAGCAGAGGGTTGATTCTCCTGTTCTGCTTGTGTGGAGTCTTCTGCCTCCTGGACCGGCTGTTCTTCCAGCTCTACCTGTTGCTCCGTAGGTGCTTGGGATGCTGGTTGGAGGAAGGTGAGTACGGGTACCACAACTGCACCATTGACTTGAGTCCAAGACCGAGGGAAGTCCCCGAGCACAGTACTAACCATATCTTCCCTTTCCTCTACGGGTCGATGGTCTTCTTGTTCCTCTTCAGGGTTCCTCAGTTGTTCGGGACACTTCTTCAGGTGGTCCCGGGATACAATGGCTGTGGTTTCCCCTCCGTCTTTACTGATGGTACAAACCTTCGGGTTCTCGTGGCTTGAGGGCAGTACGGTGTACGGGTCCTTCTCCCACTGGTCGTCCAACTTGTGGAGCCGTCTCTTCTTCTTCAAGACCTGCTCTCCGGGTACCAGGGGAACAGCGGGAGCATACTGGTTGTAAGTTTTCTCTTGTCTTTCCCTAGCCTGACAGAGACTTCGCTCCACGCTCTCCTGTACTCTCCGTTACTGCTGCTGCCTCTCTGTGTCCCAGTCTGCTTCTGGTGAAGTGTCCTCGGGTGTCAGGACTCCCATTTCCAGGTCAACAGGTAACTTACCAGGTCTTGCCCTCATTAGGTAAGCCGGGGTACAGTTGGTGGAACCTACCGGGATGTGGTTGTATAGGTCCACCAGATCGGGCAACTTCTCAGGCCACAGACTGCGTTCTTCCAGGGGCAACGTTTTTAGAAGATCCATTACCACCTGGTTCATTTTCTCACAAAGTCCATTAGTTTGCGGATGGTAGGGTGTCGTCCTTATCTTCCGGCAGCCATACAGATTGCAGAATTCCTGGAAGACCTCCGCTTCAAAGGCAGGTCCCTGGTCCGTCAGCACTTGGTCCGGGTACCCGTGTGGACGGCAGAAGTGCTGCTGGAAGGCTCTAGCTGCTGTTTGAGCCGTTAAGTCCTTGACGGGGACGACAACCAAGAACCGGGAGTAATGATCCACGATGGTTAACGCGTAGACGTAGCCACTTCTGCTTGGGGTCAGTTTTACATGATCCAAGGCTACCAGTTCCAACGGTTGCCGGGTGACGATGGACTGCAGGGGAGTCTTCTGGCTGGCACGGTCCTTCCTTCTCAGGTTGCACGGGCCACAGTCTCTGCACCACTTCTCAATGGTTCCCCTTATGCCTACCCAGTGGAATCGCTCGCGCAGCAGGAACTCCAGCTTCTTCCACCCGAAGTGTCCAGCTCCGTCGTGGTATGCCTCCATCACCATGGCTGCGTCTCTTCGTGGCACCACTACTTGCCAGAGTAGTTCATGCGTCCGGGAGTTAACCATTCTGCGGCACAACTTCCCCTTGTAAAGGAACAGTCGACTCTTCTCTGCCCATAGTTGTTTGGCTTCCTCCGGAGCGTCTGGTTCAAGGCAAGCCTCCGGGCGAGTCAGCATCTCCTTCACCAGTCGGACGGCAGGGTCGCTGTCTTGCGTTTCCGCCCAGTTGTAGTGAGGTAAGGGGTTCAACGTAGCAGCCTGCTTACTCCTTACCCGGTGGGAATACTGGATAGTCCCATGACGGTGGAACGCAGGGAGTTCAACTTCTTCCAGTCCCTCCGGATCTTCTCCTCCGTCCGGCAGGTTGGGCATCCGGGACAGGGCGTCCGCGTTGGTATTGGAACGTCCTGCCCGGTATTTGATTGTGAACTCGTAGTTGGACAGACGGGCCATCCACCTCTGCTCCAGGGCACCGAGTCTTGCCGTGTCCAGGTGTGTCAACGGGTTGTTATCCGTGTACACGGTGAACCGGGAAGAAGCGAGGTAATGCTTAAAGCGCTCGGTGACTGCCCATACTACGGCCAGGAACTCTAGCTTAAATGAGCTGTAATTCTCGGGGTTCCTTTCGGTGGGTCGCAGTTTTCGGCTGGCGTAGGCGATTACTCGTTCCTTCCCCTGCTGGATCTGGGACAGTACGGCTCCTAGCCCGATGTTACTGGCGTCGGTGTAGAGGATAAAGGGCTGGCTATAATCCGGGTACGCCAGGATTTCGTCCCCCGTGAGGGCCATCTTCAGCTGGCGGAAGGACTCTTCTTCCAGCTCCTCCCATTTGAAGGGCGGCTTCTGGTTCTTGGCCTTCCGGGACTGGCCTATCAGGAGGTCCTGCATAGGTGCTGCCTTTTTGGTGAAACCGGGAATAAACCTTCGGTAGTAGCCTACCAACCCGAGGAACTGCCGCACTTCTTTTACGCTGGAGGGGCTTGGCCATTCCTTAATTGCGGTGATCTTATCAGGGTCGGGAGCCACTCCGTCAGCGCTCACCACGTGTCCCAGGTACTGCACCTTTGGTTTCAGGAGGTGACACTTGGAGGGTTTCACCTTTAGGCCGTAACTCGCCAGAGCCTCGAACACTTCCGCCAGGTGTTTCAGGTGGTCCTCATACGTCTTGGAATATACGATGACATCGTCCAGGTACAACAGGACCGTCTCGAAGTTTCTGTGGCCCAGACAACACTCCATTAGTCGTTGGAAGGTTCCTGGTGCGTTGCAGAGTCCGAACGGCATGCAGGTGAACTCGCTAAGTCCCAACGGGGTGGTGAATGCGGTCTTCTCCCGGTCCGCCTCTGCTACAGGAACCTGCCAGTACCCGCTAGTGAGATCCAAGGTAGAGAAGAAGTTAGCAGATCTTAAAGCAGCCAATGACTCCTCTATCCTTGGCAAGGGGTACGCATCCTTGTGTGTGATACGGTTGATTTTCCGGTAATCTACACACATCCTCATGGTGTTGTCTTTTTTTCTGACTAAGACTAGTGGAGCTGCCCAGGGGCTACAGCTATCCCTGATCACCCCAGCCTCCTTCATGTCTCTAAGCATCCCCTTGGCGTGTTGGTAGTGGGCAGGGGGTACGGGTCGATACCTCTCTTTTATAGGAGGATGGTCTCCCGTGGGGATGTGGTGTTCTACCCCCTTGACTCGCCCGAAGTCTAACGGGTGTTTACTGAACACTCTCTCGTACTCTTGAACCACCCGATAGACTCCTTGTTTCTGGTGTGCGGGAGTGGAGTCAGTACCCAGATGTAGTTGCTGACACCAGTCCTCCATGTTTTTCTTAGAGCCGTTACCTTCCTCCGGGTGAGATGGAGGCAAGGGTTCCACAGATTGTATAGAATTTTGGTTAATGGTATATAATTTGGCTAGCGTGGCATACCGGGGCAGGTACACTTCCCTATCCCCGATATTTATTATGCGAACGGGCACCCTCCCATGGAGTACATCAACTACCCCCCGGGCTGTCAAAATGGTGGGCCTGCTGTCTGAGTAAACTGGTTCTACCATTGCCTGGTAATCTCTACCTCTCAGACCAATAGCTGCCCGGCACCAAATCATCATTTCACTTTTTGGGGGCATGGCAATAGGAAAAGGGTCACACATTCTTACGCTACCAATCTCACCGCCGGAGAGTTCCACCTGTTGCCGTCGCATCAGTGCCCGGATCTCTTTCTGGAGCACCCGCTGCTCGCCGGAGCTGGCGTTCTTGGCAACCTGCTGTAAAAGGAAAATCACCTCTGCAAGACAATTTTCCATTACATTAGTTCCTAGAGTTATTTTTGGGTGACTCTCATGTTTGTCAATATCTACAATGATCAGTCCCTGTGCTGCCAGTTCGACTCTACCGATTTTGATGGTCACCTCTTTAAATCCGATCTGTGGCACGGGCTGGCCATTGCTGGCGATGATACTCAAGTCGTCGTCAGGGTAGCGGGTAATATCCGAGTCATTCCAGTACTGCTTAAAGAGCACGTACGGGATGGTGGTGACCTGTGACCCGGTGTCCAGTAGGGCACTCATGGGAATGCCATCCAGTACCACAGGCAAGACTGGACGTCCTCCCACATATCTGTCGCGCCAGTTCGATGGGCCTGGTGATCTTTTTCCTGGGGGTTGGCCCTCTACCCCAGGTTGTGCCCATTTAAAGAACAGTACCTTGCCATATGTCCGGGTTGATTGCAGCGGCGGCAGATGGGTCGTCCGTCCTCACTGTATCGGTCACTGGGTCTTCCTCTGGCCGGTGGGGTCCTCCTTGGTCGACGCCACGGGATGTCCTCCGGTCCGGATGCCGGCTGGATCTTCCCTGGGGTGGAAGCCTGTAAAGACTGCACAGTTCGGGTTAGCGCAGCAACGCTCTTAGCTAGCTCTTGGACCTGATGGTGTAGGTCTGGAGCCGGGTCATTGTCCAAAGCCTGCGAATCAGCTCCCACAGGCCCTGCCGACAAGGGCGCCGCCTCCTGGTGGTAAGTGATAGCAGGGCGCTTGTGGGTCACAACGCCACCCGGTGCCGGTTCTCGGAGCACCCGGATGGCTCTGTCCTTGAACTCTGCAAAGCCCAGATGGGGATCCTGTAAGGCCATCGCCCGCAACTGGGTTCGGTGGGTATTACAATACAGTCCCTCTATAAACTGTTCGGTCAACAGCCTGTCCTCGTTTCCCACTCCATCAGGGTCGGTCTGCTTAATGGCCCTCAGGGCCTCTTGTAAGTTTAGTGCATAGTCCCTTATACTCTCATGCGCTCGCTGCTTGCACCCGTAGAATCTAAGCTTAATCTCGGCTGAGGTGCGGGTATCAAAGGTGTCCTTCAGCTGGGTTAGTATCCCTGCGACAGTCTTCCTCCCAGGTGGCCAGGATTTTACTTCCCTTTTGGCTGCCCCGGTTAGTTGGGCCACCAGGATGCTCACTTTTTGCTCTTCTGTGAGGGGGTACACCTGGAAGAGGCTATCCAGCTTTTCTCTAAAGTCATGCAGGGTATGTGACTCCCCTGAGTACTGGGGTAGCCAAGCTGCTCCCGGGATATAGGGCATGGTGAAGGGCATAACTGCAGCAGCGGTAGCGCTGGCGGGGGTTGAGGCAGTGAAGCTCTCCTCCGTATCCGACATCTTCCTCCCCCCTAGTGGACCGTGGCCTACCTTGCGATGATCCTCTTCCGTAGGCCGCGGCTACGCAGTGGATCGTCAGGGTTGAGGACCTTCCGTCGCGCTCCTGTGACGTCGGCGTCTGCTGGGCTCCTTCCAGGACCTTACGCAACGTCCGGACGTGAGGCGGGGCTTCAGTTCTCGCGCGCTTTCGGAGTCCACGCCCCTCTTCTTCCCGCGCGGCGTCCTCAAGATGGCGTCCAATGGCGGGAAAACTCCACGGATGGCGGGAAGAAGGCAGAAGATGGCGCCGGATGGCGGGAAACTTCACCGATGGCGGGAAGAAGGCTGAAGATGGCGCCGGATGGCGGGAATCTTCACCACAGGTAAGTTTGAAAAGTCTCTTTTTCAGGCACGCAGTACCCGGTGGTTGCGGGCACGAAATCCTGCCGACTACGCCAAAGTTGACGCGCCCCTGGGCCTTTGTCGTGCTGCGTTGCGCACGCGGGAGCTTACCCGGAGCCGGATCTCTTGAGGGTTGTAGTCTCGTGGCGGTGACCCGGTCCGTGCCCAGGGAGTCAAACTGAGCAGCGACGTATCAGCGGTAGATGTTGTACGACTACGCCACCCGTTGAATGCAGCTATGGAGCTGCCGCTGCAGGACAGTCCGCTGAGGCCGGTGGATGGATGGTGCAGCGTAGATGGTATAACCCCCAACGGGAGGGGTATGGCCTCAGGGCAGCAGATGTGGATGATGGGGGTAGCAGGAACCACTCAGAGACGATGCGGTGTAGTTCAGGGTCTTTACTGGTGACAACAATAGACCCTCCCGGAGTACTGGCTAGCGATTGGGGCCTGGTCAGTCCTTGAGCAGATGGGATCTCCCCTGGCCAGGCGGAGTTGTAGGCCTCCCAAACTGACTGTACTCTTCTGGCTACCTTGCTACAAGCGGGTATAAGTAGCCCACGTCCCTGAGTGTACCGTGTGGTGCTCACCCGTATGGCCGGTGACTCGGGGCCTTCTAGTGGCTTCCGCTCCACGATGGCGGTGCTGGTCCCACGCGTGTGACCGTGCCTTCGGGCTTCTTGGCCAGAGGACCTGAAATCCCCTGCCTGACGGATTCTGCTGCTGGGTAGGAGTTAGTCCCCACAGCCTCGGACTCCGGGTCCGGTAAGAAATCTTCTCAGTCAGGGCGAGCTCTGCAGCTGCCAGCCCCTGACTCGTAGTGGTATTGCTCCACTGAGCTTCTGCTGTTTCCTCCTATGCTGCTTCTCTGTCTCTACTCTCCTTGACTCCCTAACCCTGCTTCAGCCCCGGGTTTATATAGGGGAAGTTCTTCCCCTCCCAAGACTGGGCAGGAGGTGTGGCATGCACAGGATCCCTGACCAAAGGACCTCCCACCTGCTCTCAGACATAACATTACATTACTGTGGAAACCAGACCCCTGGGGTGCCACACATGCGTGCATCCCTTTCTATGGCAGGAATAATTTCGGCAAATTTACTTTTGTACCGGGGATCTAACAGTGTGGCAACCCAGTAGTCAGGATTATTTCTAATTCTCACAATTCGAGGGTCATGTTGCAGGTAGTGCAGCAAGAAGGCACTCATGTGTGTTGCGCATCCAGGAGCACCAAGTCCCTGTTGTGTTGGTGGCGAGGTAACAATCATGCTTCCTTCCTCTGTCCTCTCCCCCCAACCTCGCACAACAGAAATGTGATCAAGGTCTCCCTCATCTGATGAGTCTTCCATCAGTTCGTCCTCCACTTCTTCCTGGGCTCCTGCACCTTCCTCACTAGTTTGGCTGCTACCATGCGCCCTGGTAAAACCATCTCCCCCACCCTCACATGCCTGCCGCCTTGGTGCTGCCGACCGTCTGGACCTTGCAGATGTTAGCCCTTCCGCATACAACTCCTCCTCCTCTACTTCCTCCACCTCCTCTTGTGCCACCACCTGACTCCGAATTCTGTTTAACATGTGCACCAGCATGTAAATCACCGGAATAGTCATGCTGATAATGGCATCATCAGCACTAAACATCTTCGTCGCCATTTCAAAACTGTGCAGAAGGGTGCATAGGTCCCTGATCTGAGACCACTCCTCCAGCGTGATATGCCCCACCTCTGGATCTCGTTGGCCCAGGCTATACGTCAGAACGTATTGCACCAGGGCTTGTCGGTGCTGCCACAGTCGCTGCAACATGTGCAGAGTTGAATTCCACCGGGTAGGCACATCGCATTTTAGCCGGTGAAGTGGCAGGCCCAACGACTTCTGTAGAGATGTAAGTCGCTGAGCTGCGGGATGCGAACGGCGGAAGTGAGCACACAGCGACCGTGCCCTCTGCAGAAGGCCATCTAGTCTGGGATAGTGGGCTAAAAATTGCTGGACAACCAGGTTCAACACGTGAGCCATACAAGGCACGTGTGTGACATTGCCCCGGCGAAGGGCCGCACCCAGGTTTGCAGCATTGTCGCACACGGCCTTCCCTGGTTTCAGGTCCAGTGGAGACAGCCATTCATGAAATTGGTTCTCCAGAGCTGACCACAACTCCTCAGCTGTGTGACTCACATTTCCCAGACATTTCAAAGTAAAAACCGCCTGATGACGTTGAGCCCTACTGCCAGCATAGTAAGGAGGTGTGCAGGATCCCTTCTGCGCAGTTAGAAAGCTTGTGGCATGACCAGACAGGCTTTGGGTGCAGGTGGAAGACCGAGAGGAGGTTGAGGAGGCAGAAGCAGTGGAGGAACTTTGACATAAAGAGGATTGACGCACAACTCGTGGGGACGGCAAGACTTGGACAGCAGCCCCTTGTCCTGCTGTCACCATAGTTACCCAGTGCCCAGTCAGCGACATGTAACGCCCCTGTCCATGCCTACTCGTCCAAGTGTCTGTGGTGAAATGCACCCTGTCACACACAGAGTTTCTCAAAGAAGCGGTGATGTTGTGTGCGACATGCTGGTGGAGCCCAGGCACACCTTTCTTTGAGAAGTAGTGCCGACTGGGCATCTGGTACTGGGGCACTGCGACGGACATAAGGTCTCGAAAATCCTCTGTGTCCACCAGGCGGAAAGGCAGCATTTCTGTAGCCAAGACCTTGCAGATGGTGAAATTCAACCTCTTAGCTTTCTCATGGCTAGGAGGAAATGGTCTTTTACTTGTCCACATCTGAGGGACCGAGGGCTGGCTATTGTGCTTAGACGGGGTTGATAAGGGTGTCCCCGGCAAACTGACGGTCTGTGAGGAAGATGCAGGTGGACATGTTAGGTTGCCTTGATCCAAAGGTGGTGCTATCGATGTCGGACAGCGCTCAACACCAGCTGGTGTTACCACCTCCAAAGAAAATGATGACCTGCCAATCACGCTGGCTGTTGCGGGTAAAGAGGTGGCAGGTCTGCGCCCCAAAACAGGTGTGACTGCTGTCCCCCCAGTCACAGAGGATGAAGAGGCCGCGGATGCACAAGATATGGCAGACGGTGGTTGGCCCGGCCGGCTAGGCCGCATTGTAGCACACTGAGCTTCCCACTGCAACTTATGCTTCATGTCCATGTGCCGGTTCATGCATGAAGTACTCAAACTATGTATTTTTTGGCCTCTACTTAGCTTTTGCTGACAAATGTTACAGATAACACGAGTTGGGTCATCTTTATCGATCTGAAAAAATGCCCAGGCTATGCAAGGCTTAGCACCCATGCGACCTGAAGAGCCACCACGACTTGTGGTGAGAGGCAGAGTTGTGTTTGAGGATGCAGTTGTTGACGTGCTTCCAGTACTACGTCTCTGTCCAGGAAGGCGCGACCTGACCTCGTCGTCACTAGCATCTTCCTCCACCTCCTCTGCTGACCTCATCTCTTGGCTGACTGTGGGTTGACAGTAAGTGGGATCTCCAACCTCATCATCATCACCCTGTGTGTTATCACACCCGTCGTCCTCAGAGCCAACCTGTTCCTGCCCTGACAAAAAACTAAAGTTGTCGCTCCAATCAGGTATTTGAGTCTTATCATCGTCTTCCTCATTGTCTCCACCAACAGGAGTTACAGTTTGGGAATGAGGGTCTACATTATGGTCAGAACCTTCTGCGTCTGGTCCTGGATCCGACTCATAAAGATTCTGGGCATCAGTGCAGATCATTTCCTCGTCTGGATTCACAGAAGCGCTGGAGTCGACCTCTGATTCCCAGGCTATAGTATGAGTAAACAGCTCTGCAGACTCAACCATCTGTTCTACCTCATACTCAGACGGGCAGCTGGAGATTTGGGAGCTGTGAGGAAGCAAGTGCGATTTGGGTGACACCTTTGAGGACTGGAGTATTTGTGATGTTGAAGTTGATGTGGAGGAGAGCCCACTTAAAGGAGCACTTGATATCCGTTGAAGCACCTGCTGTTTTTGTGCCTCATCTGGAATTTGTAGCGATTGGCGTGGCTGTAAGAAAGGGATCTTATCACATTGTCCGCTAAAAGAAGTAGACATTTTAGTTTGGCTGGAAGATGGTCTTTCTTATGCAGATGTTACTGTTGCTTTAACACCTACCCCACGGACACAACCTTTTTTCCCCTTCCCAACACGCCTATTCCCCTTTCCACCAGCAGCAGGCCTTTTTCCACTCATTTTGGTGGTTAACTAATTCACAACTCTGGAGTTGTTTGCACAAAAAAACAATGGATGGTAACCGAGCAGAGCTGAGTGGCCAAACTGTGGTATTAGGCCAAAACTATTGGCTGGGTTAGATGCAGAAAAAAATTATATTCAATTTGCAACCTGATGGAGGTCAGTATAGATGGACTAATACAACAAGTCCCACACACAACTAGAAGCCCAATATTTTTTCAGAGGTAGATGCAGAAAAAAATATATTCAGTTTGCAACCTGATGGAGGTCAGTATAGATGGACTAATACAACAAGTCCCACACACAGCTAGAAGCCCAATATTTTTTCAGAGGTAGATGCAGAAAAAAATATATTCAGTTTGCAACCTGATGGAGGTCTGTATAGATGGATTAATAGAACAAGTCCCACACACAGCTAGAAGCCCAATATTTTTTCAGAGGTAGATGCAGAAAAAAATATATTCAGTTTGCAACCTGATGGAGGTCTGTATAGATGGATTAATAGAACAAGTCCCACACACAGCTAGAAGCCCAATATTTTTTCAGAGGTAGATGCAGAAAAAAATATATTCAGTTTGCAACCTGATGGAGGTCAGTATAGATGGACTAATACAACAAGTCCCACACACAGCTAGAAGCCCAATATTTTTTCAGAGGTAGATGCAGAAAAAAATATATTCAGTTTGCAACCTGATGGAGGTCAGTATAGATGGACTAATACAACAAGTCCCACACACAGCTAGAAGCCCAAATATTTTTTCAGAGGTACTGTAGATGCAGATAAAAATTATTTTTAATTTGCAACCTGATGGAGGTCAGTATAGATGGACTAATAGAGAAAGTCCGACACACTACTAGAAGGCCAAATATTTTTTCAGAGCTAGATGCAGAAAAAAATTATATTCAGTTTGCAACCTGATGGAGGTCAGTATAGATGGATTAATAGAACAAGACCCACACACAGCTAGAAGCCCAATATTTTTTCAGAGGTAGATGCAGAAAAAAATATATTCAGTTTGCAACCTGATGGAGGTCAGTATAGATGGACTAACAGAGAAAGTCCCACACACTACTAGAAGGCCAAATATTTTTTCAGAGCTAGATGCAGAAAAAAATTATATTCAGTTTGCAACCTGATGGAGGTCAGTATAGATGGACTAATACAACAAGTCCCACACACAGCTAGAAGCCCAAATATTTTTTCAGAGGTACTGTAGATGCAGATAAAAATTATTTTTAATTTGCAACCTGATGGAGGTCAGTATAGATGGACTAATAGAGAAAGTCCGACACACTACTAGAAGGCCAAATATTTTTTCAGAGCTAGATGCAGAAAAAAATTATATTCAGTTTGCAACCTGATGGAGGTCAGTATAGATGGATTAATAGAACAAGACCCACACACAGCTAGAAGCCCAATATTTTTTCAGAGGTAGATGCAGAAAAAAATATATTCAGTTTGCAACCTGATGGAGGTCAGTATAGATGGACTAATACAACAAGTCCCACACACTGCTAGAAGGCCAAATATTTTTTCAGAGCTAGATGCAGAAAAAAATTAGATTCAGTTTGCAACCTGATGGAGGTCAGTATAGATGGACTAATAGAATGATGCTATGCCCAAAAGATTTTACTTCACTAGGTGCAGTAAAAAAATTGGTATTCTATACACAGGTGGTATATCTTGCAACACAGATAGGCTACTCCACTGACTAACACACTCTGCAATAGGCCAAAAAGGATTAGCTTTGCTAGATTCAGCCAAATGCTGTGAAAAAAACTTGCACAGCACTGGCACAGTCCTGCCTGGCAAAAACTGATAGGAACTGATGTAACCTAGTCCTGAAAAGGACTCCAATTACAATTAGTCTTTACTCCCACAACCTATCTATTTAAGAGCACAGACCTGCCTGATAAAAGTCGTAGAAAATGCTGTAACCTAGTCCTTAAAAGGACTGCAATCACAACTATTCCCTACTCCCAAGCTATCTGTATATTTGTGCGAAAATTGGCTTGAAATTAACAAGGTATAGCGCACACAGCAACAGCGGTGCCGTCTAACACGCAGCTGCAGCAGTGAGAAAATGGTGGCGACGGGGAAAATGGCTTGGTCTTATAGGGCAAGGACATGTGACATACACTGCCAATGACACATGCCCTTGCTTGTGTGAAAAAAAGCACTTTGCTCCGTGTGTGCGCTGCTGATAGGCTGACAGATTGCACCTCCCCACTGTAAATGCGGGAAAGAGAAAAAAAAATGGAGATCTTCATTGTTCCTGCAGAGATCCATCCCCTGCCCCTCCCCCCACCCCGCTGTACACTCAAACTGCGTATTAACATTAATTTTCATCATTACTGAGAAAAAATCCAGTTATGATTTTGGTGCACGAACAGTTATCGAACATAACCTCGAACAGCCGAATTTTTCTCAAATTGTTCGTGTTCGCCGAACGGCTCGAACACCGCCCAAAACAGCTCGAATTTGAGATTGGCGAACAGTTCGAGTAGAACAACGCTCATCTCTAGTCAACACTTGCTGCCGTGTTATTGGGGTTCAGTAACGTCAGCTGTTCCCCTGCTGTGCGGACGGCAATTTCTCCTGCTCTGTCCACATCCACTGTACTACTGATTTAAAACCTCCTCCAAATACACCTCTGGCTCCTCTGTTATCAGTATTATCCCTGAGCTCCAACACCGCCAGTTGGCGCTCGGAAGTGCCGTCTGCACAGTCAACCCTTGCTGCCATGTTATTGGGGTTCGGTAACGTCAGCTGTTCCCCTGCTGTGCGGACGGCAATTTCTCCTGCTCTGTCCACATTCTCACTACTACAGATATTAAAGTTGCTCCAATTACACCTCTGGCTCCTCTGTTTTCAGTATTATCCCTGAGCTCCAACACCGCCAATTGGCGCTTGGAAGTGCCGTCTGCACAGTCAACACTTGCTGCCGTGTTATTGGGGTTCAGTAACGTCAGCTGTTCCCCTGCTGTGCGGACGGCAATTTCTCCTGCTCTGTCCACATCCACTGTACTACTGATTTAAAACCTCCTCCAAATACACCTCTGGCTCCTCTGTTTTTAGTATTTACCCTGGGCTCCAATACCGCTAGTTGCTGCTCAGAAGTGCCGTCTGCACAGTCAACGCTTGCTCCAGTGTTATTGGGGTTCAGTAACGTCAGCTGTGTGTCCGGCAAATTCTACTGCTTTGTCCACATCCACTGTACTACTGATTTAAAACTTGCTCCAATTACACCTCTGGCTCCACTCTGTTTTTAGTATTTACCCTGGGTTCCAGCACCGCCAGCTCGTTCTCGGTAGTTCCATTTGCTCTTGTACCTTCTACTACCCATCCGGATTCCAGTACCGTCAGCTGGTTCTCGGCAGTGTCTTTGGCACGGGTACTCCCTCTTGCCCAGCCTGGTTCCAGCACGCCAGCTGTTTCCGGGTAGTGTCAACGTCACTTTGCCTCCAATGCGTTGTCCTGTCGTGTTGCGGTCGGGTTAGCCGACTCTATGGTGCCTGCAGTTTAGGTGACTCCTATGTTGGTTTTGGTAACTGCGGCCGGCTCACGGCCTTGAACTTTTTTTTATAAGGGTACCTTCTGCTACCCATCCGGGTTCCAGTACCGTCAGCTGGTTCTCGGCAGTGCCTTTGGATTAGGTGCCTCCTTCTCGGTATCCAAGTTCCACCAACGTCTGCTGGTCCTTGGTAGTGCTTTCTGGCACAGGTACCTCCTGCTTAGTAACCGAGTTCCAGTACCGTCAGCTGGTCTTCGGCAGTTCCATTGGCTCTTGTACCTTCTGCTACCCATCCGGGTTCCAGTTCCGTCAGCTGGTCCTCGGTAGTTCCATTTGCTCTTGTACCTTCTACTACCCATCCGAGTTCCAGTACCGTCAGCTGGTTCTCGGCAGTGACTTTGGCACGGGTACTCCCTCCTGCCCAGCCTGGTTCCAGCACGCCAGCTGTTTCCGGGTAGTGTCAACGTCACTTTGCCTCCAATGCGTTGTCCTGTCGTGTTGCGGTCGGGTTAGCCAACTCTATGGTGCCTGCAGTTTAGGTGACTCCTATGTGGGCTGCGGGATCTGGCAATGAAGGCTGGTTCCATAGTGCCAATAGGACAAGCACCCCCTGTAGGGCTGTTGGTTTTGGTAACTGCGGCCGGCTCGCGGCCTTGAACTTTTTTTTACATGGGTACCTTCTGCTACCCATCCGGGTTCCAGTACCATCAGCTGGTTCTCGGCAGTGCCTTTGGATTAGGTGCCTCCTTCTCGGTATCCAAGTTCCACCAACGTCTGCTGGTCCTTGGTAGTGCTTTCTGGCACAGGTACCTCCTGCTTAGTAACCGAGTTCCAGTACCGTCAGCTGGTCTTCGGCAGTTCCATTGGCTCTTGTTCCTTCTGCTACCCATCCGGGTTCCAGTACCGTCAGCTGGTCCTCGGTAGTTCCATTTGCTCTTGTACCTTCTACTACCCATCCGGGTTCCAGTACCGTCAGCTGGTTCTCGGCAGTGCCTTTGGATTAGGTGCCTCCTTCTCGGTATCCAAGTTCCACCAACGTCTGCTGGTCCTTGGTAGTGCTTTCTGGCACAGGTACCTCCTGCTTAGTAACCGAGTTCCAGTACCGTCAGCTGGTCTTCGGCAGTTCCATTGGCTCTTGTACCTTCTACTACCCATCCGGGTTCCAGTACCGTCAGCTGGTTCTCGGCAGTGTCTTTGGCACGGGTACTCCCTCCTGCCCAGCCTGGTTCCAGCACGCCAGCTGTTCCCGGGTAGTGTCAACGTCACTTTGCTCCAATGCGTTGTCCTGTCGTGTTGCGGTCGGGTTTGCCGACTCTATGGTGCCTGCAGTTTAGGTGACTCCTATGTGGGCTGCGGGATCTGGCAATGAAGGCTGGTTCCATAGGGCCTATAGGACAAGCACCCCCTGTAGGACTGTGGGTTTTGGTAACTGCGGCCGGCTCGCGGCCTTGAACTTTTTTTTACATGGGTACCTTCTGCTACTCATCCGGGTTCCAGTACCGTCAGCTGGTTCTCGGCAGTGCGTTTGGATTAGGTGCCTCCTTCTCGGTATCCAAGTTCCACCAACGTCTGCTGGTCCTTGGTAGTGCTTTCTGGCACAGGTACCTCCTGCTTAGTAACCGAGTTCCAGTACCGTCAGCTGGTCTTCGGCGGTTCCATTGGCTCTTGTACCTTCTGCTACCCATCCGGGTTCCAGTACCGTCAGGTGGTCCTCGGTAGTTCCATTTGCTCTTGTACATTCTACTACCCATCCGGGTTCCAGTACCGTCAGCTGGTTCTCGGCAGTGACTTTGGCACGGGTACTCCCTCCTGCCCAGCCTGGTTCCAGCACGCCAGCTGTTTCCGGGTAGTGTCAACGTCACTTTGCCTCCAATGCGTTGTCCTGTCGTGTTGCGGTCAGGTTAGCCGACTCTATGGTGCCTGCAGTTTAGGTGACTCCTATGTGGGCTGCGGGATCAGGCAATGAAGGCTGGTTCCATAGTGCCAATAGGACAAGCACCCCCTGTAGGACTGTGGGTTTTGGTAACTGCGGCCGGCTCGCGGCCTTGAACTTTTTTTTACATGGGTACCTTCTGCTACCCATCCGGGTTCCAGTACCGTCAGCTGGTTCTCGGCAGTGCCTTTGGATTAGGTGCCTCCTTCTCGGTATCCAAGTTCCACCAACGTCTGCTGGTCCTTGGTAGTGCTTTCTGGCACAGGTACCTCCTGCTTAGTAACCGAGTTCCAGTACCGTCAGCTGGTCTTCGGCAGTTCCATTGGCTCTTGTACCTTCTGCTACCCATCCGGGTTCCAGTACCGTCAGCTGGTCCTCGGTAGTTCCATTTGCTCTTGTACCTTCTACTACCCATCCGGGTTCCAGTACCGTCAGCTGGTTCTCGGCAGTGACTTTGACACGGGTACTCCCTCCTGCCCAGCCTGGTTCCAGCACGCCAGCTGTTTCCGGGTAGTGTCAACGTCACTTTGCCTCCAATGCGTTGTCCTGTCGTGTTGCGGTCGGGTTAGCCGACTCTATGGTGCCTGCAGTTTAGGTGACTCCTATGTGGGCTGCGGGATCAGGCAATGAAGGCTGGTTCCATAGTGCCAATAGGACAAGCACCCCCTGTAGGACTGTGGGTTTTGCTAACTGCGGCCGGCTCGCGGCCTTGAACTTTTTTTTACATGGGTACCTTCTGCTACCCATCCGGGTTCCAGTACCGTCAGCTGGTTCTCGGCAGTGCCTTTGGATTAGGTGCCTCCTTCTCGGTATCCAAGTTCCACCAACGTCTGCTGGTCCTTGGTAGTGCTTTCTGGCACAGGTACCTCCTGCTTAGTAACCGAGTTCCAGTACCGTCAGCTGATCTTCGGCAGTTCCATTGGCTCTTGTACCTTCTGCTACCCATCCGGGTACCAATACCGTCAGCTGGTTCTCGGTAGTTCCTCAGCTTTCTTGTACCTTCTGCTACATTTCCAAGTTCAAGCTTTTTGAAATGGTTCTTGTTAATCACTCTGGATCTCCCTGACGAGGACCCTGAAGACGAGGACCCTGAAGACCAACCCTAAGAAGACGAGGACCCCGAAGATAACGACCCTGAAGACGAGGACCCTGAAGACCACCCCGAAGAAGACGAGGACCCTGAAGACCACCCCGAAGAAGACGAGGACCCTGAAGACCACCCCGAAGAAGACGAGGACCCTGAAGACCACCCCGAAGAAGACGAGGACCCTGAAGACCACCCCGAAGAAGACGAGGACGCCGAAGACGAGGACCCAGAAGACCAACCAGAAGAAGACGAGGACCCCGAAGACGAGGACCCCCGAAGACGACGACCCTGAAGACCACCCCGAAGAAGACCAAGAAGATGACCCTGAAGAAGTTGACCAAGAGGACAAAGAAGAGAAGACAAGCACCAAGATACAGAAGAACAAGAGACAGAAAACAAAGAAGCAGAAATACAAGAAGCTGCAGAAAAAAAAGCGGAAGAACATTAAGCATAAGACTAAAAATCAGAGCAAAATATAATATCTAAATTATAAGCAGAAGATGACTAAGCAGTGTATGGGGGTGAGTCCGTTCCTCCTCGTGATGCCCCTGGAAAAGACCTGCTGCTGCAGGCCAAACTGAACGCGGACAAATCCTGTTGCAAATCTTTTGTGACGGGCAGAACGAAAGGTGTAATGTCCAACCTTTTATAGATAACAACTACAGGAATGCCTGTCACAAATAAGAATATGATGAAGAAGAAGAATATGAAGAAGATGAAGAAGTAGAATATGAAGAATGTAAAAAAAAAGAATAATACGAAGAAGGTGAAGAAGAAGAAGATGAAGAAGGTGAAGAAGAAGAGGATGAAAAAGATGCTGAGGATGATGAAGGAGAAAGTGTGGGAGAAGTAAAAAAGAAGGTGAAGAGCATGGAAGTAGTGAAACATAAATATCTGACAAAATATAAAAATACTTAACATAGTCAATATTTCCGTAACTCAGAACGTCTTAAAAAAAATATTAATTCCTGCTATTCCATTTGATTGGGCTAAACCTCTATGCCTTTATTGTCTCCCCCACCTCCCCCAATACATTCTACATTATTCTTAGTTGTTTTCCTTCATGTAGAATTAACCTACAAGGAAAGATAGGGTTTATTTTCATTCCGATATTTCTGTCCCATTGACTTGCATTGGTTTCCGGTATCGGAATCGGCGATATCCGATACTTTTTCGGTATCGGTCCGATCCAATCCGATCCGATATTTCCCGATATCGGAAGGTATCGCTCAACACTAACTGCCGGTGCAGTGGAGGTGGAGGGGGACCCTTTCAGGGCGGTAATAATGAGGGCAATCTGGCCTGCTGCTCGGAGCCTGAGGCTCCAGGGGGCCCATGACCAGATTGTCCTCATATACAATTTCTGTGAGTCTTTTCATACATTTTTTAGACCAGCTCGTGCACCAGCACAACAGAGTACGAGTCTGACACGTGGTGAACTACTGGAGAGGATGGTGCAGGAGTATCTAGAACTCAATATCAATACCATCATGTGGGGTTTGGACCCTTTTACATTTTAGTCTTCAAAAATGGAAGAGTGGCCTGAGCTCGCCTGTCACACCTTGAGGTTTTGTTATGCCTGGCAGCCAGCGTTCTCTCAGAACGTGTCTTCAGCGCTGCTGGTGGTGTCCTGACGGATAAGCGCAGCCGACTGTCCCCTGTAAGTGTAGACCACCTAACTTTCATCAAGATGAACAAGTCATGGATCTCCAAGGACTTTTGCACCCCAATCGCAGACTGTGCAGACAAGACGATGGTGCTGCCTGATGTTTTTTATGTTAAACAGCAAGATTTTTTTTCCTTTAAAAATGCTTGTTTGTTATATTTTCATTTGAGACCAAGGTCCTCTGGGAATGAATCACAGCGCATTGGTTTTATTATGTCACTTTTGCGCAAAGAACCACAGGGGTGGGCCCTTTCTCTCCAGCCTAATTATCCATGCTTAAGGTCTATAGAAGAATTTTTTTCGGCTATGGGTCTATCATATGATGATCCTGATCGAATGTCATCTGCTGAGGCAGAACTCAGGCGTTTGAATCAGGGGTCAGGTGATGTTGAAAATTATTGCACACACTTTAGAAGATGGGCTTCAGAAGTCAAATGGAATGATCCTGCTCTGAAATGTCTATTTCTTGCTGGTCTGAGTGAAAGGGTTAAGGATTTGCTAATTGCATTCCCCCCACCTGAGACTCTGCAGGATGCCATGCAATTAGCTGTTCGTGTGGATAGGAGACTGAGATTTAGGCAGAATGAGGTAAAGACTCCTGTAATGCCAGGTCCTAGTCCCCAGAAAATCTGCTCTGACGGCGAAGAACCGATGGAGGTTGAGACGCTCTCCTCTGAGGAAAGAGACCGGAGGTTCGCCGAGGGATTGTGTCTTTTGTTGTGGTAAAGCTGACCATTTGATTAAGTATTGTGAGCTTCGTTTAAGTAAAGAAAAAAAAAAGGTCAGTTACGCCCGTATTGCTTGTTTACGCTCTGCAGGAGTATTTCTTTCTGGGAGTACTACTCTGCAGGAAAATTTGATTGAATTTCAGGTATTTGTGGATTGTGGTTCAACACTTAATGTGATTGATAAAGGGTTTTTGGAAAAACTTAAATTGAAATCCAAACCTTTGTCATCACCTATTTCTGTGATTGCAATTGATAACACTCCCTTGAAATGTATTACTCACAAGGTTGCTGCATTTCCCCTCACTGTCAATGCAGTTCACCAAGAAATTTTGGACTTGGTTGTATTAGATAATTTACCCTCTCCGGTCATTCTAGGATTGCCTTGGTTAAAACTGCACAATCCTTTACTGGACTGGTCTACTGGCTGTGGAAAAGGGGAAATTACCAGTACCTATTCAGGATTTTTGGAGGGTTTTTTCAGAGGAGGAGTTGCAAGTTTTACCTCCTCATAGGGATTATGATTGCGCCATTGAGTTTGTTCCGGGAGCTTCTCTTCCCAAGAGTCGCTTGTTTAATCTGACTATCCCTGAAAGAAAGGCCTTGGAGGAGTACATACAGACTAGCCTGGCTGCTGGTCACATTAGACCAGGGGTCTCAAACACGCGGCCCCTCCGGCTGCTTCTTCCGGCCCGCAGGCACATAGACCCCGTAACGATCGCGGCTCTCTCCAGCAGCCACCGACATCAGCGCTGTAGCACAGTGTATTGCCGCGCAGAGACCTCCTCTCTGCACAGCAATACCAGTGTCTTTCGCCGGCCTATCAGAGGCCAGCAGCTGACATCTGCGTCCCAGCACAGCGGCGTATGACGTCACTGCCATGCGCAGATGTCAGCTGCTGGCCTCTGATAGGCCGGCGGCTGACACTGGTATTGCTGTGCAGAGAGCCTGTCTCTGCGCGGCAATACACTGCACTACAGCGCTGATGTCGGCGGCTGCTGGAGAGAGCCACGATCGTTACGGGGTCTGTGCCTGCGGGCCACAGGTGCAGAAAGGACGGAACAGAGGACAGGTGAGAATCTTTTTTTTTTTTCTCTGTCATGTGAAATACAGCACAGGGGACCTGTGCTCAGTATGGGGGGGCACTGTGCGCTGTATGGGGGGACGGGGACCCTGAGCGCAGTACGGGGGAACGGGGACCCTGAGCGCAGTATAGAGGGACGGGGACCCTGAGCGCAGTATGGGGGGATGGGGACCCTGAGCGCAGTATGGGGGGACGGGGCACTGTGCGCTTTATGGGGGGACGGGGACCCTGTGCGCAGTATTGAGGGGGACGGGGACCCTGTGCGCTGTATTGGGGGGGACGCAGACCCTGTGTGCAGTATTGGGGGGGACGGGGACCCTGTGCACAGTATTGGAGGGACAGGGACCCTGTGCGCAGTATGGGGTGGACGGGGACCCTGTGCGCAGTATGAGGGGGGACGGGGACCCTGTGCGCAGTATGAGGCGGGACGGGGACCCTGTGCGCAGTATGAGGGGGGATGGGGACCCTGTGTGCAGTATGAGGGGGGACGGTGACCCTGTGCGCAGTATGGGGGGGACGGGGACCCTATGCGCAGTATGGGGGGACAGGGACCCTGTGCGCAGTATGGGGGGGGACCCTGTGTGCAGTATGGGGGGGGGACCTGGATGGGGGACATGTCTGCAAGATAAGGACCAGGATGGGGACCATGTCTGCAATATGGGGGACCATGTCTTCAATATGGGAGACCATATCTGCAATATGGGGACCATGTCTGCAATATGGGGACCATGTATGCAATATGGGGGACCTGGATGGGAGACCATGTCTGAAATATGGGGGACCTGGATGGGAGACCAGGTCTGCAATATGGGGGACCTTGTCTGCAATATGGGGGACCATGTCAGCAATATGGGGAACCTGGATGGGGGACCATGTCTGCAATATGGGGGACCTGGATGGGAGACCATGTCTGCAATATGGGGGACCTGGATGGGAGACCATGTCTGCAATATGGGGGACCTGGATGGGAAGACCATGTCTGCAATATAGGGACCTGGAGGGGAGACCATGTCTGCAATATGGGGGATCTGGAGGGGAGACCATGTCTGCAATATGGGGGACCAGGAATGGACACCATATCTGCAATATGGGGGACCTGGAGGGGAGACCATGTCTGCAATATGGGGGACCTGGAGGGGAGACCATGTCTGCAAGATGGGGGACCTGGAGGGGAGACCCTGTCTGCAAGATGGGGGACCTGGAGGGGAGACCCTGTCTGCAAGATGGGGGACCTGGAGGGGAGACCATGTCTGCAAGATGGTGGACCTGGAGGGGAGACCATGTCTGCAAGATGACCAGTTCAAAAGGCATATAGAAAATAAAATGGTATCACTAAAAATGCCACTTTGTCATGCAAATAATGCGGCCCCCCAAATTATTTTTTTTCCGTGTGCGGCCCATATGCCCAGCTGAGTTTGAGACCCCTGCATTAGACCTTCTAAGTCACCTGTGGCAGTTGGATGAAACCCCCCAGACGGGGGTTTACGTCCATGTTTGGATTTTCGTGAAATTAATAAGATTACCGTACGAAATTCCTACCCATTGCCGTTAATTCCTGACTTGTTTAACCAGATGGTGGGGGCCAAGTGGTTCTCTAAAATTGATCTCCGGGGGGCATACAATTTGTTACGAGTGAATTAGGGTGATGAATGGAAAACTGCTTTTAACACTCCGGTAGGTCATTTTGAGAATCTGGTGATGCCTTTTGGTCTTACCAATGCACCCGCATTTTTTCAGAACCTTATTAATGACATCCTGAGACCTTTGATTGGTAAGAATATGGTTGTGTATTTGGATGACATTTTGATTTATTCACCAGATCTAGAGTACCATTGGATAATTCACTGTTTGCTAAGCTGGAGAAATGTGAGTTCACTGTGCAGAAAATTAGTTTTTTGGGCTACATTGTCTCCAGCGAGGGCTTTGAGATGGACCCTGTAAAGGTTCAGGCTGTGCAGGAATGGCCTAGGCCTATTGGTTTGAAATCTATACAGAGATTTTTGGGTTTTGCCAATTATTACAGGAAATTCATTAAGAATTTTTCTGTAATTGCTAAGTCTCTAACCGATCTCACCAGGAAAAGTGCGAATACGACCCAGTGGACTACTGAGGCCATTGAAGCGTTTGAGTATCTCAAAGAGAGGTTCAGTTCTGCCCCTATCCTTATACAGCCTGATGAAACCAAGCCTTTTTTGGTTGAGGTCGATGCTTCACCGGTGGGGGTCGTAGCAGTTTTGTCTCAGGAGAACAAGGGTGGAGTACATCCTTGTGCCTTCTTTTCGAAAAAAAATTCGGAAACCGAACTGAATTATGATGTTGGAAATCAGGAGTTGCTGGCTATTAAACTCACGTTTGAACATTGGCGTCATTTTTGGAAGGCGCTAGATTTCCTATTCAAGTTTTCACAGATCATAAGAATTTGATCTATTTGGATGCTGCCAAGCGCTTGAATGCCCGTCAAATTAGGTGGGCACTTTTTTTTTCTCGGTTTCATTCTTCTGTTACCTATATCCCTGGTACTAAGAATCTTAAAGCAGATGCTTTATCTCGCAGCTTCTTTCCTACGGTCGGTGCTGAGGAGGAGAAAGCATTTTACAGAAAGGAGTTGTGGTGGCGGTGGCATTGGACTCCGTTTTGGAGAATGGGATCCTGAAAGCTCAAGATGATGCTCCATCTAACACTCCCCATATGAGGTTGTTCGTGCCTTGAACCTTTAGGAGAGATTTGTTTGTGGAGTGTCATGAGTCTCAGTTGGCAGGTCATCCAGGAATTTCAGAGACTAAGAGACTTATCAGTCGCTGTTTTTGGTGGCCTGGATGGCAGAAGGAAGTCATCAAGTGGGTGCATCAATGTACATTGTGTGCTAGGTCAAAGGCTTCACATACTCCTGCTGCGGGGTTGCTTTTCCCTCTAGAGGTTCCTAGTGCGCCTTGGACGCATCTCACAATGGATTTGATTACTGATCTTCCTGTGTCTGAGGGTTTTACTGTCATCTGGGTGGTCGTGGACCATTTCAGTAAGATGTGTCATTTGGTTCCATTCATTAAGTTGCCCTGCGCCAAGACACTTGCTAAGGCGTTTGTTAAGGAGATTGTCAAGCTTCATGGCGTTCTGCCACTCGCAGAATTTGCTGGGTGTTCTCCTTTTTTTTGTTGTACTGGGAGACACCCGTCTATTGGTTCGATCTCCAAATTGGGGTCGGCGGTGCGGGAGGAGGAGAACTTTTACGGTGATTTGAAGAGAGTTTGGACTAATGTACGTAGCAACCTTCAAGAGGCTAACAAGAAGTCCAAGAAGTATTTTGACAGGAAACGTAAGGAGGTTTGTTTAGAGTGGGTGACATGGTTTGGTTGTCCTCAAAGAACCTGCGGTTGATGATTCCCTCCAAAAAACTGGGTCCTAAGTTTGTGGGTCCATTTAAAGTGCTTCAGGTTGTTAACCCGTCTGCGGTTGTTATGCACACGCCCGGGCTGACTGGCGTGTGCGTGATTTAGTGATTCCACTGTGCCATGAACCGGAGAGTGCCTGGAGGGGCGTAACTAAGTATCAACCCGATCCGACCAAGGAACCGAGTAGAGGGACCAGGTGCTACTCCAGGCCAGACCCCGGACACGGCTGTTGACCCACACCGGGGAATACAGGAACAGGCAGGTTAGGCTGGCACACAGACAGGTGGGTATTGGCAGGCACGGCTGGAGTGCAGACAGGAGGATACTGGCAGGCACGGCTGGTATGCAGACAGGAGGGTACTGACATGTACGGCTGGCGTGCAGACGGAGAGGTACTAGCAGGTTGGAGCACAGGCTGGATAGGGTCCAGTACAGACTGGGATTCAGGAACAGAACCGCAGATGCGGTAGACAAGCAGAGCAGAGAGGAACCGCCGGAGCGGTGGGCAAGGCGGAGCAGAGAGGTACCGCCGGAGCGGTGAGTAAGCAGAACAGGGAGAAACTGTTGGAGCGGTGAGCAAGGCAGAGCAGGCAGGAACCGCCGGAGCGGTGAGCAAGGCAGAGCAGGCAGGAACCGCCGGAGCGGTGAGCAAGGCAGAGCAGGCAGGAACCGCTGGCGCGGTGAGCAAGGCAGAGCAGGCAGGAACCGCCGGAGCGGTGAGCAAGACAGAGCAGGCAGGAACTGCCGGAGCGGTGAGCAAGGCAGAGCAGGCAGGAACCTCTGGAGCGGTGAGCAAGACAGAGCAGGCAGGAACCGCCGGAGCGGTGAGCAAGGCAGAGCAGGTAGGAACCGCTGGAGCTGTGAGCAAGGCAGAGCAGGCAGGAACCGCCGGAGCGGTGAGCAAGGCAGAGCAGGCAGTAACCGCCGGAGCGGTGAGCAAGGCAGAGCAGGCAGGAACCGCCGGAGCGGTGAGCAAGGCAGAGCAGGCAGGAACCGCCGGAGCAGTGAGCAAAGGCAGAGCAGAGGGGACAAGGCTCTGTTCACACAGAACAGATTGGAAAAGAAAGTCAGAACCAGATACACACAAGATACTTGCAATGAAGTAGCGAGTGGACTCTAAACTCACAAACGGAAGTACAACGACAACGAGTAGGAGTTAGGTGCAGGTTCACACTCTGCAGAAAAAGGGAAGGTACGGACATAGAGAAAAACAGGTAACAGACTAGGAGAGTGTTCAGACAGGAACTGAGTGTTCAGACAGGAACTGACACTGCAGCGAGATACAGGAGCGAGTCTGAGTATGCGGCCCCCAGAAGGCGGGACGAACAGCCTAGGAACGTGTTCAGACTGGCTTGGAAATACAGCCTGCAGGAAGGCGGAAAGACAACAGGCTAGGAGATAGTTCAGACAGGCCTGGGAATACAGCCCCCAGGTTGGCGGACAGGCAAGAACAGAACAGGACCTGGCACATTATGAGTCAAGGAGCACACTGAATGATAGAGTTGCTCAGGCACCAGCTTCCAGGTGGAGCTGGTTTAAATATCCAGTGACAGACAGCAATAGGCTGAGGACGCATTAGGGGTGTGCTCACAGCAGCTACAAGAAACAGGAAGTAACCGGGCTGCCGCCCTAAGCAGTCAGAACAGAGACAAACAGAATGAATAGAAGCCAGGCTAGCAGACTGGACTGAAGATCAAGTTTGCGATCTTGCATAGTGAGAGAGGGTGCACCATGCAAGCCCGCCACCAGGTATGTTACAGTCCCCCCCCCCCTTACGCCCCCTCTTCTTCAAGCCTGCAAGAGTGTTCCGCAGAGAATTGGGAGGCCAATCCTTCTCTTCAAGAGGATTACCTCTTCTGTCCACTAGAGGGAACGAAACTGGTCTCATCATCTTGGTAACTAGGATACTTCCTCCCATCAAGCCATCCTCAGCAACAGATGAAGTGGGTGAAGTACCAGGTACAGGGTGTAAGAAAGTCTCTGTCCATTTGTAATCAGGTAGCACCCCGGAGGGTTCAGGAGACAACTGGAGGTCTTCCGCCTGGTTTGAGGGGTGCAGAGACTCGGGAGTAACCACTGCTTCGGGGTCCACTTGGTCAAGCTCACTGGATGAAGCGGGCGAGGTATCAGGTACAGGGTGTTGGAAAGTCTCTCTCCATTTGTTATCAGGTTACACCCCGGAGGATTCAGGAGGCAACTGGAGGTCCTCTGCCTGGTTGGAGGGGTGCAGAGACTTGGGGGTATCCACTGCCTCGATGGACGCAAGGCCAGATTTATTAAAGATGGAGGGTCCATGCTTTGGGACCATCCTCAAACTGGTTTCAGAGATGACATGTCTGTGTGGCAGGACGGTACCTGAAGCCAGATCATTGGTACAATCGTCAAGACTGTGTGGGGACATGGCCTCCGCTTCTCTTCCTTCGGAGACTTCAGCACATAGCGAGTCAGCGACTAGCAGATCTGGTGAAGAAGAAGAAGACATTGCTGACTGTCCTGAAGATATGGGGACTGGACACCCCTTTTACCTTAACAGTCCCCCAAGATACGCCATGCAATGTCTCCAGACCTGAGCGGGCGCTAGATCTCTCGGCTCTGGATGACTTGTGGGTAAACCAGTCAGCACCTGAAAGGAAAGCTTCTTCAAGTGTAATGCTCCAATCTGGAGCTTAATTTGTACAGACATCTTTTGACTGTTTCTGAGTAGGGCTCGTCCTTCTGCAGACAATGCCCAAACCGGCTTCTGGAGTTTTCGGACGGGAATCAGACACTGACTCTTCAAGGCTTTAAGCCTGAAACTTCCGATTAATCCGAGGCTTTTACTTGCCACGGAGACAGTCATGGTCATCTGTGGAGAGGAAACACTAACGCCCAGGGCAGCCTCTCCTACAGGCCTAATGTCTTGGGATTCTCCAACCTTCACTGGACAAAGACCATCAGGGGGTCCCAAGCAACCGCAGCGGGACTGCAATCCGATTTCGTGACTGAGTTCCGGCCTCTGCTTTGCCTGCCGAACATGGTCAACTTTCATGGATTCCGTGCGGGTAGCTGCTTCTACAGGCTGGGGAACAGGAGGTCTTTGGGAGGACAGAACCTGGCGTGATGGCTTGCCTCTTCGCCTAGCACGTCTGGACTGCCTCTTGAGGTTGGGAAGAGAAGTATTCTGTGGAGCGTAGTCATCCTGTGTGGATTCTGGGTGGGCAGCAGTCTCTTCAGGCTGGAGAACTGGTGAGTTACCCACACACATTACCCATCGGGGCTGCTCCGGGATATTGGGAAGGGAAGCTTTAGCAGAGGCTTCAGGATTGGGGTCATCGAAGACCATTAGAAAGGCCACCAGGAAGGCCTGCAGGTCAAGGACGATAGGATCCCATGCTTCCCATAGGGGGGTGATCCATTTCTAGGCATCACCCGCTAGGTCGGATAACATAAATGCCACTTTAGCCCAATCGGTAGGAAAATAGAGAGGGTAGAACTTGAAATGCAGCATGCATTGCTCCACAAACGCACGGCTTTGTTTATGATCCCCATAGTACCGTGGCGGATCCGTAGGAACGGGTGCAGAAAGCTCCATTAGGACTGGTGCGTACATCGCCTGGGCCATAGCTAGAGAAAATTTTTTTTTATTTATTTTACTTTTTTTTTTTTTTAAATGCACGTATTCGCTGGACACGGATTCAAAATGTCTCTGAGAGCGAAGGGCTGTGGAGCTCAACGGGAACCATGGCCTGAGCAAACTGTTATGCACACGCCCGGGCTGACTGGCGTGTGCGTGATTTAGTGATCCCACTGTGCCATGAACCGGAGAGTGCCTGGAGGGGCGTAACTAAGTATCAACCCGATCCGACCAAGGTCGCATGACGGCTAACGACGCCGTGCACCAGGGAGGAACCGAGCAGAGGGACCAGGTGCTACTCCAGGCCAGACCCCTGACACGGCTGTTGACCCACACCGGGGAATACAGGAACAGGCAGGTTAGGCTGGCACACAGACAGGTGGGTATTGGCAGGCACGGCTGGCATGCAGACAGGTGGGCACTGGCAGGCACGGCTGGAGTGCAGACAGGAGGATACTGGCAGTCACGGCTGGTATGCAGACAGGAGGGTACTGACAAGTACGGCTGGCGTGCAGACTGAGAGGTACTAGCAGGTTGGAGCACAGGCTGGATAGGGTCCAGTACAGACTAGGATTCAGGAACAGAACCGCAGATGCGGTAGAGAAGTAGAGCAGAGAGGAACCGCCGGAGCGGTGGGCAAGGAGGAGCAGAGAGGTACCGCCGGAGCGGTGAGCAAGCAGAGCAGGGAGAAACCGCCGGAGCGGTGAGCAAGGCAGATCAGGCAGGAACCGCCGGAGCAGTGAGCAAGGCAGAGCAGGCAGGAACCGCCGGAGCGGTGAGCAAGGCAGAGCAGGCAGGAACCGCCGGAGCGGTGAGCAAGGCAGAGCAGGCAGGAACCGCCGGAGCGGTGAGCAAGGCAGAGCAGGCAGGAACCGCCGGAGCGGTGAGCAAGGCAGAGCAGGGAGGAACTGCCGAAACGGTGAGCAAAGGCAGAGCAGAGGGGACAGGGCTCTGTTCACACGGAACAGACTGGAAAGGAAAGTCAGAACCATATACACACAAGATACTTGCAATGAAGTAGCGAGTGGACTCTAAACTCACAAACGGAAGTACAGTGACAACGAGTAGGAGTTAGATGCAGGTTCAGACTCTGCAGAAAAAGGGAAGGTACGGACATAGAGAAAAACAGGTAACAGATTAGGAGAGTGTTCAGACAGGAACTGAGTGTTCAGACAGGAACTGACACTGCTGCGAGATACAGGAGCGAGTCTGGGTATGCTGTCCCCAGAAGGCAGGACGAACAGGCTAGGAGCGTGTTCAGACTGTCCTGGAAATACAGCCTCTAGGAAGGCGGACAGACAACAGGCTAGGAGATAGTTCAGACAGGCCTGGGAATACAGCCCCCAGGTTGGCGGATAGGCAAGAACAGAACAGGACCTGGCACATTCAGAGTCAAGGAGCACACTGAATGATAGAGTTGCTCAGGCACCAGCTTCCAGGTGGAGCTGGTTTAAATATCCAGTCACAGACAGCAATAGGCTGAGGACGCATTAGGGGTGTGCCCACAGCAGCTACAAAAAACAGGAAGTAACCAGGCCGCCGCCCTAAGCAGTCAGAACAGAGACAAACAGACAGCATGAATAGAAGCCAGGCTAGCAGACTGGACTGAAGATCAAGTTTGCGATCTTGCATAGTGAGAGATGGTGCACCATGCAGGTCCGCCACCAGGTATGTTTCAGCGGTTAGGTTGGATGTCCCTATTTCCTGGAAGATTAATCCGGTGTTTCATTTTTCCTTGTTGAAAAAGGCTGATGTATCAGATAGGGATTCCACTGTCACAGTTCCTCCTATGGTGGAAGACGACGAATATGAAATTTCTTGTATCTTGAATTCTAGATGGCATAGAGGGAGATTACAGTATCTTATCTCCTGGAAGGGTTTCAGTCACGAAGATAACTCCTGGGTAAGGGCGGATGATGCCTCTGCTCCTCGGCTTGTTAGAGTTTTCCACAGGAGGTTTCCTGATAGGCCTGGGCCTGGAGGATCCTGATAAAAGAGGGGGTACTGTTAGAACCCTCCTGTTTGTTTTTTCCATCTTGTGTTTTGCGGTCACGTCATCACATGCCTTTAAATTCCAGCTCCGCCCTTTTGGCTATTCTGGACTTCAGTGTTGTTTGACTGTTTTGCTAGCCAGGTGCTTTGGTGCCTTTCTCTGTCAGTTTGCTTGGTCCTTCTGGGACCTCTAGTACCATTTTGTCAGTTTGTCTTTTTGTGTTCTAAAACAACTTCTCTGTTTAGGAGGTGTCCCATTTTTGTTCCAGTCCTTAGTTCTTTTAGGGACCCCTCCCCTTATGCTATAGGTCTTCGTTCAGACTAGCCGAGGACTAAGGCGGGTGTGTTCGCTAGGAACAGGCAGCCCGCTACATCGTAGGGATTCTGCTTAGTCTTACTGTAGGGACAGTTTTCCCCTATCTGTCCTTAGTACATGTTGCAGATCATAGCAAGTGGATGGTGTGTTAGTGGCCCATTATACTATTTCTACTCTGGTAAAATTGATGCCACTTTGGTGGTGCCTTGCCCTATTTTTTTGAAATGTGGCGACTCCTGATTGTTTGTCCTTCATGTGTTTTGCCTGTAGCAGTAGGGCTCCCATACCAGCAGGCCTGCACTTACTTTCAGTCAACTACCTGTGTTACTATCCTTCAATTTTTCTAGCAGTAGTAGTCTACAAAGCCGATATTTGTGCAACCTGAGTGTGGCTGAGCAGAAAATCAGCTTGAGCTGTTGCATGTGGTATCAGGGCTCCCAACACAGCAGGCGTACACCAATCCCTCACCTACTTCATCTTAATTTGAAGTTAGATTCAAAGCTGTAAATGCCCAGTCCATAATACCTCATGCATGGCCCATGTCTGACTTCTGCTGTGCCATTATAACATTTGTACTGTGCGTAAATTGAGGCCACTTTTACTGGTGTCTGCCCCTAATTTGAGCTGTTTTGGCAGCTTTTGGGTCCATTTGAAGGTATTGTGTATGCATTTGGTTTTGCCTTTCATTGAATGCAATGGAATTCAGATATGTTCAATGAACTGTTTGTCGAACAACGGGAAGTTTGCCGATCTGAAGAAAATCGAACCTTGAGAGGTTCGCTCATCTCTAGTGTCCAACTGCTGGATCCAGATTTCAGAAAGAGCCAGAAGGTTAAGGAAATTTGAAAGGAAAAATTCATGGATGTAGGAGAGTTTGTTACACACCGAGCGTGAATTTCAGAGTGCACAATTAAAAGAGACAGAAGTCATGCAAGGAATACTAATGAAATTTGCAGGATTCTGTGTGTAGCAGGTGAGGGGTTTGACTTACTATTACAAGAAGGGCCAGAGTAGGGGAATATCTCCTGCGACTAAGAGAAGGAGGATAGAGAGAGTGAGCAGATGGTTTAGTGATTTGTGAAAGCGTTTCTCGTGTTGTATGGTGGGAGGGAATAAATCTGTGAAATTTAAGATTGTGAAAAGAGCGTGAGTGCTGTACATAAGAGATGAGAGTAGAGAGGAGCTGATATGGATGGAGTATAAAGAGTGTGTGCAAGGACAGTGGATATGAGTGAATGCAGCAGCTAGAATATAAATGATACAAATACATATGGTGAAAATTTCCTGCAATGCAAATGTTGTGGAGGTAGGTTTCTTTGAATGTCTTACCTGTGTAACTGCCATGATTAATTGCAAGGTACTTTGAAAAATGGTACATGGAAAAAATAGACATAAATGCCCGCTACATAAAATTTACACTGGGATGAGGAACATATATACCAGGATGGAGGATCTATATATATCGTCTTATCCCATCTGTCTGTCTGTCTTTCTGTCTGTCTGTCTGCCCTGGAAATCCCGCGTCGCTCATTGGTCCGGCAGCGGCCAATCAGCGCCGCGGGATTCCTGAAAAAAGATGGCGGCCATTAGCGGCTCATCTGCGGGACGGAGATGCAGCCGGGAGATGACCGGCGCGAGGAGCTCATCTCCCGGCCGCTAGCAGCAGAAGGACCTCGACCGCCGGCGCCGCTGACCTCCATGCGGAGGGGAGGACCGGGGAGCGGGGTCGGGATACTTCTGCTGCGAGCGCCCGCTCATGTCCCGGGTTCTCGCAGTGGAAGTAGCCGTACAGGCAGCGGCGCTGACATCCATGCGGCTAGGGTGTCAAGGGAGGAACGGGGAGTGGCGCTGCGGGGCGGGATACTTCTGCTGCGAGCGCCCGCTCGTGTCCCGGGTTCTCGCAGCGGAAGTAGCCGCACAGGCAGCGGCGCTCCCCGGTCCTCACCAATACGATTCCGCTCCCCGGTCCTCAGCAATACGATTCGCTGATTGGTCGCGATCTCTCGCCGCGACCAATCACTGATCTTGGACCAAAAGTTAAACACCGCTGTGCTGCCCGCGACCAATCACCGATTTCGGCGCCACATTTAAACACTGCTGTGATGATTGGTCGCGGATGCTGCCCGCGACCAATCACCGATTTGGGCGCCACATTTAAATAGCGCCCGCGACCAATGACCGATCTTGCAGACACATTTAAACACCGCTTGGTCGCGGACGCTATTTAAATATGGCGCCCAAATCGGTGACAGGTCGCGGGCAGCGTCGGCGACCAATCAGCACAGCGGTGATTAAATGTTTCTGCAAGATCGGTGATTGGTCTCAGCCGCTATTTAAATGTGGCGCACAAATCGGGATATTTAAATAGCGTCCGCGACCAATCAGCACAGCGGTGTTTAAATGTGGCGCCAAGATCGGTGATTGGTCGCAGCCGATATTTAAATGTGGCGCCCAAATCGGTGATTGGTCGCGGGCAGCGTCCGCGACCAATCAGCACAGCAGTGTTTAAATGTGGCGCCCAAATTGGTGATTGGTCGCGGGCAGCGTCCGCGACCAATCAGCACAGCGGTGTTTAACTTTTGCGGCAAGATCAGTGATTGGTCGCGGCCAAAGATCTTGACCAATCACCGATTTGTGCGCCACATTTAAATAGCGGCCGCGACCAATCACCGATCTTGTGGAAACATTTAGGCTGTGTGCCCACGTAGCATTTTTCAAGCGTATATGCTGCGGAATTTCCGCAGCGTAAACGCTTGAAAAACGCATGTATATCCGCACCCCATGGTCCCCAATGGGATTCCGCAAGTTCTATGCACATGCTGCGGATTTTTCCACAGCGTTTATGCCGCGTTCAAAAATCCGCAGCATGTCATTTAATTTTGCGTTTCCGCAAGCGGAATTGCCTTTGTCCAATGCATAAAAAACGCAAGGCAATTCCGCATGTGGAAAACGCGTGATAAACGTGCGAAAAATGCGCGATAAACGCGTGCGGAATTCCGCATGCGTTTTTCCGGGAGAGGACTTGCATTTATGCAGCAGAAATTTTCTGCTTCATAAATGCAACGTGGGCACATAGCCTTAAGCACCGCTGTGCTGATGGGTCGCGGACGCTGCCCGCGACCAATCACCGATTTGGGCACCACATTTAAATAGCGCCCGCGACCAATCAGCGATTTTGAACAAAAATGTCAGGACCTTAGTAACACCATGCGGCTACTGTCGGGAGACCAGCGGCTAGGGTGTCAAGGGAGGACCGGGGAGCTGCGCTGCGGGTCGGGAATCGGATACTTCTGTTGCGAGCAGTCGCTCACGTCCCGGCTTCTCGCTGCAGAAGTAGCAGTACAGGCCGCGGCGCTCCCCGGTCTTCACCAATAAGATTCGCTGATTGGTCGCGGTCTCCGCACCCGACCAATCAGTGATCTTGGCGCTAAAGTTAAACACCGCTGTGCTGATTGGTCGCGGCCGCTGCCCGCGACCAATCAGCGATTTTGGCGCCAAATTTAAACAACGCTCTGCTGATTGGTCGCGGTCGCCAGACGCGACCAATCAGCGAGATTGGCGCCAAATTTAAACAACGCTCTGTTGATTGGTCGCGGACTCCAGCCGCGACCAATCAGTGAGATTGGCGCCAAATTTAAACAACGCTTTGCTGATTGGTTGCGGTCGCCAGCCGACCGCGACCAATCAGCGAGATTGGCGCCTAATTTTAACAACGCTATGATCTCCCGACGGCAAGTGTGAACGGAGGAGCGGCGCCGCCGGTTGGGATGCTTCTGCTGCGAGCAGCCGCTCATCTCCCAGCTGCTCGCAGCGGAAGTACCCGCACAGGCAGCGCCGCTCCCCGGTCCTCACTAATACGACGCGACCAATCATCGATATGGGCGGCAAATTTAAACCCCGCTCTGCTGATTGGTCGCGGTGGCTGGCCCCGACCAATCAGCGATTTTGGTGCCAATTTGAAACACCGCTCTGCTGATTGGTCGCGGTCGCCGGCCGCGACCAATGAGCAGTATTGGCATCAAATTTAAACCCCGCTCTGCTGATTGGTTGCAACCACCGGCCGTGACCAATCAGCGATATTGGCGCCAAATTTAAACAACGCTCTGCTGATTGGTCGCGGTCGCCGGCCGCGAACAATCAGCAGTATTGGCGCAAAATTTAAACCCCGCTCTGCTGATTGGTCGCGACCGCCGGGCGCGACCAATCAGCGATTTTGGCGCCAATTGTAAACCCCGCTCTGCTGATTGGTCGCGGTCGCCGGCCGCGACCAATCAGCAGTATTGGCGCCAAATTTAAACACTGCACTGCTGATTAGTCGCGGTCTCCGGCCGTGACCAATCAGCAGTATTGGCGCCAAATTTAAACCTCGCTCTGCTGATTAGTCGCAACCACCGGCCGTGACCAATCAGCGATATTGCCGCAAAATTTAAACACCGCTACGCTGATTGGTCGCGGTGGCTGGCCACGACCAATCAGCGATATTGGCGCCATACTTAAACACCGCTCTGCTCATTGGTCACGGTTACGAATAACCAGCATTATTGGCGACAAATTTAAACACCGCTCTGCTGATTAGTCGCGGTTGCCGGTCTCGACCAATCAGCGATTTTGGCGGCAAATTTAAACACCGCTCTGCTGATTGCGCCCGGTCAGCCGCATACCTATTCTAGAATACCCGATGCTGTTTCTGACCTGGGCCGGTTCACCCCTCATTAGAGCAACCTGGTAGCTCCGAGCTCCCCCAGAGTCACCATATTGATGCCGAACTTAGTGTGGACACCCGATTGACATAGCACAGGGCAGCGCAGAACTCCTGGACTCAAGTGATCTGACAGTCTCATCCTCCCAAGTAGCTGGTATTACAGGCGCGCGCCACCGAACCTGGCAATGCTGAGTGCTGCTATTAATGACTAGAGGCTGCAGGAGCGGTGACGTCACCGGGAACCACAGCGCCATCTAGTGTCTGCTGGATGAAACTGCTATACACTCAGTTATATATGTGTTAGTGGACACCTGCATGTATGTGTTGGAGGCTTCTGACAAATCACAGACACAAATGTGATCAGAGCCTTATTTTTGCAGTTTGGTTCCGGTACCAGATCCATGTTTAGGCTTGGTTATGTTACTGCTGTTTATAAATCTCAGGTTCACCGCAGCAAATCTGACACATATTTACAATAGGATCTATGGATCTCTGCCACTACTGTGCCGTGCGCCCTGTATACCCCAACTGAGCGCAGGACTCCTGGGGGGCACAGTCCACATCATGACGGGGAGGTTTTTACATTTTTGCAGTTTAGAAGAATTTCCTTCTTCTAAGAGCCAAAGATGTTCAATTTTTCTATCACCATCTCCGTGTGAGGACTTGTTTTTTTTTCCACGAATTGTAGTTTTGAGCGACACCATAAATTTTACCATATAATAAATGTACTGAGAAGGGATAAAAAATCCAAAGGGGCGACCTACATTGTTATTTGGGTTTTATTTTTTAAGGGGAATGTCTCTGACATTTATGACATGGATATGCACGACCATCAGTTGTCACTGAAGTAAATGGAGGACATGGTGGATCATTCTTGGTCTTGCATTCACTCTTCAAAATCCAACAGAAGAATAATCATGCTGTGCTCCACCGCATGCCGTAATCTAGCAAAGCTTCTATGGGAGAATATTGATTCCGTCTTGAATGTTGAATGTTTGATTCCTACTTTGTACTCAGATCATTACACTTAGTGGTAGTTTACATTTATTAGGATTATTAACCCATAACTGTGTGGTCTGGTTAGTAATAATTTAATCTAGTTCACTGCCTACTCATCTAATTAATGGTTCATATAGCTATTTTATATTTCAGGGACATTGGCTATTATATATACAGATTGACAACAATTTACTGTCATCTATAATACCATGCTGAGAACTTTGTGCAATAAATATTTAAATTTAAGTACGCCATTGATTTTATATAATAGATAACTTCAGCAACCTATTTTGTTAATTTTATTAGGTAATTAACAAATGTTATATTTTAATTCACATCCTGTTTTCCCCTTTTCCTTCCCTCACTATATATGGGACATATACTGTATATACCAAAGTAGGGCCAGGATGAGGGACATATATGGTTGTGCTCAAAAGTTTACATACCCCGGCAGATTTTTTCCTTTCTTGGCCTTGTTTCAGAGAATATACAGTTATATGAAAAAGTTTGGGCACCCCTATTAATCTTAAGCTTAATGTTTTCTTAAAATTGGTGTTTTTGCAACAGCTATTTCAGTTTAATATATGTAATAACTGTTGGACACAGTAATGTTTCTGCCTTGAAATGAGGTTTATTGTACTAACAGAAAATGTGCAATCTACATTCAAACAAAATTTGACAGGTGCATAAGTATGGGCACCCTTATCATTTTCTTGTTTTAAATACTCCTACCTATGTTTTACTGACTTACTAAAGCACTTTTTTTGGTTTTGTAACCTCATTGAGCTTTGAACTTCATAGCCAGGTGTATGCAATCATGAGAAAAGCTACTTAAAGTGGCCACTTGCAAGTTGTTCTCCTGTTTGAATCTCCTCTGAAGAGTAGCATCATGGGCTCCTCAAAACAACTGTCAAATGATCTGAAAACAAAGATTATTCAACATAGTTGTTCAGGGGAAGGATACAAAAAGCTGTCTCAGAGATTTAACCTGTCAGTTTCCACTGTGAGGAACATAGTAAGGAAATGGAAGAACACAGGGACAGTTCTTGTTAAGGCCAGAAGTGGCAGGCCAAGAAAAACATCAGAAAGGCAGAGAAGAAGAATGGTGAGATCAGTCAAGGACAATCCTCAGACCACCTCCAGAGAGCTGCAGCATCAACTTGCTGCAGATGGTGTCACTGTGCATTGGTCAACTATACAACGCACTTTGCACAAGGAGAAGCTGTATGGGAGAGTGATGCGAAAGAAGCCGTTTCTGCAAGCACGCCACAAACAGAGTCGGCTGAGGTATGCAAAAGCACATTTGGAGAAGCCAATTTCTTTTTGGAAGAAGGTCCTGTGGACTGATGAAACCAAGATTGAGTTGTTTGGTCATACAAAAAGGCGTTATGCATAGCGGCAAAAAAACACAGCATTCCAAGAAAAACACTTGCTACCCACAGTAAAATTTGGTGGAGGTTCCATCATGCTTTGCGGCTGTGTGGCCAATGCCGGCACTGGGAATCTTGTTAAAGTTGAGGGACGCATGGATTCCACTCAGTATCAGCAGATTCTTGACAATAATGTTCAAGAATCAGTGATAAAGTTGAAGTTACGCAGGGGATGGATCTTTCAGCAAGACAATGATCCAAAACACCGCTCCAAATCTACTCAGGCATTCATGCAGAGGAACAATTACAATGTTCTGGAATGGCCATCCCAGTCCCCAGACCTGAATATCATTGAACATCTGTGGGATCATTTGAAGAGGGCTGTCCATGCTCGGCGACCATCAAACTTAACTGAACTGGAATTGTTTTGTAAAGAGGAATGGTCAAAAATACCTTCATCCAGGATCCAGGAACTCATTAAAAGCTACAGGAAGTGACTAGAGGCTGTTATTTTTGCAAAAGGAGGATCTACTAAATATTAATGTCACTTTTCTGGTGAGGTGCCCATACTTATGCACCTATCAAATTTTGTTTGAATGCAGATTGCACATTTTCTGTTAGTACAATAAACCTCATTTCAAGGCAGAAACATTACTGTGTCCAACAGTTATTACATATATCAAACTGAAATAGCTGTTGCAAAAACACCAATTTTTATAAAACATTAAGCTTAAGATTTATAGGGGTGCCCAAACTTTTTCATATAGCTGTATGAATAATAACCAAAAACCTTTTCCTCCACTCCTGGTTATTGGTTGGGTGAAGCCATTTATTGTGAAACTACTGTGTTTTCTCTTTTTAAATCTTAATGACAACCAAAAACATCCAAATGATCCTGATCAAAAGTTCACATACCCCAGTTCTTAATACCGTGTATTGCCCCCTCTAACATCAATGACAGCTTGAAGTCTTTTGTGGTAGTTGTGGATGAGGTTCTTTAATTTCTCAGATGGTAAAGCTGCCCATTCTTCTTGGCAAAAAGCCTCCAGTTCCTGTAAATTCCTGGTCTTTCTAGCATTGTCACAGGTGTGTCGGAGGTAACAGACGGTCACCCTGCAGTAGTTTGCAGGAGGTCTCCACGTTTGGCAATGCAGACAGCTGCCTAGATAGGAGGCTGTTTTTAGGACCCAGCGACTACCTCACTTTAGTCTGGGTGTATATATACCTGGTGTGTCTAGGTGGGCGTCGCCGGTTATACTCATTTCTTCTTGGAACTTGGCTGAAGCAGCATCACGTCCTCTTTGGAGTCTTGAGGTCTTGAGGCAGTATGCCCTGTTGGAGTTCTTCTAAAGCTAAGTTATTATTTCCCTGTTTTGTCTTCCCCTTTTGTCTTCAGAGTGCTAGCGGAGGTTAACTAGTGCTCATCTACTTCCACCCCCAGCTATAGCCTTATGCCAGGGATAGTAGGGCGAGGCACTTGATCAGCAACAGCGGCGGAGGCTGTATAGGGACGTTAGGGGGAGACAGGGTGACGCTAGTCCAGATTAGGAGGTCACCTCTTCCCCCTTTCCCTAGTGTCTGGGCTCCCTTTCCCTTTTCCCTCTGTGTTGCACTCACACCTGGCGTGACTCTCTATGTTGCACTCACATCTGGCGTGACAAGCATGAACTGCACGCTTGAGATCTCCCCAGAGTGGCTCAATGATATTTAGGTCTTGAGACTGAGATGGCCACTCCAGAACCTTCACTTTGTTCTGCTGTAGCCAATGACAGGTTGACTTGGCCTTGTGTTTTGGATCGTTGTCATGTTGGCACGTCCAAGTACGTCCCATGTGCAGCTTCCGGGCTGATGAGTGCAAATTTGCCCCCAGTATTTGCTGATAACGTGCTGCATTCATCTTTCCTGCAACTTTTACCAAGTTTCCTGTGCCTTTGTAGCTCACACATCCCCAAAACATCAGCGATCCATATCCGTGCTTTTCTGTAGGAATGGTGTTCCTTTCATCATAGGCCTTGTTGACCTCTCTCCAAATGTAACGTTTATGGTTGTGGTCAAAATGTTCAATTTTGGTCTCATCACTCCAAATTACTTTGTTCCAGAAGTTTTGAGGCTTGTCTCTGTGCTGTTTGGCGTTTTGTAGGCGAGATACTTTGTGGCATTTGTGCAGTAATGGCTTTTTTCTGGCGACTCGACCATGCAGCCCATTTTTCTTCAAGTGCCTCCTTATTGTGCATCTTGAAACAGCCACACCGCTAGTTTTCAGAGAGTTTTCGGGTGATGTTATTTGTGGGTTTCTCTTTGCATCCCGAACAATTTTCCTGGCAGTTCTGGCTGAAATTTTTGTTGGTCTACCTGACCGTGGTTTGATTTTTACAGAGCCCCTGATTTTCCATTTGTTATTCACAGTTTGAATGCTACTGACTGGCATTATCAATTCCTTGGATATTTTTTTGTGTCCCTTTCCTGTGTTATACAGTTCAACTGCCTTTTCCCTTAGGTCCATTGACAATTATTTTGTTTTCCCCATGATTCTCAATCCAGAAAAGTCAATGGCTGGATGAAAGATGCAAGAGTCTGTCTGGATCCCAGAAACTCAATCAGCTTTTATGCACACACACTGATTACAAGTAAACAGGTCACAGGTGAAGATGTTGCCTTTAGTAGCCATTCAAAACCATTTGTGTCAAATTCTTTGCATGTTATCAGGCCAAAATCACCAGGGTATGTGAACTTTTGATCAGGGTTATTTGGATGTTTTTGGTTGTTATTAAGATTTAAAACGAGAAACCACAGTAGTTGGACAATAAATGGCTTCACTCAACCGATAACCATGAGTGGAGAAAAAGTTTTTTTGTTATCATTCATATTCTCTAAAACAAGGCCAAGAAAGGTAAAATTCTGCCGGGGTATGTAAACTTTTGAGCACAACTGTATATTAGGATGAGGGACATAAATATCAGGATGGCGGACACATATATAATCAGAGTGGGGGGGTCCAAATCTTGCAACGGGGCCCATCAGACTCTAGTTAATCCACTGCTCCCAAGACCTCCTCCTCTCCTCCACACTCATACGTTCCTCACCCAATCGCCTCCAAGACTTCTCCCGAGTGTCCCCCATCCTCTGGAATTCTGTGCCCCAACACATCACTATCTGCCACACTCAGACCCTTCAGACGGAACTTGAAAACCCATCTCTTCAGGAAGGTTACAGCCTGCAATAACCCTGCTGCCACCTCACCACCACCGGAGCTGCCGCAACCCCCTACCCTACTGTCTCCTTCCTGTACCAGTCTGTTATTGTGAGTTATTACTTTTTTATTTTTAATACAGATTTTTATATGGAAAAAAAACATGGAACAAAAATACATGATTTATACATAGATCATTCTCTGGTGACGGCTTCACCGTAACCTTATTATAACGGAAATTGCGGAGTATCAGTGATTCATGTTCTGTCCTGAAGGTTTAGAGCTGGAGCGGCCTCTGCTGGTAACACACAGTACTGCACAACAGATGGAAGCATTTTCTTAGTTCTGCCAGTAGGTGTCAGTAGAGCTCAGTGTCACAGAGAGATCAGGAGACAGAAAAGCAGAATCTGGGGAAATAGTGAGAAAGTACAAATACACGGATGTATATATAAATATTTTTATATTTTACATAGTTCATTATTTTCACCTCACCTAATGATCTCCCGATATAAAATTATCATTTTCTATATAAAGTCTGTGTCACGCTGTGTTGTCCAGGCTGCTCTACACTGGATATTCACAGGTGTGGTCCCACTACTGATTGGCATGGGGGTTTTGACCTGCTCTGTTTCTGACCTGGGCCAGTTCACCCCTCATTAGAGCAACCTGGTAGCTCTGAGCTCTCCCAGAGTCACCATATTGATGCGGACACCCGATTGGCATAGCACAGGGAAGTGCAGAACTCCTGGACTCAAGTGATCCAACAGACTCAGTCTCCCAGGTAGCTGGGATTACAGGCACACGCCACCGCACCTGGCAATGCTGACTGCTGCTATTAATGACTAGAGGCTGCAGGAGCGGTGACGTCACCGGGAACCACAGCGCCATCTAGTGTCTGCTGGATGAAACTGCTATACAGTCAAGAGAAAAGGAAGGTACATCCAGCACTGGGTCCTCGTAAAAAAATCTTCTTTATTGGAAATCCATAAAAACTTCAGACATAGCATAATCACATATGCGTTTCAGATGGTTACGTCCTTAGTCATTGCATACATGTATGATGAAATTTTTTTACGAGGACCCAGTGCTATATGTACAGTCAGTTACATATGTGTCAGTGGACACCTGCATGTATGCGTTTAAGATGTTGGAGGCTTTTGACAAATCACAGACACAAATGTGATGAGAGCCTAATTTTTGCAGTTTGGTTCCGGTACCAGATCCATGTTCTTGGCTTTGGTTATGTTACTGACGTTTACAAATCACAGGTTCACTGCAGCAAATCAACCAGTACCGGAGATATCCGAATCCGTGTGTACCTGTGTGGCATACATGTGCCACATCAGTATCACACATACCGGCACCTGGGAATCATCTATACAGTTAACGCTATTCCCAAGCATCGGGTGCTGCAGGGATCTCTCATCATTGTCGCTGCGATCAGGAGCAAGGGACAATGTTGTTGGAGACAGCGGGGGCAGAATACTTCTCTCAAGTGTAAAAATAAGAATAAAATAATTCACCTAATTCTCTGAAGCCATTGTCCCCTGTAAACAAGCCAAAAATAAAAAGAACAATGTCCGTCACCTGTCCGAAGATGAAAGAATCCAGTGTCCCACGCTGTAATCCATCTGACCGACATTTCTTTATCTCCATGTGCGGTGGCATGAGGCGACTACTCACGCTGAGTAGCAGGGTAGAATGACTTGATGCAGCGAGAGGGTCCCTGACCTGCGCTGAGCTCAGTGAGTGGTGTCCTGACACTCAGTGAGCTCAGCGGTCAAGGAACAGCTCGCTGCAGCGAGTCATCGTCCTCTGCGTGTGCAGTTGCCTCAAGCCACCGCTCACGCTGATGAAGAAATGTCGCACTGATGGATTATAGCATGGGACACTTGATTAAAGTTCTGACAGGTAAAGGATATTGTTCTTTTTTAATTTTGGTTTGGCTTTGGGGACAATGGCTTTAGGGAATTAGGTGTGAAGCGGAGTATAATGTGTTTTTTTATTTTATTTTTACACTCTATGTAGACAGTGTGGGCAGAATACTGCTCTCAACATTGTCCCTTGCTCACGCTGATTGGAGCACAAGCATGGGACAATGATGAGAGATGCCTCCAGCACCCGGGAACAGCGCTAACTGTACCCCCGATACGTGTCACACTGATCACACAAGGATGTCATCTGTGTGTCATCGTTGTGCAAGTGTGTGGGATGTGCGCAAAAAACGGACATGTTAGCGTGTTTTGCCTACATACACTCGGTCCGTGGAAACACACTGACACGTGCCCAGACCTATTCATTTGAATGGTCTACGTGTCTCCAGTCCGTGTGAAAACTGTCACCACGGGTACTGGAGACACTGACGTGTGAATGAGGCCTTAGGGTGAGTGCAGTGTGGTTGAATACAGGGATGTCCTAGGCTGGGTGTGATGAGATGAGCGCAGTGATGGGGAATGTAGACGATGTAGTCCAGGCTGAGCCCTCACTGATCGCTCCTCCTACTATGGCTCCTCCCACAGGCAGCACAGGATCTGCTCCTCCCCGCAGGCACTTGGTGTTAACCCTTTAGTGGCCGATGTTTCCAGTCCCCGCAGAGCAGACTGCAGCCATCCGGGCACAGGGCGGTCAGCAGCCCCTCCCCCAGCAGCAGGAGCTGCGGCTTCTCCTCAGATGTGGGCGGAGCACAGAACTGTTGGGGAGGTTGAACTTCCCGCCCTTTTTCCTGTCATTTTCCCGCTTTTATCGCGAGGATGTTACATCCGGTCACAGAGCTGACTCCTCCCCGGTGACTGCTGCTCGGATCACTGACAGGTCTATAGTGCTGTATACCTCCATATACAGCTGTATACCCCCATATAGTGCTGTATACCCCCATATAGTGCTGTATACCCCCATATAGTGCTGTATACCTCCATATACTGCTGTATACCCTCCATATAATGCTGTATACTCCCATATAGTGCTATATACCCTCTATATCCTGCTGTATACCCCTATATAGTGCTATATGCCCTCTATATCCTGCTGTATACCTCCACATAGTGTTAGATACCCTCCATATCCTGCTGCATACCTCCACATAGTGTTATATACCCTCCATATCCTGCTGTATACCTCCACATAGTGCTATATACCCTCTATATCCTGCTGTATACCCCTATATAGTGCTATATACCCTCTATATCCTGCTGTATATCCCTATAAAGTGATACACTGCTCAAAATAAAGGGAACACTTAAACAACAGAATATAACTCCAAGTAAATCAAAGTTCTGTGAAATCAAACTGTCCACTTAGGAAGCTACACTGATTGACAATCAATTTCACATGCTGTTGTGCAAATGGAATAGACAATAGATGGAAATTATTGGCAATTATCAAGACACCCTCAATAAAGGAGTGGTTCTGCAGGTGGGGACCACAGACCACATCTCACTACCAATGCTTTCTGGCTGATGTTTTGGTCACTTTTGAACGTTGGTTGTGCTTTCACACTCGTGGTAGCATGAGACGGACTCTACAACCCACAGAAGTTGCTCAGGTAGTACAGCTCATCCAGGATGGCACAGGGGCGGACACAGACTGTAGTGGGCCCCTGTGCAAGAAATTTTTTGGGCCCCCTGCACTTCATAGGGCAACAAAGTTATGTAAACATAACCCCCCATGTGCATCTCTCATCCCCCCCCGTGCATCTCTCAACCCCCCCGTGCATCTCTCAACCCCCCCGTGCATCTCACCCCCCACCCCGTGCATTTCTCACCCCCCCCCGTGCATCTCTGATTCCCCCCACTCCTAGTTAATTTATTGTATTTAAAAAAAATAAAACTTGCTATACTTACCCCCGTGCGATCCCTGCAGAATCCTGGCGCTCGTCCACGTCGCTGCCACCAGGTTCTCCTGACTTCCGGCCATGTGACGGCGCCGTCACATGACCGGAAGTCAGGGGAATCATGAAGGCGCTGCCACAGCAGCGCTGCACTGCTACACAGAGGAAATTAGCTCTGAGATGTCCCGGCGCTAGCACTCAGCATGGGGCCGGGGGCCCAGGGCCGGCTCCAGGTTTTTGTGGGCCCCGGGCGAAAGAGTCTCAGTGGGTCCCTTTAACACATACCACGATTCATGATGCACAGATACCGAAGAGAAATATATATATAGTACAATGCAAAGATTTCACTTCTTACATTACATGAGTGATACCTATTGTAAATTCCACAATAGTTCACAGACCGGCGAATCGCACCACACAGTATACTAGCCCCCATAAAATGCCCCATACAGAATACTGGCCTCATAAAATGCTCCATACAGGATACTGGTCCCCATATAACGCTCCATACAGGATACTGGTCCCCATATAACGCTCCATACAGGATACTGGTCCCCATAAAATGCTCCATACAGGAGACTGGCCCCCATAAAATGCTCCATACAGGAGACTGGCCCCCATAAAATGCTTAATACAGAATACTGGCCCCATATAATACTCCATACAGGATACTGGTCCCCATATAACGCTCCATACAGGATACTGGCCCCCATATAACGCTCCATATAGGATACTGGCCCCCATATAACACTCCATACAGAATACTGGCTCCCATATAATGCTCCATACAGGATTCTTGCCCCCATATAATGTTCCATACAGAATACTGGCCCCCATATAACGCTCCATACAGAATACTGGCCCCCTTATAACTCTACATTCAGGATACTGGCCCCCATATAACGCTCCATACAGAATACTGGCCCCCATAAAATGCTCCATTCAGAATACTGGCCCCCATATAATGCTCCATACGAATTCTGGCCCCCATGTAACACTCCATACAGGATACTGGCCCCCATATAACGCTCCATACAGAATACTGGCCCCCATATAACGCTCCATGCAGGATACTGGCCTCCATATAACGCTCCATGCAGGATACTGGCCCCCATATAACGCTCCATGCAGGATACTGGCCCCCATATAACTCTCCATACAGAATACTTGCCCCCATATAATGCTCCATGCAGGCTGTTCCCCACACATAATGACACATGCAGGCTGTTCCCCCCATATAGGATGTCACCCCCCTTATAATGCCCCATGCAGGATGACACCCCCCCTTCCTTATAATGCCCCATGCAGGATGTCACACACACACTCTCCCTTATAATGTCCCATGCAGGATGTCACACACCCCTCCTCCCTTATAATGCCCCATGCAGGATGTCACACACCCCCCTCCCTTATAATGCCCCATGCAGGATGTCACACACCCCCACCTCACCCACCTCCCTTATACTGCCACAGGCCTCCATACAATAAAAAAAAAATCAAATACTCGCCTCACGTCTCACCTGCTGCCGCTGCTCCGGACTACAGCGTCGCCGGCCTCATCCCGCTCTGCGCTGTGACTGCTCAGGAGAGAGCGCGGTGTAAAGACGTCACCGCGCCCTCTGACCTGAGACGTCACAGTCCAGCAGCCGCGGAGGATGCAGGAGCTGCTGCGGAGGCACGGGGAGGAGTAAGTATTGTGCCGGGGCCCTGAGCAAGCGGGGGAGGAGCGGGCTCTCACAGGTTCCATAGTGCGCGGGGTGCCCGACGGTGAGGCCCCCCCCCGCCTGCTTAGGGCCCCGGCATTTGCCCGAGTGCGCCGGGTGCTGACGCCGGCCCTGCGTGGGCCCCATGAGCAGACGCACAAGAGGGGGGCCCCAACGGGGCTCTGAGGGGGCCCCGACCGGCCGGGCCCCATACTGGAGTCAGGACTGTCATGCCCTGATGGCGGCCCTGCTGGAGGCTGGAGGGGCCCCCTCTCCCTCGGGGTCCCCGTTCAATGAACGGGCTGCACGGGCGGTAGGTCCGCCCCTGCGGGGAGGGGTAAGTATTGTGCCAGGGCCCTGAGCAAGCAGGGGGGAGCGGGCGCTGACACCGCTCTCCTCCGCTCACGGGTCCCATAGCGCGCGGGGTGCCCGACGGTGAGGCCCCCGCCTGCTCAGGGCCCCGGCATTTGCCCAGGTGCGCCAGGTGCTGACGCCGGCCCTGCGGGGGCCCCATGAGGAGACGCACAAGAGGAGGGCCCGAACGGGGCCCCGACCGGCCGGGCCCAATACTGGAGTCAGGACAGTCATGCCCTGATGGCGGCCCTGCTGGAGGCTGGAGGGGCCACCTCTCCCTCGGGGCCTCCGTTCAATGAACGGGCTGCACAGGCGGTAGGTCCGCCCCTGGGATGGCACATCAATGCGAGCTGTGGCAAGAAGGTTTGCTGTGTCTGTCAGCATAGTGTCCAGAGGCAGGAGGCGCTACCAGGAGACAGGCCAGTACACCAGGAGACGTGGAGGGGGCCGTAGGAGGGCTACAACCCAGCAGCAGGACCGCTACCTCCGCCTTTGTGCAAGGAGGAACAGGAGGAGCACTGCCAGAGCCCTGCAAAATGACCTCCAGCAGGCCACAAATGTGCATGTGTCTGCACAAACGGTTAGAAACCGAGTCCATGAGGGTGGTATGAGGGCCCGATGTCCACAGATGGGGGTTGTGCTCACAGCTCAACACCGTGCAGGGCGCTTGGCATTTGCCACAGAAGGCCAGGATTGGCAAAGTCGCCACTGGTTCCCTGTGCTCTTCACAGATGAAAGCAGATTCACACTGAGCACATGTGACAGACGTGACAGAGTCTGGAGACGCCGTGGAGAGCGATCTGCTGCCTGCAACATCCTTCAGCATGACCGGTTTGGCAGTGGGTCAGTAATGGTGTGGGGTGGCATTTCTTTGGAGGGCCGCACAGTCCTCCATGTGCTTGCCAGAGGTAGCCTGACTGCCATTAGGTACCGAGATAAGATCCTCAGACCCCTTGTAAGACCATATTCTGGTGCGGTTGACCCTGATTTCCTCCTAATGCAGGACAATGCCAGACCTCATGTGGCTGGAGTGTGTCAGCAGTTCCTGCAAGATGAAGGCATTGAAGCTATGGACTGGCCCGCTCGTTCCCCAGACCTGAATCCGATTGAGCACATCTGGGACATCATGTCTCGCTCCATCCACCAACATCACGTTGCACCACAGACTGTCCAGGAGTTGGCGGATGCTTTAGTCCAGGTCTGGGAGGAGATCCCACAGGAGACCCTCCGCAACCTCATCAGGAACATGCCCAGGCGTTGTAGGGAGGTCATACAGGCACGTGGAGGCCACGCACAATACTCAGCCTCATCAGGAGCATGCCCAGGCGTTGTAGGGAGGTCATACAGGCACGTGGAGGCCACACACAATACTCAGCCTCATCAGGAGCATGCCCAGGCGGTGTAGGGAGGTCATACAGGCACGTGGAGGCCACACACAATACTCAGCCTCAGCAGGAGCATGCCCAGGTGTTGTAGGGAGGTCATACAGGCAAGTGGAGGCCACACACAATACTGAGCCTCATTTTGACTTGTTTTAAGGACATTACATCAAAGTTGGATCAGCCTGTAGTGTGTTTTTCCACTTTAGTTTTGGGGGTGACTCCATATCCAGGCCTTCATTGGTTAATAAATGTGATTTCCATTGATGATTTTTGTGTGATTTTGTTGTCAGCACATTCAGCTTTGTACAGAACAAAGTATTCAATGAGAATATTTCATTCATTCAGATCTGGGATGTGTTATTTGAGTGTTCCCTTTATTTTTTTTGAGCAGTGTATATATCCTCCATCTCCTGCAGTATACCCCCATATATAGTGCTGTATACCCTCCATGTCCTGCTATATACCCCCATATACATAGTACTGTGTACTGTGTACCCTGAATATATGCTGTATAAATCCCTATAGTGCTTTATACCCGCCATATTGTGCTTTCCTCATTTATCTTGGCAGCTGTTCCCACTTCGATAAACAAGTGATTGTCTTCTCCATTAATGACAGATTCAGACCTAGGAATAGATCAGTCTTTGTGAGCTCATCATTGATCAGCTGCCTCCACTGGTCTGGGGAGCGACGGGTGTGTAACATCAGAGGAATATAGGCAAGAAATAATAAAAAAAACACACTACTAATCTATATATATAATTGTCTTATCCCGTCTGTCTATCTGTCTGTCTATCTGTCTGTCTATCTGTCTGTCTGTCTATCTGTCTGTCTGTCTGTCCAGGAAATCCCGCGTCGCTCATTGGTCCGGCAGCAGCCAATCAGCGCCGCGGGATTTCTGAAAAAAGATGGCGGCCGTTAGCGGCTCATCTGCGGGACGGAGCTGAGCGGCGATGCAGCCGGGAGATGAGCGCCGCGAGGCATTCATCTCCCGGCCGGCAACAGCAGAAGGAACCCGACCGCCGGACCCATCTGCGGGACGGAGATGCAGCCGGGAGATGAGCGGCGCGAGGCGCTCATCTCCCGGCCGGTATCAGCGGAAGGACCGCCGGCGCCGCTGACCTCCATGCGGAAGGGAGGACCGGGGAGCGGCGCTGAGGGTCGGGATACTTCTGCTGCGAGCGCCCGCTATGTCCCGGGTTCTCGCAGCGTAGGTACTCGCACAGGCAGCGCCGCTCCCCAGTCCTCACCAAGACGATTCGATGATTGGTCGCGGTCTTCGGACCCGACCAATCACTGATCTTAGCGCAAGACTTAAACACCTCTGTGCTGATTGGTCGCCGACGCTGCCCACGACCAATCACGGCTTTGGGCGCCACATTTAAATATCGGCCGCGAACAATCAGCACAGCGGTGTTTAAATGTGGAGCCAAGATCGGTGATTGGTCGCGGCCGATACTTAAATTTGGCGCCCAAATCGGTGATTGGTCGCGGGCAGCGTCCGCGACCAATCAGCACAGTAGTGTTTAACTTTGGCCAAGTCCGCGACCAATCAACGATTTGTGCGGCACATTTAAATAGCGGCCGCGACCAATTGGATCTGCAGCGCCGCTCCCCGGTCCTCCCTTCACGCCCTAGCCGCATGGATGTCAGCGGCGCTGCCTGTGCGGATACTTCCGCTGCGAGAACCAGGGACATGAGCGGGCGCTCGCAGCAGAATTTGGCGCCCAAATCGTTTATTGGTCGCGCACAGCGTCGGCGACCAATCAGCACAGTGGTGTTTAACTTTGGCGCCAAGATCACTGATTGGTCGCGTGCGGAGAGCGCGACCAATCAGCGAATCGTATTGGTGAGGAGCGGGGAGCGGAATCATATTAGTGAGGACCGGGGAACACCGCTGCCTGTGCGGATACTTCCACTCAGAGAAGCCGGGAGATGAGCGACTGCTCGCAGCAGAAGTATCCCGACCCGCAGCGCCGCTCCCCGGTCCTCCCTTCACACCCTGGCCGCTGATGTCCCCACAGTATCCGCATGGTGTTACAAAGATCCGGACATTTGTGTTAAAAATCGCTGATTGGTCGCTGGCGCTGCCCGCGACCAATCACCGATTTGGGCGCCAAATTTAAATATCGGCCGCGACCAATCAGAACAGCGGTGTTTAAATCTGGAGCCAAGATCGGTGATTGGTCGCGGCCGATATTTAAATTTGGCGCCCAAATCGGTGATTGGTCGCGGGCAGCGCCTGCGACCAATCAGCGATTTTTAACACAAATGTCCGGATCTTTGTAACACCATGCGGATACTGTGGGGACATCAGCGGCTAGGGTGTGAAGGGAGGACCGGGGAGCGGCGCTGCATGTGCGGATACTTCTGCTGCAAGAACCAGGGACATGAGCGGCCGCTAGCAGCAGAAGTATCCCGACCCGCAGCGCCGCTCCCCGGTCCTCCCTTCACACCCTAGCCGCTGATGTCCCCATAGTATCCGCATGGTGTTACAAGGTCCGGACATTTGTGTTAAAAATCGCTAATTGGTCGCAGGCGCTGCCCGCGACCAATCACCCATTTGGGCGCCAAATTTAAATATCGGCCGCGACCAATCACCGATCTTGGCTCCACATTTCAACACCGCTGTACTGATTGGTCGCGGACGCTATTTAAATGTGGCGCCAAAATTGGTGATTGGTCGCGGGCAGCGCCTGCGACCAATTAGCGATTTTTAACACAAATGTCCGGATCTTTGTAACACCATGCGGATACTGTGGGGACATCAGCGGCTAGGGTGTGAAGGGAGGACCGGGGAGCGGCGCTGCATGTGCGGATACTTCTGCTGCAAGAACCAGGGACATGAGCGGCCGCTAGCAGCAGAAGTATCCCGACCCGCAGCGCCGCTCCCCGGTCCTCCCTTCACACCCTAGCCGCTGATGTCCCCATAGTATCCGCATGGTGTTACAAGGTCCGGACATTTGTGTTAAAAATCGCTAATTGGTCGCAGGCGCTGCCCGCGACCAATCACCCATTTGGGCGCCAAATTTAAATATCGGCAGCGACCAATCACCGATCTTGGCTCCACATTTCAACACCGCTGTACTGATTGGTCGCGGACGCTATTTAAATGTGGCGCCAAAATCGGTGATTGGTCGCGGGCAGCGCCTGCGACCAATTAGCGATTTTTAACACAAATGTCCAGACCTTGTATCACCATGCGGATACTGTGGGGACATCAGCGGCTAGGGTGTGAAGGGAGGACCGGGGAGCGGCGTTGCAGGTCCGGATACTTCTGTTGCGAGCGCCCGCTCTTGTCCCGGGTTCTCGGAGCGGAAGTAGCCGCACAGGCAGCCGCTCCCCGGTCCTCACCAATACGATACGCTGATTGGTCGCGCCCTCCCGACGCGACCAATCAGAGATTTGAACGCTGAATTCAAACACACTGTCCGCTGCTTAGTAACACGGCACGCGACATTTAAAACCTGCTTCTATGATTGGTCGCGGACGCCGCCCGCGACCAATCACAGATTTCCGCGCCAAATTTAAACACGCTCTCCGGCCAATTACCGCAACATTTCAAATATCTACGCCACGTATGGGAGATAGCACGGCTAACTCCGCCCATGTGGTCATGTGACTCACAAAATGCTCATAACGTACTGAGCAGGTTTTCTCTGTCACACTGTGCGAGGGACTTCAGTCAGACTGTGCGAGGGACTTCAGTCACACTGTGCGAGGGACTTCAGTCACACTGTGCGAGGGGCTTCAGTCACACTGTGCGAGGGGCTTCAGTCACACTGTCCGAGGGACTTCAGTCACACTGTCCGAGGGACTTCAGTCACACTGTGCGAGGGACTTCTGTCACACTGTGCGAGGGACTTCTGTCAGGTTTACTGAACACGTTCTGCCAGTGACAGCGCGCTGAAGAGATACTTTACGCTTCCTGTTTTATAATGGGTCGTAAGCGAAAATACACCACGGAGGAAGACAGAAAAGCAGCAGAAGCAGCAAGAAAACGACAACATCGAGAGCAACAGACACCACAACATACTGCCGCCAGACAAGCCCAGGATGCGGGAGCTCACAAAAAACGTCGGGAACAGGAGATACCGCAACACACTGCCGCCAGACAAGCCCAGGATGCGGAATCTCACAAAAAACGCCGGGAACAGGATACACCGCAACACACTGCCGCCAGACAAGCCCAGGATGCCGAATATCACCAAAAACGCCGTGAACAGGAGACACCGCAACACACTGCCGCCAGACAAGCCCAGGATGCGGAAACTCACCAAAAACGCCGGGCACAGGAGACACCGCAACACACTGCCGCCAGACAAGCCCAGGATGCGGAAGCTCAACAAAAACGCCGGGAACAGGAGACACCGCAACAAACTGCCGCAAGACAAGCCCAGGATGTGGAAGCTCAACAAAAACACTGGGAACAGGAGACACCGCAACATACTGCCGCCAGACAAGCTCAGGATGCCGAATCTCACAAAAAATGCCGGGAACAGGAGACACCGCAACACACTGCCGCCAGACAAGCCCAGGATGCCGAATCTCAACAAAAACGCCGGGAACAGGAGACACCGCAACACACTGCCGCAAGACAAGCACAGGATGCGGAAGCTCAAAAAAAACGCCAGGAACAGGAGACACCGAAACACACTGCCGCCAGACAAGCCCAGGATGCCGAAGCACCCCAAAAACGCTGGGAACAGGAGACACCGCAACACACTGCCGCCAGACAAGCCCAGGATGCGGAATCTCACCAAAAACGCCGGAAACTGGAGACACCGCAACACACTGCCGCCAGACAAGCCCACGATGCAGAATCTCAACAAAAACACCGGGAACAGGAGACACCGCAACACACTGCCGTCAGACAAGCCAAGGATGCAGAATATCGCAAGAAACAACGGGCGCAGGACACACCGCAACACACTGCCGTCAGACAAGCCCAGGATGCGGAATCTCACCAAAAACGCCGGGAACAGGAGACACCACAACACACTGCCAGCAGACAAGCCCAGGATGCGGAAGCTCACAGAAAATTTCGGAAGCAGGAGACAACACCACACACTGCCGCCAGACAAGCACAGGATGCGGAATCTCAACAAAAACACCGGGAACAAGAGACACCACAACACACTGTCGCCAGACAAGCCCAGGATGTGGAATCTCACAGACAATGTCGGAAACAGGAGACAACACAACACACTGTCGCCAGACAAGCCCAGGATGCGGAATCTCACAGACAACGTCGGAAACAGGAGACACCACAAGACACTGCCGCCAGACAAGCACAGGATGCGGAATCTCACAGACAACGTCGGGAACGGGAAACACCGCAACACACTGCGGCTAGACACGAACACGATGCAGAATCCCATAGACAATGTCGTCTGAATGAATCTCCAGAATCCAGGACAAACCGAGAACAACACGATCGACAAATTTATCAAAAAAGAAAGCTCTACCAACTAAGGCAAACCCAGCAGAACATTCAACAACTTGCACGTTACGTAACAGACAATGAAACTATCATTATTCAACACTAGAGATGAGCGGTGTTCGACTAGAACTGTTCGCCAATCTCAAATTCGAGCTGTTTTGGGCGGTGTTCGAGTTGTTCGACGAACCCGAACGATTTGCAAAAAATTCGGCTGTTCGAGGTTATGTTCGATAACTGTTCATGCACCAAAAGCGTGTCCTGCATGTCTGGTGCTATTTAGAGCACCAATCATGCAGGGATTGTCTGCCACTCACTGTAATGCCACAGCCATGGTGGTTGTGGCATTACAGTGATTGCCCAAATCGATGGGAACAGTGCCAACAGTGAAACATGAAAAGCCGGCAATTCAGCAGCGGCATACACCGGTACCCGACAATTTAGAACCGAAAGAATAGAGCTTCACACATAGATTAGATAGATATAAACATGTCAGCCACATATATACGAAGTACAGTGAAAGTGCTGCTTACTGTACTTGTCATTTAGCGTAAAGGATTTATCAAAAAAAATAATAGTGTTTTCATGCACCGTCTCTTTAAAAAAGCCGGCCGGCAATTCAGCAGCGGTACCCGACAATTTAGAATAGAAGGAATAGAGAATCACACATAGATTAGATAGATAGAAACATGTCAGTCACATATATATGAAGTACAGTGACAGTGTTGCTTACTGTACTTGTCATTTAGCGTAAAGGATTTATCAAAAAAAATAATAGTGTTTTCATGCACCGTCTCTTTAAAAAAGCCGGCCGGCAATTCAGCAGCGGTACCCGACAATTTAGAATAGAAGGAATAGAGAATCACACATAGATTAAATAGATAGAAACATGTCAGTCACATATATATGAAGTACAGTGACAGTGTTGCTTACTGTACTTGTCATTTAGAGGACTTTATTCTGGGTGTTTGTGTTTTCTTTTAACTTTGACTATGGGGTTAGTAATGGGGGTGTCTTATAGACGCCTCTCCATTACTAACCTGGGCTTGATGTCAGCTGGCATTATAAACTGACATCAACCCCAGCCCTATTACCCCCTGCCACCGCTACAAGGCAGCGTGGAAGAGCGAGGCTAAGTGCCAGAATTGGCGCATCCTATGAATGCGCCATTTCTGGGGCGGCTGACGGCTGGTGTTTCTAGCTTGGGAGGGGGCCAATATTTATGGCTCCCTTCCTGGGCTATTAATATCAGCCCCCAGCTGTCTGCCTAGCCTTTGTTAGCTATTAAATTAGGGGGGACCCCACGCCATTTTTTTGGGGGTTCCCCCATTTTAATAGCTAGTAAAGGCTATGTATTCAGCTGGGGGCTGATATTAGTAGCCTGGGAAGCTCCGTGGGTATTACCCCCTTCCCAGGCTTCAAACATCTGCCCCAGCTGTCTGCTTAACCTCCGCTAGAGACTAAAATTAAGGGGAACCCCACGCCAATTTTTTTTAATAATAAATCCTTTATTTTAATTCTAAATGACAAGTACAGTAACCAACACTATCACTGTACTTCATATATATGTGACTGACATGTTTCTATCTATCTAATCTATGTGTGAAGCTCTATTCTGTCTGTTATAAATTGTCGGGTACAGATGCTGAATTGCCGGCCGACTTTTTTAAAGAGACGGTGCATGAAAACACTATTATTTTTTTTAATGAATCCTTTACACTAAATGACAAGTACAGTAAGCAACATTGTCACTGTACTTCATATATATGTGACTGACATGTTTCTATCTATCTAATCTATGTGTGAAGCTCTATTCTGTCTGTTATAAATTGTCGGGTACAGATGCTGAATTGCCGGCCGGCTTTTTTAAAGAGACGGTGCATGAAAACACTATTATTTTTTTGATAAATCCTTTACACTAAATGACAAGTACAGTAATCAACACTGTCACTGTACTTCATATATATGTGACTGACATGTTTCTATCTATCTAATCTATGTGTGAGGCTCTATTCCTTCTTGTCTAAATTGTCGGGTACCGGTGTATGCCGCTGCTGAATTGCCGGCCGGCTTTTTTAAAGAAAGCGTCTTCTGAGCAGTTTGTCAGCTTTTGGACACCTTTGAAGGTGTTTTCTATGTGTTTCTATGTGTTTTTGTTTGCCTGCCATTGGTTTTAACGGTGTTCGACGGTGTTCTAAGGTGTTCGACGAACAGTTCGACGAACAGTTCCTCGAACATCCCGGTGTTCGACGAACCGAACCGAACCCGAACACTACGTGGGTGGCTCAACACTATTCAACACTACTGTGGGAAGATGAATGTAGTTTGTTCAAAATGCGAATCTATGAATTTTATCGAGGAAAAACCATCTGACAATCAGTTTACTCAATGCTGTCAAAAAGGAAAAGTGATGCTACCAAGATGTCACTACTCAGATCTGTTTGAGCAGTTGATGAAAGGAACGCATGAACACAGTAGAAATTTTATGGAAAATATCAGAAGTATCAACAGTTCTCATGCGTTTGCTTCATTTGGTGCCAACATTGCACCGCCCCCTGGATTCGGACCGCATTGTTTTAAAATTCATGGCCAGAACTACCACCGTACTGGAACACTTCACCCAGAACTAGGACAACCACCAACATTTGCACAATTATACATCTTTGATCCAAATGAGGCTACAGAACAAAGGATGAACCGAAAAGAAAATGAAAAGTGTAATGCAGAACTGATGAACCTAATTGCCGTACATTTACAAACAATCAGCAGCCCATTTGCTGCTGCATATCGCATGCTAAAAGACGTTGAAGCTGAGGAGGAACAGAGAGCTATACAAAATGGGACGGAAATGCCTTCTATTATCATGGCCATTAAACAAGAACGTCAACAAGATCCCCGATGTTACAACAAACCATGTGTAAGTGAGGTCGCAGTTGTTTTTCAAAACGATGATGGAGAGCCTCCTTTTCAAAGAGATATATTAGTCCATCTTAAGCCAGACAAAAACAACCCTTTCGTTCCTAAAACACAACGGATTAGCATTTTGCACAGCAACGGTGATGCTCTTCTGTATCCGCTATTCTTTCCAAGCGGTGATCAAGGGTGGCATGAAAACCTACACCAGCAAGGAACTTCAAGAAAAATTACACAACTACAGTACTACAGTTTTCTTCTGTCTGTGTGAAAATACTTCAATCCTATTTTAAACGGTGGGAAACTGACACAACAGTACTTAGTAGACGCATACGTTAAAATTGAAGCAAATCGGCTCAATTTCATACGAAGAAATCAAAAACAACTTAAAGTTGAAGACTACTGCGTTCTTCAAGAACATTTGCAAAAACAATCCATTCAAAAAGGAATTCCAATTGGAAAAACAGTAATTCTCCCGTCGTCCTTTGAAGGTAGCCCCCGCAACATGCAACAGCGTTATCAAGATGCAATGGCAATAGTAACAAAGTATGGAAGACCTGACATTTTTTTAACAATGACCTGTAATCCTAAATGGCTGGAAATTACATAAAATCTACAACCCTGGCAGCAAGTTGAACACAGGCCGGACTTAGTTGCACGCGTATTTCGACTAAAACTCAGAAGCCTTTTTGAAGACATCAAAAAAGGCCTTTTTGGAACAGTCGTAGCAATGGTACATGTCATAGAGTTTCAGAAACGAGGTCTCCCACATGCGCATGTACTAATTATTTTAGACGCGGATTCCAAGTTTCGCACGGAGGATGAAATTGACAACATAGTGTGGGCTGAAATTCCTAACCAAGAAAAGTATCCTGAACTGTATAATATTGTAATCTGTAATATGGTTCATGGCCCATGCGGTGTAGCAAATCCAAAAAGTCCATGCATGGAAAACGGAAAGTGTACAAAAGGGTTTCCAAAGCAGTTGAAACGGCACACTGTTAAAGATTTGGACGGCTACCCATCCTACCGGAGACAACTGATTGATAACATTGTACACAACAAAAAGATTATAAATAACTCATGGATAGTTCCATACAACCCGTACTTATTAAAACGCTACAACTGTCACATCAACGTTGAAATCTGCGCTTCAATAAAAAGTGTTAAATATCTTTTCAAGTACATCTACAAGGGGCATGACAAAGCTAACGTCGAAATCCAACAAAAAACAGTCAATCACGATGAATCATCACGGTTTGTTGACTCAAGATATGTCAGTGCTCCAGAAGCTGCTTGGAGAATATTTGCATTTCCAATGCATTCACAGTCCCATGCCATTATACGTTTAGCTATTCATTTACCAAATCAACAGCAGCTTTATTTCTTTGAAAATGCTCAAGTCGAAGATGTCTCCAAAAATTTAAGCACAACGTCAACATTAATGGAATGGTTTTTGCTGAACCAACTTGACGAAAACGCAAGGCAGTATTTGTATCGGGAGATTCCAGAGCATTACGTTTGAAATAAAACTTGGAAGCTAAGACAACGAGGACTTAGCAGAATAATTGGACGCATGTATACTGTTAGTGTCAATGATCAAGAAAGATTTTGCCTTCGGCTGTTACTACTGCATGTCAAAGGAGCTAGAAGTTACGAAGATTTGAAAACAGTTAATGGAGTATTGCACGATACATTTAAAGCTGCAGCTTTGGCTTTAGGACTTCTATTGGATGATACTATGTGGACACTTACTTTAGAAGACGCAGTTACTCTACATATGCCTAAGAAACTTCGTGAATTGTTTGCCTACATTTGTGTCTTTGGACCGCCTACAAATCCGGCTCAACTTTGGACAAATTTCAAAGAACATATAATTGAAGATTACTGCTTATGTCTTCACAACAAAAGTGGAAATTGTCACAATTGCGAATCTTATGCCATGCAAGATGTCCAAAATATCCTACTACTGCATGGAAAAACGTTTTCAGACTTTAATTTGCCACAGCCTGCAAGTCAAGTTGCACAAATTAAAGAGTATGACGAAGCTTATGAATTATTGTTGGCAACAGAGAAGAAAAACTTCTTAAATCAAGAACTACGGATTGCATATGACACTATTGTGAGCGCTGTAGAAAACCAAGCCGATCCAACGCCAAAATGTTTCTTTATTGACGGTCCTGGAGGCAGCGGTAAAACATACCTATATGAAGTTTTAATGCATCACGTTAGAGGGTTAGGAAAAGTCGTATTGCCATCGGCTACAACAGGTATTGCATCAAACCTTTTAGGAGGAGGTCGCACTATGCATTCACTCTTTGGGATACCAGTTCCGGTCAATGAAATCTCCATTTCCAGAATCAAACAAGACACATTTGCAGGAAAACAGTTGAACAGTGCAAATCTTTTGATACTTGATGAGTGCACCATGGCGCCCACATATGCTTTGAGCTTAATTGACAGACTTCTGCGTGAAGTTATGACTACAAATATTGCTGAAAAAAATGAAATTCCTTTTGGAGGTAAAGTTTTTGTCCTTGGCGGAGATTTTAGGCAATGCCTTACAGTTGTACCGAATGGAACAAGAACAAATATTATTGAGTCAACCTTAAAAATGTCAGACCTTTGGAAAGAGTTTAATAAACTACAACTAATTAACAACATGCGATCTTCTGACCCAGAGTACAGCAACTGGCTTCTTAAACTTGGTAATGGTGAACTGAGCAATGAATATAACCTTGGAGAAGACATTATTGAAATACCAGAAGACATGTTGTGCACTGACTGCATCGTAAGTGATGTTTTTGGACAACGCGTTGAAATAGATGTAAACGACCAAAGCAGTGTTGAGAGGGCCTCTTCCTATGCAATTCTCTGTCCCAAGAACAATGACGTAGCTCTGCTAAATTCCCGTGTGATGGATAGAATGCCTGGAGAGTATAAATTATACAAAAGTGATGATTCGGTGGATGTCGACAATGAAGATGAACGAGAGCATTATCCAGTTGAATTTTTAAATAGTGTTACGCCATCAGGAATGCCATCCCAAAGACTACAACTTAAAGTTGGAGCAATCGTAATGTTGCTTCGGAATCTAAATACAAGAAATGGTCTATGTAATGGAACTCGCCTTATTGTTACTGGACTCCATTCCCACATAATTCAAGCAACAGTGATCACTGGATCTGCAAAAGGAGAGGAAGTGTTCATTCCATGCATTGATTTATGTCCTTCAGACACCGGTCTTCCATTTAGGCTTCGACGTCGACAGTTTCCAGTAAAACCAGCATTTGCCATGACAATAAACAAGTCACAAGGTCAAACTCTACAACGTGTTGGCATATATTTACCGGAGCCCGTTTTTGGACATGGACACTCTATGTTGCATTTTCAAGAGTTAAAATGAGATCCAATGTCAAGGTGCAAGTTTTGGATACGCATTTACAAGGAAAGTTGCTTACAGATAGTCCAAAAGTATTCACCAAAAATGTCGTGTACAAAAATATTTTAGGTTGATATTGTTAATAAATAAATTCTAGGGTCGTACTTCTTTTGTCCGATGATTTATTGTAAAATATTGTTACATATTCATGGAATGGTTTATATATTTTGATCATCTGTTTAATAATTTTGTTCAGTTGTATTAAGTTCTATAACCAATAATAGTTAATAAAGTATTATTCTGTGTATTCATTGTATTATTGTTAAATCTTCATAGCGACATCTGCAGCATCTGCTACTAAAGTGAATGCAGATTTGTGCCTCTCCACGCACTTAGTCCCGGCGTGGAAAGCAGCGAATCTACAGACAGCAGCTAATCACAGCAGTATCTGAGAGCGCGTGCTGTGCCTCACATCCTGCGAGGAGCTGCTGAAAACAGGACAGACAGCGCTGGAGCAGAGAAAGGAAACAAGGGGAGGATTAGGGTTTAGTTTTTGAACTGTGCAGTAGAGATGGGGGAATGAGTAGGTCATACAAAACCAGGATAAGGGGGCCATACAAGCTAAGATGAGGAAGGCGTACAATCCAAAATAAGTCAGCCATACAAACCAGGATTAGAGGAATGACGCAGCCATACAAACCACATTGACAAACCGCGCTGTGGATGCTGGATGTGACACGATGAGGGATAACCCCGGGCACAGCCCGTCATTCACTGTGGTGCGCGGAACAGCAGACCCCCGGCTGCAGACGCAAATAGTCGTGATGTAAGCGGAAGCAAGATCCGGCTGCAGGCGGGAGAATTACGTGCTGGCTGTGCGTCGTCAGCGATGTTGTCACAAGCAGGATTGACAACATGACGTAATGAAAAAAATTCATTAGGGGCACCGAGGGGATACATTGTGAAGTTAATTAAAAGTAGTGCACAACCCATTTAAACACTGCTTCACTGCTTAGTGGCGCCCGGTCAGCCGCATGCATATTCTAGATTACCCGATGCATTAGAATCGGGCCACCATCTAGTATTACCATAAGTGTCATTAGATAGTATACAGTGTCAGTGTACAGATAATACAGGGATCACCAGTGACATTATACACAGGAGCTCTGTATATAATGTCAGTGTACAGGTAATACAGGGATCACCAGTGACATTATACACAGGAGCTCTGTATATAATGTCAGTGTACAGGTAATACAGGGATCACCAGTGACATTATACACAGGAGCTCTGTATATAATGTCAGTGTACAGGTAATACAGGGATCACCAGTGACATTATACACAGGAGCTCTGTATATAGTGGTCTGGGCAAAGTGCGGCACAACCGAGACAGCCATTGCCTGCTCATCGCACTGCTCGTCGCACTGCACGCTCCGCTGCCTTTCTGTCACCGCTATGTGCATCCTCAGGATGCAGACAGCAGTGACTGCATTGGTGGAAGATGGCGCCGCTGGCCCCTTCTTCCACCAATCACCAAGTGAGACAGCTGATGCGATGACATCATGTCATCGCGACAGCTCAGTTGAGCAGTGCACTGCGGACGGGAGCAGAGAGAGGCACAGCACCAGGGGAACGGGAGCGTGGTGAGTTGCTGGTGTTTTTTTTCATGGCTATGGGGGTCAGTTGCAGGACATGGGGAGGCCATGGGGGTCAGTTGCAGGCCATGGGGGGTCAGTTGCTGCACAAGGGGGTCAGTTGCAGGACATGGGGAGGCCATGAGGGTCAGTTGCTGTACATGGGGGTCTCCTGCTGGACATGGGGAGGTGGCCATGGGGTTCTCCTGCTGGACATGGAGAGGTGGCCATGGGGGTCTCCTGCTGGAAAAGGGGAGGTGGCCATGGGGGTCTCCTACTGGACACGTGGTGGTGGCCATGGGGGTCTCCTGCTGGACACCTGGAGGTGGCCATGGGGATCAGTTTCTGGACACGGGGAGGTGGCCATGGGGGGTCTCCTGCTGGACATGGGGAGATGGCCATGGGGATCTCCTGCTGGACGTGGGGAGGTGGCCATGATGGTCTCCTATTCGACATGGAGAGATGGCTATGGGGGTCCTCTGCTGGACATGGGAAGGTGGCCATGGGGTCTTCTGCTGGACAAGGAAAGGTGGCCATGGGGGGTCTCTTGCTGGACATGGGGAGGCTGTGTGGAGCCTCTTACGGTATATAGGGGGCTGTGTGTGTACTCAAACGGTATATAGGGGATGTCAGCATACTTAATTCTGCTCAATATTAAGTGATACAATTAATAAAGTAATTATAATTAATATCTTACTATTAATATTGAGCAGTTAATATCAGCCTGCTGGTTCGGCCTTCCAAAACAGTCACGGTCTCTCATATGGCCTCTCTGGAAAATTAATTGCCTACCCCTGGTGTACAGGGATCACCTGTGACATTATACACAGGAGCTCTGTATATAGTGTATAATGTACAGGTAATATAGTGATCACTGGTGACATTATACACATGAGCTCTGTGGTCCGAGCCCCTCCTCTTTGCTTCTGCTCACTGGGCCTCATACACCAGTAAGGGCAGTAATGTGCTGATGGCAGCCCTGCACTTGAACACTGCCTCAGCGTTTCATTTTATTACATTTTTTATTGGATTAATATAGAAAAAATATCAATCACGCCAGTTTTTTAAACCATTTACCAATCCCCGTAAATAATCTGATCGCTGTGTTGTGTTGTTGGTCGTTAGGATTACAGAGACACCAAATATGTCTGTTATTTGCTGATTTGTGATGTTTATTACTTTTTAATAAAGCAAATTAAAACTGACATTATTGTAATTGTTTTTCATTATGTTTCAGTAATTAACCAGATCACACCATTATGGCTTAATAATCCTAATAAATTTAAACTACGTCTATCTGTAATGATCTGAGCACAAAGTAGGAATCCGTTTACGCATAAGGATCATATGGCAGGATCAGATAAGTTATGTTAACTTAAAGATCTAATTCCCCTTCCAACCACTAGAGGTCGCTATAGGGATTCCCAATATTATTCTATTGAGCTGCCTGCTCTGTTAGAAATGACTGCGCTGAAGTAATCACTGAATGAAGAACTAAATGCAAGCGGCGTCTCACGTGTTAGTGGAGCCGCTGTCCTTGTGGATAGGAGCGGGTGCAGCGGTGTATTAGCACAGCTCCTACCGTGGATAACGCTGCACACAGTCAGATATCACCAGAGGGGATTATACAGGCTGTCATTGAAGCGCAATGTCAGTATGCGGCAGACCACATGAATGTTTCACAGGAGACGCTGCACTCATTGATTTACAGTGTGCACGGCGGTATTTATTCATTGCGTCAAACATAACTTGCATTTGCCTGTATGATCTGAATAACGACAGTGTGTGTCTGCCAAAGGGCTGTCGAGGAAGAAGTTCCTTCCATATCTATATACTTGACCTAACTCAGTTTAGGCTGGCTATCCCTAAAACCTGAGACATGTTTCGCCAGTATATGTCGGCTTTATCTAAGGGCCCAGCCTCCACACTCATACGTTCCTCACCCAATCGCCTCCAAGACTTCTCCCGAGTGTCCCCCATCCTCTGGAATTCTGTGCCCCCCCCACACATCACTATCTGCCACACTCAGACCCTTCAGACGGAACTTGAAATCCCACTTCGTCAGGACGGCTACAGCCTGCAATGACCCCGCTGCCACCTCACCACCACCGGAGCTGCCGCAACCCCCTACCCGACTGTCTCCTTCCCCACTATCCTGTATACTGTAAGCCCCCAAGGGCAGGGTCCTCTCCTTTCTCTACCAGTCTGTCATTGTTAGTTTGTTCACCGAGTTTAATATTTGCATCCTGTATGTAACCCCTTCTCATGTACAGCACCATGGAATTACTGCTGCTCTAAACATTAATAATAATAATAGTAATATTACTTTTTATATTTAATACAAATTGTTATATGGAAAAAAACATTGAACAAAGAAAAACCTGATTTATACATAGATCATTGTCTGGTGACGGCTTCACCGTAATCTTATTATAACGGGAATTGCTGAGTATCAGTGATTCATGTTCTCTCCTGAAGATTTAGAGCCGGAGCGGCCTCTACTGGTAACACCCAGTACTGCACAGTAGATGGAAGCATTTTCTTAGTTCTGCCAGTAGGTGTCAGTAGCGCTCAGTGTCACAGAGAGATCAGGAGACAGAAAAGCAGAATCTGGGGAAATAGTGACCTTGGGATTTTCCGTTTTTGCATTTTCGTTTTTTGCTCCCCTTGTTCCCAGAGCCATAGTGTTTTTATTTTTTTGTCAATATGGCCATGTGAGGGCTTATTTTTTGAGGGAAGAGCTGTTCTTTTAAACGCTATTACTGGTTTTACCATATCGTGTACAGTAAAAAAATTCCAAGTGCTGTAAAATTGAAAAAAAAATGCAATTCCAGTTGTTTTTTTTTTCTTTCTACTTTCACTGGATGCTAAAACTGACCTGCCCTTATTATTCTCCATGTCATTACGAGTTTGTAGATACCAAACATGTATAGGTTCTTTTTTATTTAAGTGGTGAAAAAAAAATCCAAAGTTTGCTAAAAAAAAAAATAAAAAAAAATGGCGCCATTTTCAGAGACCCGTAGCATCTCCATTTTTCGGGATCTGGGGCCGGGTGAGGGCTTATTTTTTGCGCGTTGAGCTGACGTTTTTATTAATACAATTTTGGGGTAGATGCGATGTTTTGATCGTCCGTTATTGCATTTTATTGCAATGTTGCGGCAACCAAAAAAACGTAATTCTGGCTTTTGGAATTTTTTTCTCGTTACGCTGTTTACCGATCGCATTAATTATTTTTTTATATTGATAGATCGGGTGATTCTGAACACGTCGATACCAAATATGCGTATGTGGGGTTTTGTTTTTTATTATTTTATTTTGAATGGGGCAAAAGGGGGGTGATTTAAACTTTTATATTTTTTTAATATTTTTAAAAACATTTTTTTTCCAACTTTCTGCATGCTTAAATAGTCTCCATAGGAGACTAGAAGCAGCAACTACCTCATCGCCTCTGCTACATAGAGGCGATGAGCAGATCACGTCTATGTAGTAAAAATGCTCCTGTATTATGAGCGCCGACCGCTAGGTGGTGCTCATAGTAATCTTTACATGACAACCACTGGAGTCTGCTGCAGACCCAGGGTTGTCATGACCACGCACCGGTGACCCGCGATCATGTGACGGGGTCACCGATGGGCGGGCTAATGCTGCGCTACCGGCGCGGCGATGTTAAATGCCGCTGTCAGAGATTGACAGCGGCATTTAACATGTTAATAGCCGCGGGTGGATCGCGATTCCACCCGGATGTTGCGGGCACATGTCAGCTGTAATAATCAGCTAACATGTGTCTGGTTCAGTGCGGGCTGAGCGCCGGAGCCGTCACTGACCCGGGGGTGATGGCCTGGGGCGTACTAATACGCCCTGGGCCTGTAAGGGGTTAAATATATACATTTTTGTGTTTTCATCTTCAAACCAACAATCTAATAATATTTGTTCCAGATGTGACTGAGGGTTAATAATGATCTCCCGATATAAAATTCTTATTTGCTATTTGTATATAAAGTCTGTGTCACGCTGTGTTGTCCAGGCTGCTCTACACTGGCTATTCACAGGCGCAGTCCCACTACTGATTGGCACGGGGGTTTTGACCTGCTCTGTTTCTGACCTGGGCCGGTTCACCCCTCATTAGAGCAACCTGGTAGCTCCGAGCTCCCCCAGAGTCACCATAGTGATGCTGAACTTAGTGCGGACACCCGATTGACATAGCACAAGGCAGCGCAGAACTCCTGGACTCAAGCGATCCACCAGCCTCAGCCTCCCAAGTAGCTGGGATTACAGGCACGCGCCACCGCACCCAGCAATGCTGAGCGCTGCTATTAATGACTAGAGGCTGCAGGAGCGGTGACGTCACCGGGAATCACAGCGCCATCTAGTGTCTGCTGGATGAAACTGCTATGCACTCAGTTATATATGTGTCAGTGAACACCTGCAAGTATGTGTTAGAGGTGTTGGAGGCTTCTGACAAATCACACACACAAATGTGATCAGAGCCTTATTTTTGCAGTTTGGTTCCGGTACCAGATCCATGTTCTAGGCTTGGTTATGTTTCTGCTGTTTATAAATCTCAGGTTCACCGCAGCAAATCGGACACGTATTTACAATAGGATCTATGGATCTCTGCCACTACTGTGCTGTGCTCCCTGTATACCCCAACTGAGCGCAGGACTCCTGGGGGGCACAGTCCACATCATGACGGGGAGGTTTTTACATTTTTGTAGATTCATTTTAATTCCCTTCTTCTAAGAGAAATTAGCATATAAAGTGGATATAAAACGTAACTTTTTTTAGTATTTGCTGATGCCATTTTTTCTGACCATTGTCAGTTTATGATCCCATACAGGGACACGGGCAATTTTCTCAGTTTTATGGGTTCTATGTATTTATTATGTGTACTCTCAATATTTTGTATTGAGGATTGTCAGTTTTTATCTTATGATAGTAAAAGTTTTATATCCACCTTATATGCTAATTTGTCTTGACTTGTGGATCTGGCAAGGTAGGGATTTTGTACATATCCCCTCCCTTACTTCATTCTTGCTCTATTCCTTCTTCAAGGAGCCAAAACTGTGTAATTTTCCTATCACCTTATCCATGTGAGGACTTGTTTTTTGAGACACGAATTGTAGTTTTGAGCGAAACCATTAATTTTACCATATAATAAATGTACTGAAAAAGGAAATAAAAAAATCCAAAGGGACGACCTACATTGTTATTTGTGTTTTATTTTTTAAGGTGTTCGTTGTGCGGTAAAGATGATCTGACAACATAATTCTACCGTTCCATAAGACTGTGATAGTGATTGACCGAACTACCAATATATTCTTATATTTTAGTAATTAAAAAAATTCTGAATTTTGTGAAAATTAAAATTCATTTTGTGTCGCTACTTTCTGAGACAGGTCACATTTTTATATTAATGAACCTGTGTGAGAGGTTTTTTTTGCACTGAGCTGTAGTTTTTTATTGATATTTTGGTGAAATCCATGAGAAGTTATGATTGCCTTTAATTGTATGTTTTTAGGAAGTCCAGGAAGCAAAAAACAGAAATTCTGCCATTTTAATTTTTTTCCTTTTCAGCTTTTTTAACATTACAGTTACAGATGTGGCGATACAAAACATATGTAGAAAACATGCTGATAGGTTCACTGTGAAGGGGAATTTCTCAGACATTTATGACATGGATATGCACGGCCAGGAGCAGACATACCACCAGTGCAGCGGAGATGGAGGGGGACCCTTTCAGGGCTGTAATAATGAGGGCAATATGGCCTGTTACTCGGAGCCCGAGGCTCTGGGGGCCCATGACCAGATTGTCCTCATTATATGCAGTGTGCTGGGCAGAGAGAAATCCTACAGCGGACCAGCAAGAATCCGTCCCAGCTTCCAGCCCGGCGCAACTGACACAGGCACGTGAGGCTTGATAACATTAGCACACCGCGCGTTCCTAGGTCATTTAGAAAGTTGCCAGCAAGAAAGAAAAAGCGCTGCGGGGGGACGGACGGATAGTTAAGTGTTTATTTTTTTCCCAGTACACGTGGAGAGGACGATGTGGGGCAGAGGACACTATGATGAGTGTAGGGCAGGGGACACTATGATGGGTGTGGGGCAGAGGACACTTTGATGGGTGAGGGGCAGGGGATACTATGATGGGTGTTGGGGAGAGGACACTATGATGGGTGTTGGGGAGTGGACACTATGAGGGATGTGGGGCAGAGGACACTATGAGAGATGTGGGGGAGATGACACTATGAGGGATGTGGGGCAGAGGACACTATGAGAGATGTGGGGGAGATGACACTATGATGGGTGTTGGGCAGAGGACACTATGATGGGTGTTGGGGAGAGGACACTATGAGGGATGTGGGGGAGAGGACAACGAGGGGGCAGGGGATTGGGATGGGAGTAAGTGGGACTTATAATTGATTTATGAATAGGGGTAGGGAGAGGAGGATGTTAGATATACATTTAAAATGAATAGGGTAGTGGAGGAGGGTGCTAAGGACTTAAAATGTATTGGGGAGTGGTAGAGGAGGGGGTGAGGTGCATAGGACACTGCTCCCTGCTGATTCTCCTGGATCTCTCTGCAGCATTTGACACTGTGGATCACCAGCTCCTCCTCACTATGCTCCGCACTATTGGCCTCAAGGACACGGTTCTCTCCTGGTTCTCCTCTTATCTCTCTGACCGCTCCTTCTCTGTGTCTTTTGCCGGCTCCTCCTCCTCCCTACTTCCTCTTACTGTCGGGGTTCCTCAAGGATCAGTCCTAGGCCCCCTTCTTTTCTCCTTATACACCGCTCCTATTGGACAAACAATCAGTAGATTCGGTTTTCAGTACCATCTCTATGCTGATGACACCCAATTATACACCTCTGCTCCGGACATCACCCCTGCATTACTACAAAAGACCAGTGATTGTCTTTCTGCTGTGTCTAACATTATGTCCTCCCTCTACCTAAAACTGAATCTGTCAAAAACTGAACTACTCGTCTTTCCTCCCTCCATTAATCTACCTGTGCCCGATATGGCCATCTCCGTTTGTGGCTCAACCATTACTCCCCAGCTACAAGCCCGCTGTCTTGGGGTCATTTTTGATTCAGATCTTTCTTTCACTCCTCACATCAAATCACTCGCTCGTTCATGTCATCTACACCTCAAAAACATCTCAAGAATCAGGACTTTTCTCACCTTTGACTCGGCAAAAACTCTTACTGTCGCTCTTATTCATTCTCGTCTTGACTATTGCAACGCTCTACTAATCGGTCTCCCTCTTACTAAACTCTCCCCTCTCCAATCCGTCCTGAACGCAGCAGCCAGGATCATATTCCTCGCCAACCGCTACTCAGATGCCTCTTCCCTGTGCCAGTCATTGCATTGGTTGCCCATCCAATATAGAGTTCGTTTTAAACTTATCACGCTTACCCACAAAGCGCTCCATGCTTCAGTACCCCCCTACATCTCCTCCCTTGTCTCAGTCTACCACCCTACACGTGCCCTCCGTTCTGCAAATGACTTGAAACTAAAATCCTCCATAATCCGAACTTCCCACTCCCGTCTCCAAGATTTCTCGCGTGCTGCGCCAATTCTCTGGAATGCACTACCCAGGACAGTTCGATTAATTCCCAATACCCACAGTTTCAAGCGAACCCTAAAAACACATTTCTTTAGACTGGCGTATCACCTAAACACACTCTGTCCATCCCAGCTTTCCCCCATATTAAAATCTTCTTCAACTTCGGGTTCAAACCAACCATGCACATAAAAGCCTCTGTCAGGACTGCACACATACTGGCTGGCGACCAGTCCATGTATTATTATTTATCCTATTCAGTATATCAAGGCTGCATTATACAATATATGTACTTTTTACCTTTTGTGTCTCCCCCACTTCCTCATAGACTGTAAGCTCGCGAGCAGGGCCCTCACTCCGTTCGATATGAGATATGCTTATTCTGTATTGTCTGTATAAGTCCCCCCTAAAATTTGTAAAGTGCTGCGGAATATGTTGGCGCTATAAAAATAAACTATTATTATTATTATTATTATTATTAGGACACTTTATAATGAATTGAAAGGTGGGAGAAGAGGCTATCAGTGACTTGGACTGAAATGGAAGGTGGCGGAGGATGTTAAAAGGGTATTCCCCTGAGATAACAGACATAGCGAATCAGAAAAAACTATACTACATTTCTAATTGGAGGTATTTGCTAATATTATTATTATTATTATTACACCTACTACATATTAGCATAGGATCTTGGAGATGGGAATACCCCTTTAAGTACCTGATAATGTCTTCTCCCACCCCCAAATTCATTATGATGCTATCAAGAACTTAAAACGAATTGGGAGGGGCACAGGACAAGGAACAAGTCTATGTGCACATGTTCTGGATTTGCAGGATAAAATTCTGCTGCATATCCTAATGTGTTGGCAGGAAGAATGCTGCATAAAATATATTTTTTGACATGCTTTTGTTGCGTATTTTCCCCATTAGTTAATATGAGTGAAAAACGCTGCAAGAATTGACATTATGCAGATTTTATTCTGCTGCAAATCTGCAAGAAAAAAATAAGCAACATGTGCATGAGACTTCTGGGATCCCATTCACTTTGATTGTACTGTGAAACCTTGTATATTTTACAAGTGCACATAGCCTTACAGTTAATTGGGGAGAGTCACAGAGACTGAATAATTTATATTTATTGGGCGGAGGAGATTATAGTTAACTAGATGGTGGCCCGATTCTAACGCATCGGGTATTTTAGAATATGTATGCGGCCGACCGGGCGCAATTAGCAGAGCAGTGTTTAAATTTGGCGCCAAAAATGCTAATTGGTCGCGGCCGGCAATCGCGACCAATCAGCAGAGCGGTTTTTAAATTTGGCGCCAATAATGGTGATTGGTCACGGCCGCGACCAATCAGCAGAGCGGTGTTTAAATGTGGCGCCAATAATGCTGATTATTCGTGACCGGTAACCGTGACCAATCAGCGTAGAGGTGTTTAAATTTGGCGCCAATATCGCTGATTGGTCATGGCCGGTGGTTGCGACTAATCAGCAGAGCGAGGTTTCAATTTGGCGCCAATAATGCTGATTGGTCGCGGCCGGCGACCGCGACCAATCAGTAGAGCAGAGCGGTGTTTAAATTTGGCGCCAATATTGCTGATTGGTCGCGGCCAGCGTCCCCGACTAATCAGCAGAGCAGTGTTTAAATTTGGTGCCAATACTGCTGATTGGTCGAGTCTGGCGTCCGCGACCAATCAGCAGAGCGTTAATAAATTTGGCGCCAATTTCGCTGATTGGTCACGGCTGGCGGTTGCAACCAATCAGCAGAGCGTTGATTAAATTTGGCGCCAATCTCGCTGATTGGTAGCGGACGCCAGATGCGACCAATCAGCAGAGCGTTGTTTAAATTTGGCGCCAATGTAGCTGATTGGTCGCGGCTGGAGTCCGCGACCAATCAGCAGAGCGTTGTTTAAATTTGGCGCCAATCTCGCTGATTGGGCGCGGCTGGCGTCCGCGACCAGTCAGCACAGCAGTGTTTAAATGTGGCGTCAACATTGGTGATTGGTCGCGGCCGCTATTTAAATGTGGCGCCCAAATCGGTGATTGGTCGCGGGCAGCAGCCGCGACCAATCAGCACAGCGGTGTTTAAATTTTGCGCCAAGATCACTGATTGGTCGGGTGCGGAGTACGCGACCAATCAGCGAATCGTATTGGTGAGGACCGGGGAGCGGAATCGTATTGGTGAGGATCGGGGAGCGGCGCTGCCTGTGCGGCTACTTCCGCTACGAGAACCCGGGACATGAGCGGGCGCTCGCAGCAGAAGTATCCCGACCGGCAGCGCCGCGCCCCGGTCCTCCCTTGACACCCTAGCCGCTGATCTCCCGACAGTAGCCGCATGGTGTTACTAAGGTCTGGACATTTGTGTTCAAAATCGCTGATTGGTCGCGGGCGCATCAGTGTTTAAATGTGGCGCCCAAATCGGTGATTGGTCGCGGGCAGCAATCACTGATCTTGCCGCAAAAGTTAAACATCGCTGTGCTGATTGGTCGCGGACGCTGCCCGCGACCAATCACCGATTTGGGCGCCACATTTAAACACTGCTGTGCTGATTGGTCGCGGACGCTGCCGCGACCAATCACCGATTTGGGTGGCACATTTAAATAGCGGCCGCGACCAATCACCGATCTTGCAGACACATTTAAACACCGCTGTGCTGATTGGACGCGGACGCTATTTAAATGTGGCGCCCAAATCGGTGCTTGGTCGCGGGCAGCGGCCGCGACCAATCAGCACAGCGGTGTTTAACTTTTGGGCCAAGATCAGTGATTGGTCGCGGCGAGAGATCGCGACCAATCAGCGAATCGTATTGGTGAGGACCGGGGAGCAGTGCTGCCTGTGCGGCTACTTCCGCAGCGAGAACCCAGGACATGAGCGGGCGCTCGCAGCAGAAGTTTTCCGACCCGCAGCGCCGCTCCCTGGTCCTCCTTTGACACCCTAGCCGCATGGATGTCAGAGCCGCTGCCTGTGCGGCTACTTCCGCTGCGATAACCCGGGACATGAGCGGGCACTTGCAGCAGAAGTATCCCGACCAGCAGAGCCGCTCCCCGATCCTCCCTTGACACCCTAGCCGCATGGAGGTCAGCGGCGCCGGCGGTCGGGAGATGAGCGCCTCGCGCCGGTCATCTCCCAGCTGCATCGCCGCTGAGCTCCGTCCCGCAGATGAGCCGCTAACGGCCGCCATCTTTTTTCAGAAATCCCGCTGCGCTGATTGGCTGCTGCCGGACCAATGAGCGACGCGGGATTTCCTGGACAGACAGACAGACAGACAGACAGACGGGATAAGACGATTATATATATAGACTAGACTAGATGGTGGCCCTATTCTAATGCATCGGGTATTCTAGAATAGGTATGCATCCGACATGGCGCAAGCAGCAGAGCGGTGTTAACATTTGGCGCCAAAATCGCTGATTGCTCGAGGCCGGCAACCGCGACCAATCAGCAAAGCGGTGTTAAAATTTGGCGCCAATATCGCAGATTGGTCACGGCCGGCGGTCGCGACTAATCAGCAGAGCGGGGTTTAAATTTGGCGCCAATAATGCTGATTGGTCGCGGCCAGCGAACGTGACCAATCAGCAGAGCGATGTTTAAATTTGGCGCCAATACTTCTAATTGATGTCGGCCGGCAACCGAGACCAATCAGCAGAGCGGGGTTTAAATTTAGCGCCAATACTGCTGATTGGTCGCGGCCGGCGACCGCGACCAATTAGCAGAGCGGTGTTTAAATTTTGCGCCAATATTGCTGATTGGTCGCGGACCGCGACTAATCAGCAGAGCGGTGATTAAATTTGGCGCCAATACTGCTGATTGATCTCGGCCGGCAACCGCGACCAATCAGCAGAGCGGGGATTAAATTTGGTGCCAATAATGTTGATTAGTCGTGGTTGCCAACCGCAACCAATCTGCAGAGCGGGGTTTAAATTTGGCGCCAATACTGCTGATTGGTCGCGGCCGGCGACCGCGACCAATTAGCAGAGCGGTGTTTAAATTTTGCGCCAATATTGCTGATTGGTCGCGGACCGCGACTAATCAGCAGAGCGGTGATTAAATTTGGCGCCAATACTGCTGATTGATCTCGGCCGGCAACCGCGACCAATCAGCAGAGCGGGGATTAAATTTGGTGCCAATAATGTTGATTAGTCGTGGTTGCCAACCGCAACCAATCTGCAGAGCGGGGTTTAAATTTGGCGCCAATACTGCTGATTGGTCGCGGTCGGCGACCGCGACCAATTAGCAGAGCGGTGTTTAAATTTTGCGCCAATATTGCTGATTGGTCGCGGACCGCGACTAATCAGCAGAGCGGTGATTAAATTTGGCACCAATACTGCTGATTGATCTCGGCCGGCAACCGCGACCAATCAGCAGAGCGGGGTTTAAATTTGGCACCAATAATGCTGCTTAGTCGCCACCGGCATCCACGACCAATTAGCAGAGCGGGGTTTAAATTTGGCGCCAAAATCGCTGATTGGTCGCGGCCGGCGGCCTCGACCAATCAGCAGAGCGTTGTTTAAATTTGGCGCCAATCTCGCTGATTGGACGCGACTAGCATCCGCGACCAATCAGCAGAGCGTTGTTTAAATTTGGCGCCAAGCTTGCTGATTGGTCGCGGCTGGCGTCCGCGACCAATCATCGCAGTAGTGTTTAAATGTGGCGGGAAGATCGGTGACTGGTCGCGGCCGCTATTTAAATGTGGCGCCCAAATCGGTGATTGGTCGCGGGCAGCGGCCGCGAACAATCAGCAGAGCGGTGTTTAACTTTACCGCCAAGATCACAGATTGGTCGCGTGCGGAGAGCGAGACCAATCAGCGAATGTTATTGGTGAGGACCGGGGAGCGGAATCGTATTAGTGAGGACCGGGGAGCGTCGCTGCATGTGCGGCTACTTCTGCTGCGAGAAGCCGGGAGATCAGCGACTGCTCGCAGCAGAAGTATCCCGACCCCCAGCGCCGCTCCACGGTCCTCCCTTGACACCCTAGCCGCTGATGTCCCCACAGTATCCGCATGGTGTTACTAAGGTCCAGACCTTTGTGTTCAAAATCGCTGATTAGTCGCGGGCGCTGCCCACGACCAATCACCGATTTGGGCGCCAAATTTAAATATTAGCCGCGACCAATCACCGATCTTGGCTCCACATTTAAACACCGCTGTGCTGATTGGTCGCCGACGCTGGGCGGTCTTGGCCCGCGACCAATCACTGATCTTGCCGCAAAAGTTAAACACTACTGTGACTCTGCTGATTGGTCGCGGACGCTGCCCGCTCCCCGGTCATCTCCCAGCTGCATCTCCGTCCCGCAGATGGGTCCGGCGGTCGAGGTCCTTCTGCTGGTACCGGCCGGGAGATGAGCGCCTCGTGGAGCTCATCTCCCGGCTGCATCGCCGCTGAGCTCCGTCCCGCAGATGAGCCGCTAACGGCCGCCATCTTTTTTCAGAAATCCCGCGGCGCTGATTGGCCGCTGCCGAACCAATGAGCGACGTGGGATTTCCTGGACAGACAGACAGACAGAAAGACAGACAGACGGGATAAGACAATTATATATATAGATGGTGGCCCGATTCTAACGCATCGGGTATTCTAGAATAGGTATGCGCCCGACCAAGCGCAATCAGCAGAGCGGTATTTAAATTTGGCGCCAAAATCGCTGGTTGGTCGAGGCCGGCAACCGCGACCAATTAGCAAAGCGGTGTTAAAATTTGGCGCCTATATCGCAGATTGGTCACGGCCGGCGGTCGCTACTAATCAGCAGAGCGGGGTTTAAATTTGGCGCCAATGATGCTGATTGGTCGCGGCCAGCGAACGCGACCAATCAGCAGAGCGGGGTTTAAATTTGGCGGCAATAATGCTAATTGGTCGCGGCCAGCGAACGCGACCAATCAGCAGAGCGTTATTTAAATTTGGCGCCAATAATGGTAATTGGTCACGGGCGCGACTAATCAGCAGAGCGGTGTTTAAATTTGTCGCCAATAATGCTGGTTATTCGTGACCGGTAACCGCGACCAATGAGCAGAGCGATGCTTAAATTTGGCGCCAATATCGCTGATTTGTCACGGCCGGTGGTTGCGACTAATCAGCAGAGCGAGGTTTAAATTTGTCGCCAATACTGCTGATTGGTCGCGGCCGGCGACCGCGACCAATCAGCAGAGTGGTGTTTAAATTTGGTGCCAATATTAATGATTGGTCGCGGCCGTAGACCGCGATTAATCAGCAGAGCGGGGTTTAAATTTGGCGGCAATTCTGCTTATTGGTCGCGGCCGGCGACCGCGACCAATCAGCAGAGCGGTGTTTCAAATTGGCACCAAAATCGCTGATTGGTCGCGGCTGGCCACCGCAACCAATCAGCAAAGCGGGGTTTAAATTTGCCGCCCATATCGCTGATTGGTCGCGGCTGGCAGCTGCGACCAATCAGCAGAGCGTTGTTTAAATTTGGCGCCAGTCTCACTGATTGGTCGCGTCTGGCGTCAGCGACCAATCAGCAGAGCGTTGTTTAAATTTGGCGCCAATCTCGCTGATTGGTCGTGTCTGGCGTCCGCGACCAATAAGCAGAGCGTTGTCTAAATTTGGCGGCAATCTCGCTGATTGGTAGCGGTCGGCAGCGGCCCGGGAGCGGCGCTGCTTGTGCGGCTCCGTATTAGCGAGGACCGGAGAGCGGCGCTGCCTGTGCGGCTCCTTCTGCTGCGAGAAGCGGGGAGATGAGCTGCAGCTCGCAGCAGAAGCATCCCGACCGGCGGCGCCGCTCCCCGGTCCTCCGTTCACACTTGCTGTCGGGAGATCAGCGGACCAAGCCGCTGATCTTCCGAAGTTAGCCGCATGGAGGTAAGCGGCGCCGGTCGGGGTAGTTGGTCTGCTAGCGCCGCTGATCTCCCCGCTGCATCGCCGCTGAGCTCCGTCCGCCAGATGAGCCTCTAACGGCCGCCATCTTTTTTCAGAAATCCCGCGGCGCTGATTGGCCGCTGCCGGACCAATGAGCGACGCGGAATTTCCAGACAGACAGATAGACAGACAGACAGACAGACGGGATAAGACAATTGTATAGTAGACTAGATGGTGGCCCGATTCTAATGCATCGGGTAATCTAGAATATGTATGCGGCCGACCGGGCGCAATCAGCAAAACGGTGTTTAAATTTGGCGGCAATATCGGTGATTGGTCACGGGTGGCGGCCGCGACCAATCAGCGAACTGTGTTAGTGAGGACCGGAGAGCTTGTTTAAATTTGGCGATAAAATCGAACAATCAGCAGAGCGTTGTTTAAATTTGGCGGCAATCTCGCGGATTGGTCTCGGCCCGCCGACGTCCGGGACCAATGAGCAGAGCGGTGTTTAAATTTGGCGCCAAAATCGCTGATTAGTAGCGGTCGCTGGCGGCCACGACCAATAAGCACAGAGGTGTTTACATTTAGCGCCAATCTCGCTGATTGGTCGCGGTCGGCCGGCGGCCGCGACCAATCAGCAGAGCGGCGTTTAAATTTGCAGTCTATATCGCTGATTGGTCGCGGCCGGCCACCGCGATCAATCAGCAGAGCGGCGTTTAAATTTGCCACCCATCTCGCTGATTGGTCGCGGTCGGCCACCGCGACCAATCAGCAGAGCTGCGTTTAAATTTGCCGGCGATATTGCTGATTGGTCGTGGTGGCCGGCCGCGATTAATCAGCAGAGCGGCGTCTAAATTTGCCGCCCATCTCGCTGATTGGTCGCGGTGGCCGGCCGCGATTAATCAGCAGAGCGGCATTTAAATTTGCCGGACATCTCGCTGATTGGTCGCGGCCGGCCACCGCGACCAATCAGCAGAGCGGCGTTTAAATTTGCCGCCCTTCTCTCTGATTGGTCGCGGGCCGGCCAACTCAACCAATCAGCAGAGCGGCGTTTAAATTTGCCGCCCATCTCGCTGATTGGTCGCGGCCGGCTACGGCGACCAATCAGCACAGCGGCGTTTAAATTTGCCGCCCATCTCGCTGATTAGTCGCGGTGGCCGGCTGCGACCAATCAGCAGAGCGGCGTTTAAATTTGCTGCCCATCTCGCTGATTGGTCGCGGTAGCCGGCCGCGACGAATCAGCAGAGCGGCGTTTATATTTGCCGCCCATCTCGTTCATTGGTCGCGGCCGGCAGAGCGTTGTTTAAATTTGGCGCCAATCTCGCAGATTGGACCCGTCTGGCGTCCGCGACCAATCAGCAGAGCGCTCATCTCCCGGCTGCATCGCTGCTGAGCTCCGTCCCGCAGATGAGCCGCTAACGGCCGCCATCTTTTTTCAGAAATCCCGCGGCGCTGATTGGCCGCTGCCGGACCAATGAGCGACGTGGGATTTCCTGGACAGACAGAAAGACAGAGAGACAGACAGACGGGATAAGACGATTATATATATAGACTAGATGGTGGCCCGATTCTAATGCATCGGGTAATCTAGAATATGCATGCGGCTGACCGGGCGCCACTAAGCAGTGAAGCAGTGTTTAAATGGGTTGTGCACTACTTTTAATTAACTTCACAATGTATCCCCTCGGTGCCCCTAATGAATTTTGTCATTACATCATGTTGTCAATCCTGCTTGTGACAACATCGCTGACGACGCACAGCCAGCACGTAATTCTCCCGCCTGCAGCCGGATCTTGCTTCCGCTTACATCACGACTATTTGCGTCTGCAGCCAGGGGTCTGCTGTTCCGCGCACCACAGTGAATGACGGGCTGTGCCCGGGGTTATCCCTCATCGTGTCACATCCAGCATCCACAGCGCAGTTTGTCAATGTGGTTTGTATGGCTTTTTCATTCCTCTAATCCTGGTTTGTATGGCTCCCTTATTTTGGATTGTACGCCTTCCTCATCTTAGCTTGTATGGCCCCCTTATCCTGGTTTTGTATGACCTTCTCATTCCCCCATCTCTACAGCACAGTTCAAAAACTAAACCCTAATCCTCCCCTTGTTTCCTTTCTCTGCTCCAGCGCTGTCTGTCCTGTTTTCAGCAGCTCCTCGCAGGATGTGAGGCACAGCACGCGCTCTCAGATACTGCTGTGATTAGCTGCTGTCTGTAGATTCGCTGCTTTCCACGCCGGGACTAAGTGCGTGGAGAGGCACAAATCTGCATTCACTTTAGTAGCAGATGCTGCAGATGTCGCTATGAAGATTTAACAATAATACAATGAATACACAGAATAATACTTTATTAACTATTATTGGTTATAGAACTTAATACAACTGAACAAAATTATTAAACAGATGATCAAAATATATAAACTATTCCATGAATATGTAACAATATTTTACAATAAATCATCGGACAAAAGAAGTACGACCCTAGAATTTATTTATTAACAATATCAACCTAAAATATTTTTGTACACAACATTTTTGGTGAATACTTTTGGACTATCTGGAAGCAACTTTCCTTGTAAATGCGTATCCAAAACTTGCACCTTGACATTGGATCTCATTTTAACTCTTGAAAATGCAACATAGAGTTGTCCATGTCCAAAAACGGACTCCGGTAAATATATGCCAACACGGTGTAGAGTTTGACCTTGTGACTTGTTTATTGTCATGGCAAATGCTGGTTTTACTGGAAACTGTCGACGTCGAAGCCTAAATGGAAGACCGGTGTCTGAAGGACATAAATCAATGCGTGGAATGAACACTTCCTCTCCTTTTGCAGATCCAGTGATCACTGTTGCTTGAATTATGTGGGAATGGAGTCCAGTAACAATAAGGCGAGTTCCATTACATAGACCATTTCTTGTATTTAGATTCCGAAGCAACATTATGATTGCTCCAACTTTAAGTTGTAGTCTTTGGGATGGCATTCCTGATGGCGTAACACTATTTAAAAATTCAACTGGATAATGCTCTCGTTCATCTTCATTGTCGACATCCACCGAATCATCACTTCTGTACAATTTATACTCTCCAGACATTCTATCCATCACACGGGAATTTAGCAGAGCTACGTTATCGTTCTTGGAACAGAGAATTGCATAGGAAGAGGCCCTCTCAACACTGCTTTGGTCGTTCACATCTATTTCAACGCGTTGTCCAAAAACATCACTTACGATGCAGTCAGTGCACAACATGTCTTCTGGTATTTCAATAATGTCTTCTCCAAGGTTATATTCATTGCTAAGTTCACCATTACCAAGTTTAAGAAGCCAGTTGCTGTACTCTGGGTCAGAAGATCGCATGTTGTTAATTAGTTGTAGTTTATTAAACTCTTTCCAAAGGTCTGACATTTTTAAGGTGGACTCGATAATATTTGTTCTTGTTCCATTTGGTACAACTGGAAGGCATTGCCTAAAATCTCCGCCAAGGACAAAAACTTTACCTCCAAAAGGAATTTCATTTTTTTCAGCAATATTTGTAGTCATAACTTCACGCAGAAGTTTGTCAATTAAGCTCAAAGCATATTTGGGCGCCATGGTGCACTCATCAAGTATCAAAAGATTTGCACTGTTCAACTGTTTTCCTGCAAATGTGTCTTGTTTGATTCTGGAAACGGAGATTTCATTGACCGGAATTGGTATCCCAAAGAGTGAATGCATAGTGCGACCTCCTCTTAAAAGGTTTGCTGCAATACCTGTTGTAGCCGATGGCAATACGACTTTTCCTAACCCTCTAACGTGATGCATTAAAACTTCATAGAGGTATGTTTTACCGCTGCCTCCAGGACCGTCAATAAAGAAACATTTTGGCGTTGGATCGGCTTGGTTTTCTACAGCGCTCACAATAGTGTCATATGCAATCCGTTGTTCTTTATTTAAGGAGTTTTTCTTCTCTGTTGCCATCAATAATTCATAAGCTTCGTCATACTCTTGAATTTGTGCAACTTGACTTGCAGGCTGTGGCAAACTAAAGTCTGAAAACGTTTTTCCATGCAGTAGTAGGATATTTTGGACATCTTGCATGGCATAAGATTCGCAATTGTGACAATTTCCACTTTTGTTGTGAAGACGTAAGCAGTATTCTTCAATTATATGTTCTTTGAAATTTGTCCAAAGTTGAGCCGGATTTGTAGGCGGTCCAAAGACACAAATGTAGGCAAACAATTCACAAAGTTTCTTAGGCATATGTAGGGTAACTGCGTCTTCTAAAGTAAGTGTCCACATAGTATCATCCAATAGAAGTCCTAAAGTCAAAACTGCAGCTTTAAATGTATCGTGCAATACTCCATTAACTGTTTTCAAATCTTCGTAACTTCTAGCTCCTTTGACATGCAGTAGTAACAGCCGAAGGCAATATCTTTCTTGATCCTTGACACTAACAGTATACATGCGTCCAATTATTCTGCTAAGTCCTCGTTGTCTTGGCTTCCAAGTTTTATTCCAAATGTAATGCTCTGGAATCTCTCGATACAAATACTGCCTTGCGTTTTCGTCACGTTGGTTCAGCAAAAACCATTCCATTAATGTAGACGTTGTGCTTAAATTTTTGGAGACATCTTCGACTTGAGCATTTTCAAAGAAATAAAGCTGCTGTTGATTTGGTAAATGAATAGCTAAACGTATAATGGCATGGGACTGTGAATGCATTGGAAATGCAAATATTCTCCAAGCAGCTTCTGGAGCACTGACATATCTTGAGTCAACAAACCGTGATGATTCATACTGATTGACTGTTTTTTGTTGGATTTGGACGTTAGCTTTGTCATGCCCCTTGTAGATGTACTTGAAAAGATATTTAACACTTTTTATTGAAGCGCAGATTTCCACGTTGATGTGACAGCTGTAGCGTTTTAATAAGTACGGGTTGTATGGAACTATCCATGAGTTATTTATAATCTTTTTGCTGTGTACAATGTTATCAATCAGTTGTCTCCGGTAGGATGGGTAGCCGTTCAAATCTTTAACAGTGTGCTGTTTCAACTGCTTTGGAAACCCTTTTGTACACTTTCCGTTTTCCATGCATGGACTTTTTGGATTTGCTACACCGCATGGGCCATGAACCATATTACAGATTACATTATTATACAATTCAGGATACTTTTCTTGGTTAGGAATTTCAGCCCACACTATGTTGTCAATTTCGTCCTCCGTGCGAAACTTGGAATCCACGTCTAAAATAATTAGTATATGCGCATGTGGGAGACCTCGTTTCTGAAACTCTATGACGTGTACCATTGCTACGACTGTTCCAAAAAGGCCTTTTGTGAAGTCTTTAAAAAGGCTGCTGAGTTTTAGTCGAAATACGCGTGCAACTAAGTCCAGCCTGTGTTCAAGTTGCTGCCAGGGTGGTAGATTTTCTGTATTTTCTGGCCATTTAGGATTACAAGTCATTGTTAAAAAAATGTCAGGTCTTCCATACTTTGTTACTATTGCCATTGCATCTTGATAACGCTGTTGCATGTTGTGGGGGCTACCTTCAAAGGACGACAGGAGAATTACTGTTTTTCCAATTGGAATTCCTTTTTGAATGGATTGTTTTTGCAAATGTTCTTGAAGAACGCAGTAGTCTTCAACTTTAAGTTGTTTTTGGTTCCTTCGTATGAAATTGAGCCGATTTGCTTCAATTTTAATGCATGTGTCTACTAAGTACTGTTGTGTCAGTTTCCCACCGTTTAAAATAGGATTGAAGTAATTTTGCACAGACAGAAGAAAACTGTAGTACTGTAGTTGTGTAATTCTTCTTGAAGTTCCTTGCTGGTGTAGGTTTTCATGCCACCCTTGATCACCGTTTGTAAAGAATAGCGGATACAGAAGAGCATCAAGGTTGCTGTGCAAAATGCTAATCCGTTGTGTTTTAGGAACGAAAGGGTTGTTTTTGTCTGGCTTAAGATGGACTAATATATCTCTTTGAAAAAGAGGCTCTCCATCATCGTTTTGAAAAACAACTGCTACCTCACTTACACGTTGTTTGTTGTAACATCGGGGATCTTGTTGACGTTCTTGTTTAATGGCCATGATAATAGAAGGCATTTCCATCCCATTTTGTATAGCTCTCTGTTCTTCCTCACCTTCAACGTCTTTTAGCATGCGATATGCGGCAGCAAATGGGCTGATTGTTTGTAAATGTACGGCAATTAGGTTCATCAGTTCTGCATTACACTTTTCATTTTCTTTTCGGTTCATCCTTTGTTCTGTAGCCTCATTTGGATGAAAGATGTATAATTGTGCAAATGTTGGTGGTTGTCCTAGTTCTGGGTGAAGTGTTCCAGTGCGGTGGTAGATCTGGCCATGAATTTTAAAACAATACGGTCCGAATCCAGGGGGCGGTGCAATGTTGGCAACAAATGAAGCAAACGCATGAGAACTGTTGATACTTCTGATATTTTCCATAAAATTTCTACTGTGTTCATGCGTTCCTTTCATCAACTGCTCAAACAGATCTGAGTAGTGACATCTTGGTAGCATCACTTTTCCTTTTTGGCAGCATTGAGTAAACTGATTGTCAGATGGTTTTTCCTCAATAAAATTCATAGATTCGAATTTGGAACAAACTACATTCATCTTCCAACAGTAGTGTTGAATAATGATAGTTTCATTGTCTGTTAAGTAACGTGCAAGTTGTTGAATGTTCTGCTGGGTTTGCCTTAGTTGGTAGAGCATTAGTTTTTGATAAATTTGTCGATCGTGTTGTTCTCGGTTTGTCCTGGATTCTGGAGATTCATTCAGACGACATTGTCTATGGAATTCCGCATCGTGTTCCTGTCTAGCCGCAGTGTGTTGCTGTGTTTCCCGTTCCCGAAGTTGTCTGTGAGAGTCCGCATCCTGGGCTTGTCTGGCGGCAGTGTCTTGTGGTGTCTCCTGTTTCCGACGTTGTCTGTGAGATTCCACATCCTGGGCTTGTCTGGCGACAGTGTGTTGTGGTGTCTCTTGTTCCCGGCATTTTTGTTGAGATTCCGCTTCCTGGGCTTGTCTGGCGGCAGTGTGTTGTGGTGTCTCTTGTTCCCGACGTTGTCTGTGACATTCGGCATCCTGGGCTTGTCTGACAACAGTGTGTTGTGGTGTTTCCTGTTCCCGATGTTTTCTGTGAGATTCCGCATCCTGGGCTTGTCTGCCGGCAGTGTGTTGTGGTGTCTCCTGGTCCCGAAGTTTTCTGTGAGCTTCCGCATCCTGGGCTTGTCTGCCGGCAGTTTGTCGTGGTGTCTCCTGTTGCCGAATTTTTCTGTGCAGTTCCGCATCCTGTGCTTGTCTGGCGGCAGTGTGTGGTGTTGTCTCCTGCTTCCGAATTTTTCTGTGAGCTTCCTCATGCTGGGCTTGTCTGCTGGCAGTGTGTTGTGGTGTCTCCTGTTCCCGGCGTTTTTGGTGAGATTCCGCATCCTGGGCTTGTCTGGCAGCAGTGTGTTGCGGTGTGTCCTGCTCCCGTCGTTTCTTCCGATATTCTGCATCCTTGGCTTGTCTGACGGCAGTGTGTTGCGGTGTCTCCAGTTTCTGGCGTTTTTGGTGAGATTCCGCATCCTGGGCTTGTCTGGTGGTAGTGTGTTGCGATGTCTCCTGTTCCCGGCGTTTTTGTTGAGCTTCCGCATCCTGGGCTTGTCTTGCGGCAGTCTGTTGCGGTGTCTCCTGTTCCCGGCGTTTTTGGTGAGATTCCGCATCCTGGGCTTGTCTGGCGGCAGTATGTTGTGGTGTCTCGTGTTCCCGGCGTTTTTTGTGAGATTCCGCATCCTGGGCTTGTCTGGTGGCAGTATGTTGTGCTGTCTGTTGCTATCGACGTTGTCGTTTACTTGCTGCTTCTGCTGCTTTTCGGTCTTCCTCCGTGGCGTATTTTCGCTTACGACCCATTATACTACAGGAAACGTAAAGAAGTATCTCTTCAGCGCGCTGTCACTGGCAGAACGTGTTCAGTAAACCTGACAGAAGTCCCTCGCACAGTGTGACAGAAGTCCCTCGCACAGTGTGACAGAAGTCCCTCGCAGAGTGTGACAGAAGTCCCTCGCAGAGTGTGACAGAAGTCCCTCGCACAGTCTGACTGAAGTCCCTCGCAAAGTGTGACTGAGAAAACCTCCTCAGTACGTTATGAGCATTTTGTGAGTCACATGACTACATGGGTGGAGTTAGCCGTGCAATCTCCCGAAGGTGGAGTAGATATTTGAAATGTTGCGGTAATTGGCCTGAGAGCGTGTTTAAATTTGGCGCGAAAATCTGTGGTTGGTCGCGGGCGGCGTCCGCGACCAATCAGAGAAGCGGGTTTTAAATCTCGCGCGCCGTAATACTAAGCAGCGGACAGTGTGTTTGAATTCAGCGTTAAAATCTCTGATTGGTCACGTCAGGAGGGCGCGACCAATCAGCGTATCGTATTGGTGAGGACCGGGAGCGGCTGCCTGTGCGGCTACTTCTGCTCCGAGAAGCCGGGACATGAGCGACTGCTCGCAGCAGAAGTATCCGGACCCGCAGCGCCGCGACCAATCAGCACACTAGTGTTTAACGTTTGCGGCAAGATCAGTGATGGGTCGCGGGCCAAGACCGCGACCAATCACTAATTTGTGCGGCACATTTAAATAGCGGCCCCGACCAATTGGATGTCAGCGCCGCTCCCCGGTCCTCCCTTCACACCCTAGCCGCATGGATGTCAGCGGCGCTGCCTGTGCGGATACTTCCGCTGCGAGAACCCGGGACATGAGCGGGCGCTCGCAGCAGAAGTATCCCGACCCGCAGCGCCGCTCCCCGGTCCTCCCTTCCGCATGGAGGTCAGCGGCGCCGGCGGTCGGGGTCCTTCCACTGCTACCGGCCGGGAGATGAGCGCCTCGCCCCGGTCATCTCCCGGCTGCATCTCCGTCCCTCAGATGGGTCAGGCGGTCGAGGTCCTTCTGCTGGTACCGGCCGGGAGATGAGCGCCTCGCGGCGCCCATCTCCCGGCTGCATCGCCACCGAGCTCCGTCCCGCAGATGAGCCGCTAACGGCCGCCATCTTTTTTCAGAAATCCCGCGGCGCTGATTGGCTGCTGCCGGACCAATGAGCGACGCGGGATTTCCAGGACAGACAGACAGACAGAAAGACAGACAGACAGACAGACAGATGGGATAAGACAATTATATAGTAGATGGTGGGTGCATGTCTGTACTCAGCTGCGTAATGTAGAAGTTAGGGGGAAAGTGGGGAATGTTCTCTGGAAGCGGAGCTCTAGATAACTGTGTTATTTTCTGTAGAAATGAGTTCTTGATGTAAGAAGCAATGATGGTCTGCACTGGATGAAGTAGAAAAATGAAGATGAAGGACTTCACCTAGAGACGTCACCGGTGAGTCAATGTGTTACCTGTACACTTATACTATAGACTGTATACTATGTACAGAGCTCCTGTGTATAATGTCACCGGTGATCACTGTATTACCTGTACGCTATACACTATATTATGATTTATTATTATCGCGCCATTTATCCCATTGTGCTTTACATGTGAAAAATGGGTATCTATTAGTGTTGATCGAGCACTAAAATGCTCGGGTGCTCGACCCGAGCAAGAGCCCAATGTTAGTCTATGGGAGACCCGAGCATTTTTGCGGTGGCACCCCCGGCAGTCTTTTAAAAGCCTAACAAGTGCCAAAAACGATAGTGACAGTGCTCAAATGACATGGGGACAGCATGGGGATAGCCCCAGGAAGCATTTCTGATCCCCAGGTCACTGCTGTCAACAACGTGGTCAGAGGTATTAAGCCACTTTTACGGGCTCACAATAAAACGTTCAAAAACGAAACTGAAACTTTTTTCCTGTGAAATATGTTAAGGAATTTCTTTTCCAGGGTAAAGACTTGTGTAGAAGGTAAAATAAATAACCAAAAACAAAAATACTCCTCCACACCTTGGGCTATGTTCACAAGTAGCATTTTTATGCGTTTTTGCACTTTTGTATTGCTTTCAACTGTGACAAATGCATTCACCCGGAAATGTCATTTTAACATTTTACAACCTTATCTGGCCATGTGCTGTGTGACACATGCATAAAGTGCTGAAAAGACATGGGAACAGCATGGGGAAGACCCCTGGAAGCATCTCTGACACCCAGGTCACTGTCTAAAAGTGTGCCCACTGTAACGGGTCTGGGAGGCGGAACCTCTGAGCATCTATACAAGGGGGCGATCCTTGTAAGGAAGCGGGTGGTGACCAGGAAAGACGGGCAGGTAGTCACAGCAGGTGACCGGGACAGTCTCTGGGTAAACGGGCAGGAGGTCACGGCAAGTGACCGGGACAGTCTCTGGGTATACGGGCAGGAGGTCACAGCAAGTGACCGGGACAGTCTCTGGGTGAACGAGCAGGAGGTCACAGCAAGTGACCGGGACAGTCTCTGGGTATAGGGTTGGTACGAACTGTGACGGCTGAGCCTCCAGGTAGGCTAGCAGGCGGATGGCAGGTGTGTGCTCCCAGGTGAGCAGGCGAGAGTCTCTGGATAAGCAGGTGGTCACAGCATGTGACGGCGGAGCCTCCAGGTAGGCTAACAGGCGGATGGCAGGTGTGTGCTCCCAGGTGAGCAGGCGAGAGTCTCTGGATAAGCAGGTGGTCACAGCATGTGACGGCGGAGCCTCCAGGTAGGCTAACAGGCGGATGCAGATGATTGCTCCCAGGTGAGCAGGCGAGAGTCTCTGGATAAGCAGGTGGTCACAGCATGTGACGGCGGAGCCTCCAGGCAGGCTAACTGGCAGGTAGCAGATGAGCGCTCCCAGGTGAGCAGGCAAGAGTCTCTGGACTAGCAGATGGTCACAGCACGTGACGGCGGAACCTCCAGGTAGGCTAACAGACAGGTAGCAGGTGAGCGCTCCCAGGTGAGCGGGCAAGCTGGTCCATAGACAGACTGACAGGTGTCGGAAGGCAGACCGTCGGACCTCAGGCTAGCAAGCAGGAAAGCGGATGACAGGCAGGAATCAGGCAGCAAACTGGCAGGAAACTGGCAGGTAACTGGCAGGTAACTGGCAACGGGACCTGAGGGCTGAAGCAGAGTAGTGAACAGTGCAACAACATTGCTCGGGCACCTCCATTTTGGAGGAGGTGCCTTATATATGGTGAAGTCCTCCGGCCATTGGCCGGGGACTCCTTAGGACGGCGCGCGCGGCCCCTTTAAGTGGGGGGGAGCGCGCGTGCGCACCCTAAGCACCGTGGCCGGGAAGGAGCGCGCGCTGCCAGCAGAGCAGGAGGAGGACGCCGGGCTCGGAGCGGAGAGGTGAGGGGAACAGCGTCCCTGCCTAGCAGGGGGCAGGGACGCCGACGCTACAGTACCCCCCCCTTTAGGCCCCCCCTTTTTTAGGCCAGACAGAAATTTAGCAAGGATGAGAGGGGCATGGATGTTCTCCCGGGGCTCCCTCGTTCTCTCCTCAGGACCAAACCCCTTCCAATCTACTAGAAAAAAGGTCTTTCCTCTTACCCTTTTGGTGGCCAGAATGTTCTCTACCTCAAACTCGTTTTCAGCGGAAACTGGAGCAGGAGGCGTACCTGTAAACTTGGAGAAAGAGTTAAGTACCACGGGTTTGAGGAGAGATACATGGAAGGAGTTAGGGATCTGTAGGTTGGCCGGGAGTTTCAATTTATAGGCCACCGGGTTGATCTGACTGATAACCTCCAGAGGACCGATGAACCGAGGCCCTAACTTATAGGAAGTAATTTTGAGCCGGACATACTTGGACGAGAGCCAGACTTTATCCCCAGGACGGAATTGTGGAGGATCCAGACGTTTTTTGTCAGCGTGTCTTTTCATCCGCTCGGACGACTGAAGGAGTGCGGATCGGGTACTCTCCCAAATGGAGGAAAATTGTTAACGAGAGATTCCGCAGCCGGATTATCCACCAAGGTGGAGACGGGAAATGGGATCCGAGGATGCTGACCGAAGACTACAAAAAACGGGGATTTGGAGGAAGATTCGCTCTCGTGGTTATTGTACGAGAATTCAGCCCATGGCAGGAGATCCACCCAGTCAGAATGGTGGGCATTAATGAAGTGCCGGAGGTAACTGGTCAGGTTCTGATTGATCCGCTCCACTTGACCATTAGACTGTGGGTGGTAAGCGGAGGAGAAGTCCAGGGTGACGTCTAGCAGTTTACAAGTGGCTCTCCAGAAGCGTGAGGTGAACTGTACCCCACGATCCGACACGATGTGGAGGGGCAGGCCATGAAGACGAAAGATGTGGCGGATAAAATCTTTAGCCAGCTCGGGTGCAGACGGGAGGCCTGGCAGGGGAACGAAATGAGCCATCTTGGAAAAGTGGTCAGCCACCACCCAAATGACCATACAACCAGCAGAGACGGGGAGATCAGTTATGAAGTCCATAGCTATATGCTGCCAGGGGGCAGCAGGTACAGGAAGCGGAAGGAGGCGACTGGCTGGCAGATGTCTCGGAACCTTGTTGCGGGCGCAGGACACACAGGCAGAAACAAAGTCAATTACGTCCTTGTGCAGGGTAGGCCACCAGTAGTGCCGGGTAATAAGCTGGAGGGTCTTTTTCTGACCGGCGTGGCCAGCTAGTTTAGACGAGTGACCCCAGTGTAGGATCTTCTCCCGATCAGGTACTGATACGAACGTCTTACCGGGAGGGAGACGATTTAGACTCACGGGAGCCACCTGCATTACTCTGGCGGGATCGATGATGTGTTTAGGTTCCTCCTCGAGATCAGACGCCAGAAAGGATCGGGACAAGGCGTCCGCCTTGATGTTTTTGTCAGCCGGGCGAAAATGAAGAACAAAATCAAAGCGAGCAAAAAACAAGGACCACCGGGCTTGGCGCGGGTTAAGTCTCTGGGCATGCTGGAGGTAAACCAAGTTCTTGTGGTCAGTGTAAATTATTACCGGGTGAAGAGCCCCTTTGAGCAGGTAACGCCACTCCTCCAATGCCAGCTTGATGGCCAATAACTCTCGATCTCCTATGGAATAGTTGCGCTCCGAAGGGGAGAAGAGTTTGGAGAAGAAGCCACAAGTTACCATTCTCCCGGAAGATGATTTTTGGGTAAGTACCGCTCCGGCTCCAGAGGAGGAGGCGTCAACTTCTAGGAAGAACTGCTTGCTGCCATCTGGGTGATGCAGCACCGGGGCGGAAGAGAAGGCCTGTTTTAAGGAAAGAAAGGCCTCCTCTGCTTCGGGCGGCCACTCTTTGGGATTAGTGCCCTTACGGGTGAGCGCAGAAATTGGGACAGTCCGGGAAGAGAAGTGCGGTATGAAGAGGCGGTAGTAGTTGGCGAAGCCCAGGAACCGCTGAATGGCCTTCAACCCCTCCGGTCGAGGCCACTTCTCGATGGCAGACAGTTTCTCAGGATCCATTCGTAGGCCGGTCTGAGAAATTATGTAGCCCAAAAACGGAAGCGAGGTCTGCTCAAAAAGGCACTTCTCATATTTAGCGAAGAGATGGTTCTGCCTGAGCCTGAGCAGGACCTGACGAACATCCCTCCGGTGAGTCTGGAGATCCGGAGAGAAGACCAAGATGTCGTCCAGGTACACCACCACGCAGGAGTAGAGAAGGTCCCGGAAGATGTCATTGACCAACTCATGAAAGACGGCGGGAGCGTTACAGAGACCGAAGGGCATTACCAGATATTCATAGTGGCCGTCCCGGGTGTTGAATGCCGTCTTCCATTCATCCCCCTGACGGATACGAACCAGGTTGTACGCCCCACGAAGGTCCAGTTTGGTGAAGATTCTAGCCCCCCTCAGACGATCAAATAATTCCGGAATGAGCGGAAGGGGGTACTTATTCTTCACCGTGATCTGGTTTAGGCCTCTATAGTCTATGCAGGGACGGAGAGAGCCGTCCTTCTTTTTAACGAAGAAGAAGCCTGCTCCCGCCGGGGAGGTAGATTTCCAGATAAATCCCCGGGCCAGGTTCTCCTCAATATATTCGGACATAAACCGGGTCTCAGCAGCGGACAATGGGTAAATACGCCCACGGGGAGGAGTAGTACCGGGTAACAGGTCGATAGGGCAGTCGTATGGTCTATAAGGGGGTAGTGTCTCTGCCTCCTTTTTATTAAAGACATCAGCATATGACCAATAAGGAATCGGAAGTCCAGGCAGATTAGCTGGGGTAGGAGAAGGACGGACGGGATGGACGGGAACCAAACAAGTCTTATGGCAGTCCTGTCCCCAGCGAAGGACTTCTCCGGTCTGCCAGTCAAGCACGGGTGCATGTCTCTAGAGCCAAGGTAGGCCTAGCAAGAGGGCATGAGAGAGTCCAGGCAGAACATGAAAGGAGATACTCTCAGAATGCAGCATTCCCACCTGCAGAGTAATGGATTCGGTGATGAGTTGGATGGGACGTGGTAAGAGGCCCCCATCCACGGCAGCGACAGATAAGGGTACAGCCAGAGGTTTGGTGGGGATGCAGTATTTCTCTACCAGGGACTGTGAAATAAGATTCCCGGCTGCTCCAGAGTCAAGTTGGGCTAGTTCGAAATAACGGTTCTCCCCGCAGACGATTGAGACTGACAACAGCAGAGATGGAGAGGATTTATTCTTGTCTAGGACGACCTCTCTGAGCGATCCTAGACACAGGCGTTTCCCGACCTCTCCGGGCAGGTACGGATCCGGTGCTCCTTACTGCCACAGTAGAAGCAGCTCCCCTCGGCACGGCGTAAGTCTTGACGGGTTTTGACCATCTTGGTCTGGTCGACCTGCATAGGCTCAGGAGAGTGTGCCTGGGGAGAAACGGAGGGAATAACGGGTTTCTGGAAGATGGGAGCTAGACGTGGAAACCTTCTCTCACAAGAGACCTCTTTGGCGCGCTCCTGGAACCGTAGGTCAATCCGGGTGGCAAGAGTTATTAAGTCGTCGAGAGTGGTAGGAATGTCCCGACCGGCGAGTTCATCTTTAATACGGCCGGACAGACCCTCCCAGAAGACAGACACCAGAGCGTCGTTATCCCAGGCCAGCTCCGAGGCAATGGTACGGAACCGTATGGCATATTGGCCCACGGTGAGATCTCCCTGACGGAGGCGTAGCAGAGACGATGCGGATGAGGTCTTCCGTCCGGGTTCATCGAAGACTTTCCGGAAAGCCGTGAGAAAGGCTGACAAGTCGGACACCAGAGGGTCTCCTCTCTCCCATAGAGGATTCAGCCAAGCCAGAGCCTCCCCCGTGAGGTGGGACATGATAAAGGCCACTTTGGACCGGTCGGAGATAAACTGGTGGGACAAGAGTTCGAAGTGCAGGGTGCAATGGTTTATGAAGCCCCGAGCTTGAGCGGGGTCGCCTCCGTAGCGAGGAGGTGCGGAAAGCCGGGGTCCAGGACAGGATACCATGGTATTGGTGGGCAGCGGCGCTGCCGGGTTGCGAGTCATGACACTAGCGGTGGTTGCTGGTGGAGCAGAGTGTCCAGGCGAGAGTTAATATTCCGCAGGTGACCCAGGATGGACCCCTGTTGGGACCTCTGACGGGACAGTTCATGACATAGGTCCGAGAGCGAGGGAGCTTGGGTACCACCGGGTTCCATGGCCCGAGCAAACTGTAACGGGTCTGGGAGGCGGAACCTCTGAGCAACTATACAAGGGGGCGATCCTTGTAAGGAAGCGGGTGGTGACCAGGGAAGATGGGCAGGTAGTCACAGCAGGTGACCGGGACAGTCTCTGGGTAAACGGGCAGGAGGTCACGGCAAGTGACCGGGACAGTCTCTGGGTAAACGGGCAGGAGGTCACAGCAAGTGACCGGGGCAGTCTCTGGGTGAACGGGCAGGAGGTCACAGCAAGTGACCGGGACAGTTTCTGGGTATAGGGTTGGTACGACCTGTGACGGCTGAGCCTCCAGGTAGGCTAGCAGGCGGATGGCAGGTGTGTGCTCCCAGGTGAGCAGGCGAGAGTCTCTGGATAAGCAGGTGGTCACAGCATGTGACGGCGGAGCCTCCAGGTAGGCTAACAGGCGGATGGCAGGTGTGTGCTCCCAGGTGAGCAGGCGAGAGTCTCTGGATAAGCAGGTGGTCACAGCATGTGACGGCGGAGCCTCCAGGTAGGCTAACAGGCGGATGCAGATGAGCGCTCCCAGGTGAGCAGGCGAGAGTCTTTGGATAAGCAGGTGGTCACAGCATGTGACGGCGGAGCCTCCAGGCAGGCTAACTGGCAGGTAGCAGATGAGCGCTCCCAGGTGAGCAGGCAAGAGTCTCTAGATTGGCAGATGGTCACAGCACGTGACGGTGGAGCCTCCAGGTAGGCTAACAGACAGGTAGCAGGTGAGCGCTCCCAGGTGAGCGGGCAAGCTGGTCCATAGACAGACTGACAGGTGTCGGAAGGCAGACCGTCGGACCTCAGGCTAGCAAGCAGGAAAGCGGATGACAGGCAGGAATCAGGCAGCAAACTGGCAGGAAACTGGCAGGTAACTGGCAGGTAACTGGCAACGGGACCTGAGGGCTGAAGCAGAGTAGTGAACAGTGCAACAACATTGCTCGGGCACCTCCATTTTGGAGGAGGTGCCTTATATATGGTGAAGTCATCCGGCCATTGGCCGGGGACTCCTTAGGACGGCACGCGCGGCCCATTTAAGAGGGGGGAGCGCGCGTGCGTGCGTGCGCCCTAAGCACCGTGGCCGGGAAGGAGCGCGAGCTGCCAGCAGAGCGGGAGGAGGACGCCGGGCTCGGAGCGGAGAGGTGAGGGGAACAGCGTCCCTGCCTAGCAGGGGGCAGGGACGCCGACGCTACACCCATCATAAATGATCCTTGCCGCATCAGAAGATGCAGACTTGCAACTATCCCCGTGCAAGTTCTAGTCCCAGGGCAGTGTTCAATTGTACCTCCCCCATTCCTTGCACTACTGCTGGTACCGGCCGGGAGATGAGCGCCTCGCGGCGCCCATCTCCCGGCTGCATCGCCACCGAGCTCCGTCCCGCAGATAAGCCGCTAACGACCGCCATCTTTTTTCAGAAATCCCGCGGCGCTGATTGGCTGCTGCCGGACCAATGAGCGACGCGGGATTTCCAGGACAGACAGACAGACAGAAAGACAGACAGACAGACAGACGGGATAAGACAATTATATAGTAGATGGTGGGTGCATGTCTGTACTCAGCTGCGTAATGTAGAAGTTAGGGGGAAAGTGGGGAATGTTCTCTGGAAGCGGAGCTCTAGATAACTGTGTTATTTTCTGTAGAAATGAGTTCTTGATGTAAGAAGCAATGATGGTCTGCACTGGATGAAGTAGAAAAATGAAGATGAAGGACTTCACCTAGAGATGTCACCGGTGAGTCAATGTGTTACCTGTACACTTATACTATAGACTGTATACTATGTACAGAGCTCCTGTGTATAATGTCACCGGTGATCACTGTATTACCTGTACGCTATACACTATATTATGATTTATTATTATCGCGCCATTTATCCCATTGTGCTTTACATGTGAAAAATGGGTATCTATTAGTGTTGATCGAGCACTAAAATGCTCGGGTGCTCGACCCGAGCAAGAGCCCAATGTTAGTCTTTGGGAGACCCGAGCATTTTTGCGGTGGCACCCCCGGCAGTCTTTTAAAAGCCTAACAAGTGCCCAAAACGATAGTGACAGTGCTCAAATGACATGGGGACAGCATGGGGATAGCCCCAGGAAGCATTTCTGATCCCCAGGTCACTGCTGTCAACAACGTGGTCAGAGGTATTAAGCCACTTTTACGGGCTCACAATAAAACGTTCAAAAACGAAACTGAAACTTTTTTCCTGTGAAATATGTTAAGGAATTTCTTTTCCAGGGTAAAGACTTGTGTAGAAGGTAAAATAAATAACCAAAAACAAAAATACTCCTCCACACCTTGGGCTATGTTCACAAGTAGTATTTTTATGCGTTTTTGCACTTTTGTATTGCTTTCAACTGTGACAAATGCATTGACCCGGAAATGTCATTTTAACATTTTACAACCTTATCTGGCCATGTGCTGTGTGACACATGCATAAAGTGCTGAAAAGACATGGGAACAGCATGGGGAAGACCCATGGAAGCATCTCTGACACCCAGGTCACTGTCTAAAAGTGTGCCCATCTTAAATGATCCTTGCAGCATCAGAAGATGCAGACTTGCAACTATCCCCATGCAAGTTCTAGTCCCAGGGCAGCGTTCAATTGTACCTCCCCCATTCCTTGCAATACAAGCGCAAGTATGCAGCCTGCCACCCACCCACCCCCAGGCTGCAATACTATACTGCTTGCTTGCTTGCACTTGAAATTGGGCCTTTTAGGCATGTGGAGGCGGTATCTGGCCACCACGTCATGGCTGCGTTGGCGGCCTGGAATCCATACTCAGTCCCCAGCCGCCCGGCGGCCGGGTGTCCATGCTCGGTCCCGAGCCGCCCCGCGGCCAGGTGTCCACACACGGTTCCCAGCCGCCCCTATTTCTCCTTGGAACATCCCCCCACACACTTTTCTTTGCCCGGCCTGCTTTAGGGCAGCATTGGATGAGCCCACCAGAGAACCAGACTCCTCCGTGGGCCCTGGCTTATCCATCAGGGGAGTTGAGAGTGCCAAGGTGAGGAGCATGATGATGATGACAGAAGTTAGCATCTGCTTTGTTTTCTTTTAATGCAAGTGTAAGTGTGCAGCCTGCCACCCACCCACCCCCAGACTGCAATGCCATACTGCTAGCTTGCACTTGAAATGGGGCCTTTTAGTTTGGACGAGGCCGAAGCTGGCCACTACCTCATGGCTGTTTCGGCAGCGAGGTATCCATACTCAGTCCCCAGCCGCCCCTATTTGTCCTGGTGTTACTCATACATAAGATTAAGCGGGTATACCAAAATATTACCTGTGCCCTTGTAGTGAGCTGGCAGGCTCTGGCTGTTCTGTAATAATTGAGATAGAGCCTGTGACAGAAATGATAACGCAGGATGGTGTTGCCACCTTGTGGCCAGAGGTTGCACCTGCGCAGGATGTGATGACAGAGGAAAAGACTGAGTCTCCTGTGTCCCTCCCTGGAGAGTCACGTGAGCAAAGTAAAAAAAAGCGTGCGGAGAGTCGGAGGTGGTCTGTAAAAGAGAACCAGAACGGTGTGCAGGTCCTCGTGTGTGCCATGGAGGATACTCTCAACGTGGTTTCTGTTATCTGACACCTTATCCTCAGAGTTTTCCCCAGCTTCCCCACTGCTGAAGGATTCAGCTGTTACACTCCCCGCTATTGGAGTGTGAACCACATAAGGGAATCCACAAGAGCTACTACCCGGACCAGTGAGACTGTAAGCGAGACCTCTGGCGAGAGGCCGAAGTATTCCTTCCTTTCAGTGACGTCTGCTGTTCCTGTTTTCTTCGGCTGGGACGCCTTCCTGCAAAGACAGACAGGCCTGCGACGGGGGACACATCCTTCTGGAGTAAAGGACTGGTAACGTGTGAGTAGGGACAGTGAGGGTCAGCTTATAAGTACACGTTATTGCTGTGAACATTTACGGTTGTCATTTATTGTGTTCTGCTGTGTTAAAAATGTATACAAGTAAAGATACGGTTATCAAGGTAGAGTCTGTGTGTGGGGATCTTGCTGGGCCAGATCATGGATATCAACGCGCGGCCTTGCCGGCGGTCACTTCATCTGGCGTAGTCGGCAGGATCTGTGAACAGCAAGATTCCCACCCAGGCCACGTGTACAGTCAGAAAGCCCCGCCGGTGTCTATTGTGAATCAGGTCAGGAAATTTGGCGGACGAAACTACCCTGTATCAGAGTGGGCGGAAAAAGTCCAGATACTGGGGGAAATGTATAATATTGACCCTAAGACCTTGGCAGAAATGGTGGTACTGACGCTAGAAGGGGAGGCATGGACGACAGTCAGACTGGAGACGGTCAGGGGCCAGCGTACGGTGGATGATTTGGTGCGGGTGCTGGAGAACACCTATGGGCCGACCACATACCCGGGAACACTGCGACACATGTTCTTTAGACGGACGCAGCTTGAATTGGAGGATATTCCCCAATATGCGAACACCCTTCAGGTACTCCTTGAACAAGCCTGTGGAAAAGGGGAACAACTAGCTGGTATGGTTCCTCGTGACCTGGTACTGAGAGACCAATTTGTAATAGGACGGAGAGACCAGTATCTTAACCGCACTTTACAGGACTTGATCCGGATGATGCCGACTCTTACTTTTGCTGAAGTCAAACAGGAAGCCATAGAACGTTCAAGGGGACCCGTCATGGATGTGGGGATTCAAGGTGCTGCGTGCAGATCCATATCTGACATTAAAAATCCGAACAGTGACACGGAAGACCTGAAACAGATGGTAGCAGACTTACAGAAACAGATATTACAGTTAACATTAGACCGACAGGGAGACCAGCGAAGACAGCCTAGCCGTCCCGTGGGACAGTGTTGGTCATGCGGTGATCCTCGCCATAGGGCAAATCGTTGTCCTCAACACTTCTCTCCGCAAAAACCTCCGTCGCACCAACGAACAAACCCTCAGTCACCCCAGCGAAGGGAATTTCGATCAGGCCAGCGAATGGAACCCCAGCCATATCCACAAGTAGACCTACCATGCCGGGCCTCACCACAATGGCCGCCATTAAACTAGACACCCCTGCAGCTGAGGCTCGCGCAGCAGGGGAGGCCAAAGAGAGGGTTGTGGAAAAACAGAGCCGACGGCGGAGTGCTCTTGCCTCGAGTAGCCCGACACTTGAAGTTGTCCTGGAAGGAATTGCCATACAGGGACTGATGGACACTGAGTCACAAGTGACCACGGTCTCTGAACAGTTTTACGAAAATTACCTCAAACCAAGAACTGCTTGTGACCCAGACACCGCCATTAAGATTATTGCGGCTAATAATCTACCCATTCCAGTGACCGGAGTTGCTTGGATGGACACAAAGGCCTGCGGACAGGACTTAGGGAAACGAGGGACCGTCATCGTCAAGGAAGGTTTCGGCTCCGAAACCCCAGTGATAGTTGGAATGAACATCTTGAAAGACCTGGATCTTATGCTGTTGACAAGAAAAGGACCCAAATACTGGCAGAAAGTCACCAAACATAAGCCGACTCGTCTGGCGTTCCAGCGCGTAATCCGGACCGTTGGTCTTCAACAGATGGCAGAGGAACAACTACCCCTAGCCGCCATTACGGTGCCACGCCGTACCCGGATTACTTTGCCCGCTGAAAAAGAGACAGTCATTTCCTTACCCCTTAACACCCACCGACAACTTGAGGGGGTTGAAGTGTTGATCGAGCCGAGGACCCCAAGTGGGGGTAAGCTAAACCCACTAGTTGCTCGCACTCTGGCCGTCGTGAGGAACGGGAGAGTCCCTGTCAGGCTAAACAACACCGCAGACGTAGGCCTAGCCCTTGAAGCCGGCACTCAACTTGCCCGGGTATATGCTCTACCCATGAAAGTGAATCCCATTGGACCCCTAAAATTCACCCCGTCTACAGAAGGCGACTGGACGGTAATCGTCTCAGCCATAAACGCTCAAGTAGACGATGAAGACACTGGGCGAAAACTACGGGAAAAGGTACAGCTAGACACATCTCAATACACCAAACAAGAAGGGTCTTTAGTGGAGGAACTCCTACGGGAATACCAAGACTCCTTTGCAAAGCATGGCACAGACTTTGGGTGTACCACCAGTATCCAGCACGAGATACCCACGGGCGATACCCCCCCTATCCGCGAGAGGTACCGGCAGATACCACCTCAACAATACCAGGAGGTGAAAAGCCTATTGGAATCCATGCTACACGCTGGAGTGGTACGTGAAAGTCAGAGCCCGTGGGCTGCACCCGTGGTGATAGTCAAAAAGAAAGATGGTTCCCTGAGATTTTGCGTAGACTACCGTAGGCTGAACGCTTGCACTATCCGGGACTCATATCCACTTCCCTGGATCGAAGAGTCACTAACTGCCCTGAAGAAGGCCAAATATTTTTCGTCCCTAGACCTGGCCAGTGGATATTGGCAGGTTCCAATGAGTGAGAAGGACAGGGAAAAGACCGCCTTCATCCTTCCCATGGGCCTGTATGAGTTCGACCGGATGCCGTTCGGCTTGAATAACGCACCAGGGACCTTTCAGAGACTGATGGAATTCTGTCTGGGAGACTTCAACTTTGAGTTTACGCTGATATACCTTGATGACATCGTGGTATACTCCGCCACCTTTGAGGATCATCTTCACAAGCTTGGCCAAGTGTTCCAGCGCTTGAGGGGACACGGCTTGAAGTTGAAGCCCAGCAAGTGCCGTCTGTTCCAGCAGGAAATTCGCTACTTGGGTCACCGGATCTCGGCCGAAGGTGTCCAGCCCTCTCCGGAGAAGATAGCAGCCGTTCAAGAGTGGCCGCAGCCAACTACCGTCAAAGAAGTCCGGGCTTTTCTGGGGCTGGCAGGTTACTACCGTCGGTTTGTCAAGGACTTTGCTCGGCTTGCTGAACCACTGCATGAGGTTCTCCGAGGGACCGCGAACAGTCCCAGAGGACGACGCATCAGTTGGCGGCCTGACCAAGAAAAATCCTTTCAGGCACTCAAGGCTGCGCTAACATCACCCCCTGTTCTGACGTATACAGATTACACATTACCGTTCCAGTTGCACACCGACGCCAGCCTTCAAGGTCTAGGGGCGGTCCTCTCTCAAGTTCAAGATAATAAAGAACGCGTAATAGCCTATGCCAGTAGGTCTCTCCGTGACACCGAAAAGAATCCCGTCAACTGCAGCTCCTTCCGCTTGGAACTCTTGGCTCTGACTTGGGCTATGACGGAGAAATTTGCTGGCTATCTGACAGGAGCGGAGGTGCTGGTCATGATGGACAACAATCCTCTCGCCCACCTAGAGAATGCCAAACTAGGGGCAATGGAACAGCGCTGGATGGCCAGGCTCTCTAGATTCCAGCACAAAATTAAATACAGAGCGGGGAATGAGAATCAGAATGCTGACAGCCTGTCTAGAGTGACATCATCCCCACCAGTGGGGGACCGGGATGAAGAGTTGGAGGAAGATGAGATGCCTGACTTTGCCCGGCTCGCAAAGCAAATAGAAGATAGCCGCCAGTATACTGTAGGAGGGATTGAAGCCGTAGTGGGATCTCCCCTGTCCCAGCAAGAATGGGCCAAGCTTCAAGATCGAGATCCCGAGCACATCTTACTGAAACGGTATGTGAATAAACAAGAGAAACCGCCCTCCGAAGTGAGAGCCCGACTATCGACCGGAGCCTTGACTCTGCTTGCCCAATGGGATCGGCTGATCGTGAAAGATGGAGTCCTGTATCGCAGGGCCCTTTTATCCCATATGCTGGAGGAGTGTTTGCAGATTGTTGTCCCGGTGCAGTTGGCCCATGAGATGGTGGGCGAAGCTCACAGGAGGAACGGCCACTTCGGCATAGACAAGACCCTCCGGGGGACCCAGCAGTTCATTTTTTGTCCGGGGCTCCGTAAGCTGGTTGAAAACGTCTGTCAAGAATGCCGTACCTGTGAATTCCACAAGTCCGCTGAACAGCGTGCACCCGTCCAGACTATTAGGACGTCGAGGCCCCTCAAGCTGTTGATGGTGGACTATCTGTTGATCGGAAAGGCGAATAGTGGCTACCAGTACTGTCTGGTGATGGTGGACCACTTCACGAAATTCGCCGTCGCTGTTGCTACCAAGGATCAGACTGCCGAATCAGCTGCACAGGCCATCTGTCAACAGTTCGTTCGGGTCTACGGATGTCCGGAGCGGCTGCACTCTGATCAGGGGGCTTGTTTCGAAGGGCGAGTCATTGAAGAACTCCAACGGATGTATGGAATCAAGAAGTCCAGGACCACCCCTTACCATCCACAAGGGAATGGCGCGTGTGAACGCTTTAACCGGACCCTCTTACAACTGATCCGGACACTGGCTGAAGACAAAAAGCCCGACTGGTCTCGATTACTCCCAGAACTGCTGTGGGCCTATAATAATCAAGTCCATTCCGTCACCGGATACACCCCATACACCCTTCTCTTTGGCCGTCCAGGCAAAGACATCCATGAGTTGCAACTGTCTAACTCCGAAGAAGATACCTGTGGTACCTATCCTTCCTGGCTATAAACACACCGCCAGAGAATGGAGACTGTCTACTGACTAGTAGGCCGACAAATCCAGGATCAAGTGCACGCTGACCCACTTCAGGTACAAGAGGACTCAATGAATGTAGGTCAACTGGTCCTAGTTCGTATAAAGAAACCGCAAGGGAAACTCCGGCCCAAGTGCGAGCCCGAAGTCTATCGAGTAATTGGACACCCGCACCCCGGTGGCCCCGTCTATCGAGTGCAGGGCGAAGACAGCGGCAGCATCCGTACTTTGCACCGTAATATGTTGCACCCCTGTCGCTCCCAGCCTGACTCCCCTACTGTGATATCTAGAGAGATGGATATCACTAATACTGTCGGAGACACTGACCCCGGGGATGTAGAGATTGAATGCATGCCTACCCCTGTCCGTCTGACTGACGCACTTGAACCGATAACCTCCTCTACTGACATGTCGACTGGGAAAGAGAGTGGGGTGACTGATCGGAGAGAGGGGATCCAACCCGTTAGGCGGACAATGAGGACCACTGCAGGGGTACCTCCAGGACAGTCCTACAGAGACCAATATGTGTGGCCCTCTTCCCAGCCGCCCCCTGTAACATCCACAGCCATCGCCGCCCTGGAGCCGGTCGTTGGCAGCTCTGGCAGCTCTGGCTGTTCTGTGATAATTGAGATAGAGCCTGTGACAGAAATGATAACGCAGGATGGTGTTGCCACCTTGTGGCCAGAGGTTGCACCTGCGCAGGATGTGATGACAAAGGAAAAGACTGAGTCTCCTGTGTCCCTCCCTGGAGAGTCACGCGAGCAAAGTAAAAAAAAGCGCGCGGAGAGTCGGAGGTGGTCTGTTAAAGAGAACCAGGACGGTGTGCAGGTCCTCGTGTGTGCCGTGGAGGATATTCTCAACGTGGTTTCTGTTATCTGACACCTTATCCTCAGAGTTTTCCCCAGCATCCGCACTGCTGAAGGATTCAGCTGTTACAGTCCCCGCTACTGGAGTGTGAACCACATAAGTGAATCCACAAGAGCTACTACCCGGACCAGAGAGACTGTAAGCGGGACCTCTGGCGAGAGGCCGAAGTATTCCTTCCTTTCAGCAAAGTCTGCTGTTCCTGTTTTCTTCGGCTGGGACGCCTTCCTGCAAAGACAGACAGGCCTGCGACGGGGGACACATCCTTCTGGAGTAAAGGACTGGTAACGTGTGAGTAGGGACAGTGAGGGTCAGCTTATAAGTACACGTTATTGCTGTGAACATTTACGGTTGTCATTTATTGTGTTCTGCTGTGTTAAAAATGTATACAAGTAAAGATACGGTTATCAAGGTAGACTCTGTGTGTGGGGATCTTGCTGGGCCAGATCATGGATATCAACGCGCGGCCTTGCCGGCGGTCCCTTCACCCTCACCAGTGCATTTAGTGGGAAGGAGAGCCTATTCCGCTGTAGTGTGTGCATGCCAAACCCCTGTTCATGGTACATGCGAAGATGCCTCCCACCCTGCACCTGTCGTTGCAGACTTGCAACTATCCCCGTTCAAGTCCTTGTCCCAGGGCAGTGTTCAATTGTACCTCTCCCATTCCTTGCAATGCAAGCGCAAGTATGCAGCCTGCCACCCACCCACCCCCAGGCTGCAATACCATACTGCTTGCTTGCTTGCACTGTAAATTGGGCCTTTTAGGCATGTGGAGGCGGAATCTGGCCACCACGCCATGGCTGCTTCGGCGGCCTGGTATCCATACTCAGTACCCAGCCGCCCAGTGGCCGGATGTCCCCGCTTGCTCCCCAGCCTCCAGGGGGCGGCTGGGTGTCCATACTCGGTCCCCACCCACCCCTATTTGTCCCGGTAACCTTTCCCACAATTTTCTTAGCCTGGCCTGCTTTAGGGCAGCATTGGCCGAGCCCACCAGACAACCAGACTCCTCCGGTGGGCCCTGGCTTCTCAATCAGGGAAGTTGAGAGTGCCAAGGTGAGGAGCATGATGAGGATGATAGAAGTTAGCATCTGCTTTGTTTTGTTGGAATGCAAGCGCATGTATGTAGTAGCGGCTAGGCCTGAGGTGGTCAGCGTTTTGGTGCATATCCTACATCCTCCGAGGATTGCTGGATGTTTTCCTGCTACTATCCAAGTTCTATGACTCCCGTTAAAACAAAGCTTCAGGTGATAAATGATGGATGAGGTAGTGGCAAAGGAGAAAGAGCAGGAGGAACAAGGACCATTCACATCAATATGAGGCCAGTCAACCAGATATGTCTTGTAGGATATGTTTCTGTAACAAAAAGAGCGGTTCGGCTACACAGTTATAGGGCATACAGTGAGTGCAATGTCTACCAAAAATTTCGAGGCACTCCAATGCCCCTTGGAAATGACATGGAGGTCAGAGGGCCTTAACTAAAACTTTTTTTCCATTTATAGCAACTGGGTCTCCTGTGCACTGTTGGCCTAAGCAGTGAATGGAAGGCTTTCCAAAAATTATGAGGAACTGCAATGCCCCTTACAAGAGCCATGCAGCATATTACAAACATAAGTCCCATTATTGGGGAGTGGGTCTCCCATAGGATTTGCTTATGCCTTCCAAGCAAAAGCTTCCAAAAATTAGGATGGAGCAACTTGCAATGCCCCTTACAATAGCCATGCAGTACAGCATATTACAAACATAAGTCCCATTATTGGGGAGTGGGTCTCCCATAGTATTTTCTTATGCCTTCCAAGCAAAAGCTTCCAAAAATTAGGACGGAGCAACTTGCAATGCCCCTTACAATAACCATGCAGTACAGCATATTACAAACATAAGTCCCATTATTGGGGAGTGGGTCTCCCATAGGATTTGCTTATGCCTTCCAAGCAAAAGCTGACAAAAATAAGGACGGAGGAACTTGCAATGCTGGCACCCTGGTGGTATAGTGGTGGTGGAGGCTGAGGATAAGGAGAAGAACATAAAACAGCCAAAATGAGGAAGCGTATACCCATGTGTGGGTGTGAAGCGGTGCATGTGAATACACCTCCCGAAATAACACAGTGGATTTGACTTTATGTTACTCTGCTGTCATTTGGTGGTGATGAGAAGTCTGGCCCAATCCAGCCCTTGTTCATTTTGATAAGGGTCAGCTTGTCAGCATTGTCAGTTGACGGGCGAGTGCGCTTATCAGTTATAATTCCCCAGCGGCACTAAAAACACGCTCCAATAACACGCTAGTGGCAGGGCAGGCCAGGACCTCCAATGCGTACAGAGCGAGTTCATTCCAAGTGTCCAGCTTGGATACCCAATAATTAAAAAGCACAGAGGAATCACGGAGGACGCTGGTACGGTCGGCAAGGTACTCCCTCACCATCTTTTGAAACTTTCCACTCCGTGTGAGAGTACCCCGCGCCTCAGGGCCTTTAAGCTGGGCGGGTGTCAGAAATCTGTCCCAGAACGTTGACAGTGTTCCCCTGCCTCTGCTGGATTGGAGTTGCATCTCTCTCGCCTGTACGCCTTGGTTGGGCAACGAACTGTGACTTCTGCCGCTAGCGTGTTCAGATGGGAATTTTTTTAAGAGTTCTGCAGCAAGGGCCTTCTGGTACTGCCCCATTTTTGTAGACCTATCCACCTCAGGAATAAGATAGTGAAAGTTCTCCTTGTAGCGGGGGTCTAAAAGTGTCACCAACCAATAATGACTGTCACCCAACATTTTGACAACGCGAGGGTCACGGTTAAGGCAGCGTAACATAAAGTCAGCCATGCGTGCCAGACTGGTAACGGGCAAGATTTCCGTGTTCTCACCAAGATGACGACTGACCATGCTCTCCTCCTCCTCCTCCTCCTCCCCCCTGTCCTCAGGCCACCCACGCTGAACCGACGGTATGACACTTGTACAGGTACTACCGTCTACAGCGCATGATAGCAGCTCCTGTTCTTCCTCCTCCTCCTCCTCCTCTCCCTCATTGCCCCCCAATGAACGTTGGGATGAGATGAGGCTGGGCTGTGTGTAATCGCCCACTACGGCTTCTTGATCCATCTCATCATACTCTGGCTGCAATGCCTCCTCTTTAATTCTCTGCAGAGAGCATTGCAAAAGACAGACAAGTGGGATGCTGACACTAATGATGGCGTCATCGCCACTCACCATCTTGGTGGCCACCTCAAACTTTGTCAGGATGGTACATATGTCAGACATCCAGGTCCACTCCTGAGGTCTTATGTGTGGAGTCTGACCTGAATATCGACGGCCTTGTTGCATCTGGTACTCCACAACTGCTCTCTTCTGCTCACAAATCCTTTGCAACATGTGGAGGGTAGAGTTCCAACGTGTGGGGACATCACACACCAGTCGGTGTGCCGGAAGCTGCAAACGCTGCTGCAACACAGCAAGGGCGGCGGAAGCTGTAGCCAACTTGCGAAAATGAGCTGACAGGTGGCGTACTTTCACGAGCAGATCTGGGAACTCGGGGTACGATTTAAGAAACCGCTGAACCACGAGGTTAAGCAAATGAGCGAGGCATGGTACGTGTGTGATCTCACCTCGCCTCAGAGCCGCCACCAGGTTACGGCCATTGTCACACACGACCATGCCGGGATGTAGGTTCAGCGGTCTCAGCCACAGATCTGCCTGCTCTTTCACAGCTGTCCACAACTCACAAGCAGTGTGAGGTTTATCACCTAAGCTTATGAGTTTCAGCTCAGCCTGTTGCCTCTTGGCGGAGACAGTACTGCAGTGCTTCCAGCTTGTAACTGATGTGGTGATATCTGAGATGGAGGCTGAACATGAGGAGGAGGAGGAGGATGATGCGCAGGAGCTATACACTGTGGGGGCAACTATGACTGACATAGGGCCCGCAATCCTCGGTGTGGGGAGGACGTGTTCCGTCCCAAGGTCCGACTGGGTCCCGGCTTCCACTATGTTTACCCAGTGTGCCGTCAGAGAGATGTACCGTCCCTGGCCACAAGCACTTGTCCACGTGTCCGTTGTCAGGTGGACTCTCCCAGTAACTGCGTTGTTGACGGCACGGCAGATGCTTTGGGACACGTGCTTGTGTAGTGCGGGGATGGCACACCGGGCAAAATAGTGTCAGCTGGGGACCGAGTACCGAGGGACGGCCACCACCATAAGATTGCGGAAGGATTCCGTCTCCACCAGCCTAAAAGGCAGCATTTCCAACGCAAACAGTCGTGAAATGTGCGAATTTGGGACTGTGGCCTGTGGGGCGTTAGCTGCGAATTTCCGCTTTCGTTCAAAGGTCTGGGATATGGACAATTGAACGCTGCGGTGGGACGTGGACGTGGACGTTGATGCTGTTTCTTGAGAAACTGCCATAACAAGTGAAGACTGAGAGGAGGGGGCATCTTTACATGCAGTATGGACAGGGGATTGCCTTGCACACACAACAGGGGGTTCTATTGCACGCACAACAGTGGAAGAAGCAGTGGTGACACCTGCTGACATTGGTCGTGGACCCTGGGTTTCGTCCCACAAAGTCGGGTGCTTTGCTGCCATGTGCCTGATCATGCTGGTGGTGGTCAGGCTGGTAGTTTTGTCACCCCTGCTGATGCTGGCATGGCAGGTGGAACATATGGCCTTTTTGGGGCTATCAGCAGAGTCTTTAAAAAAATTCCAGACTCTGGAAGACCTACCGCTTGTACTGGCAACGTCCCTCGTGTTGGTGTTACGGGGAACGGTTGCCCGCCTTCTGTCTGCGGCCACCACACTGCTTCTTCTTGCCTGTTGGGGTACTCTGCCTCCCTCCCCCTGTGTGCTGCTGGCCTCACTCTGCATGTCCTCCTGCCACGTTGGGTCAGTTACTAGATCATCCACCACCTCCTCCTCTTCCACTTGCGCACCACGATGCTCCTCCTCTCTTCCTGGCAATTGTGTCTCGTCATCGTCCACCTCTTGTGACAAATTGCCAGCGTCGACTTCCTGTGGCCGTGGCTGTTCAAATATTTGGGCATCGCTACATGGGATCTCCTCTTTCACCACTTCAAGCGTATCAGGCGAGGGGCACAAATATGGAAATGGACCAGTGAACAGCTCTTCAGAGTGTCCAAGTGTGGGATCAATTGCTGTCTGACGACACTCAGCATGGTGGGAGGAAGGAGCATCAGGGTGAGGAGGAGTATGCGGTCAAGACTCACGGCTATTAAGAGTTGACCGTGTGGAAGACAGACCGGAGGTGGTGGTGCCCAGGTAACTGGAAGAATTATCTGCTATCCAATTAATAACCTGTTCACACTGATCAGTTCTCAATACTGGTGTTGTTCTGTGCTTCCCTAGTAGTGTTGAGCCACCCCCGTAGTGTTCGAGTTCGGTTCGGTTCGTCGAACACCCGTGTGTTCGCCGAACTGTTCGTCGAACTGTTCGTCGAACACCTTCGAACACTGTTAAAACCAATGGCAGGCAAACAAAAACACATAGAAACACATAGAAAACACCTTCAAAGGTGTCCAAAAGCTGACAAACTGCTCAGAAGACATAACTAACACATGGAAAAGTGACAAGTACATATAGTCATGCGAAAATAAAAGAGGTGGAGGAGTAAAAGGAGGGGGAGACACAGATATAGGCATGTCATGCCCTTCTAAAATCCAAAAAGTGAGAAGCCGACACGGCCAGTCCGCTCCTGCCCGTGCCACCTCCGTGTCGCCGGGTTTGTGCCAGAGCCGCGGTGAACCCTGACGGCCAGCCCCCCTCTCCCAATACTGGTGCCTGTCCGCTGGTGGGTCGAGCGAGCCCCCCTGTGGTGGAGGCAGCTCTAAGCTTTTTAATTTAAATTGTCTCTCTAATTTGAATGAATACACTTTAAATCCATTTACAAGGATCTATTGGAGGGCAAGTCTCATGCCAGCAGCCGCGGTAATTCCAGCTCCAGTAGCGTCCACTAAAGCTGCTGCAGTTAAAAAGCTTTTATAAGGATCGAGCTCGGCTGTCCACCGCAAGGCATCCTACTGCCAGTCCCAGCCCCTATGCCTTGGGGTGCCTCCTGATGCTCTTCACTAAGTATCCCATGGTCCCGAAGCATTTCCTTTGAAAAAATTAAGTGTCTAAACTACAGGTGGTGCAGCTTGCTTAACAGCCGGGATAATCCGCTTACTAGCAGACACTGCTACTAGGCACAAAGTATTTCCTGGGCTAGATGCAGCTAAAAATTTGTAATTAGATACTCTCGTTGGATGCTGAGAAAGCATTCCATAGAGTCTCCTGGCACGTCATATATGATTCTCTTAAAAAGCTTGGGGTAGGGGTCTAGGGGACCCTTTTATAGCCAAAATCACGGCCCTGTATCGCAATACGTCACCTAGGCTGAAGATAAATGGAACTGTAGCACCCTGAGGGCTCGGTTGCTAAAGACGTATTGCACCTCACCCAGAGGTGTGATATCTCACTCTCAGGTAAGGATGGAGTGTGGATCAGGACCTGACACCTGCATGCATTACACCACATTGCCGTGGGGCAGGGCGACCAATATGCCCCTGAGATGGGCACGACAGTCCCTGTCCCTGGCTGGAGTGGGGGGAGGGAACACTGAGGAAGGGGAACCCTGTAGTGCAGGAGCAGGGAGGAAGCAGTTCCTGGGTGCATTGAGAAGGGAGTATAAAAGGTGGGCACCATCTTAGTTCAGTGCAGAGAAGTCTGAGCAGAAGTGGCAGGGAGCAGGGGCTCTGCATGAGCTCTGCTCCGGAGGCGGGCCTAGTAACAGAGGCCCAGGCCTGGAAGAGGGAGAAGGAAGGAAGAGGAGCGGAGAAGGCTCCAGGAACGAGGAATGAAGGGATCCCAGGGGTGCGGACGGGCGAGTCGCCACCGCACGCCCGAATCCACCTGCGTGGAGGGGTCAGGCCAAAGGGGGAGACCGGTCCCCGAACTAGTGGAGGCAGGAAACGACCCTCAGCTAGAAACCGGAGGCTCTGACATTTTATGTGGCGCAGCCCCTCGCTACACCCGCTAGGAAGGCACCACATAGGGTCAGGGAAACTGGCGCCAAGTTTACCAAGAGGAGGCCCGAGGCAGCCGGACAGAAGTGTTGGTAAGAAAGGCCAGACAAAGGACACACAAAGGGGGTCCTGTGAAGTGCTCCAAAGTTATCTGGGAGTTGTCTGAGCCCCTCACCTGGTGAGCACAGTACGACGTGGGCAGCCGTTACCTGCAGACGTGGTCTGGATAATAAGAACTGTGAGTAAAGGCCCTGAACTGCATCACTGACTCCGTGTCGTTACTGCTGCTGCCCTGCACCATCACCCCCATCCTCCGCATACACTGCCCTGAGGCTATACTCCTCCCGTGGGGAGTTATGCTACGCTCTGCTGCACCCACAACACCAGCCTCAGTGGTCTGCCCTGTAGCGGCGGTTCACTCTGACCGCAATCCACGGGTGGCGTAGTCGGACATTTAAACATGAAAACCACATAAATAGTTCCGCCACTGGTTTGACCGCCCTGAGCCACGGAACTGGGTCGCCGCCACGAAGACTACAACCACCAGCATCCACCAAAAAGGGTCCGGCTCCGGGTGTCCCAAGGCCCAGGGGGTGCGTCAGAACATTTTCATCACCTTTCACAATCACCAATGGGACAAGGCAGTGATGTCCTCTGTCCCCTCTCTTATACATCCTAGTGACGGAGCACCTGCTCTCATCAATTCGCCATAACCCCAATATTAGGTGGATTGAGGTGGGAGGCACCGAGTACAAGTGCTCTCTATTTGCTGATGATGTCCTAGTATATATCACTCAATCACATATATCCATCCATGCTGTTATGGCTGAAATAGATCACTTTGTTACATGGTAAAATTTTAAAATCAATGCAGCGAAGTCTGAGGCCCTCGATGTCTCCCTCCCCAAATCCATATAGGATTCCATCCAGTCCAACTTTCCCTTTGCCTGGCCCTCACAGGGTATCAAATACTTAGGAATTCCTATTCATAGAGACCTCTCCCATCTATGTTATCTTAATTTTGGGCCCTTTATTGAACAACTCCATACAGACCACGGTTGGCAAGTTAGAACTGTAAGATTCACTACGTGAACCACTGGTGTTTTGTGGAAAAGCACATGTACACTGCGTTCCAAATTATTATACAAAAAGTGTTTAGGAGTGATAAGGGAAGAATTTGTTTGTTTGTCAGTTAAACTCATTGATGGTGATGTGTGTCAGGGCTCTTTATATCACTGTAAGCAATTGCAGACACCTGTGCTAATTAGTTTGGCAGGTGTGTCCAATGAAAGGCAAGACTACTTAAGAAGGCTCTCTCACATTATTAAGCAGCCTACATTTTCTGCCAAAATGGGAAAGAAAAAGGATGTGTCGGCTGCTGAGAAGCAACAAATTGTGGAGTGTTTAGGTCAAGGCATGACTACAATCAACATTGTGCGATGATCAGGATGAAGTGTCCTGGCAATCAAGAAGTATGTAGCTGATTCACAGTACACACGTGTGCGTGCTGATAAGGGCAAATTGAGGACTCTTTCCTACAGGCAATTACGTCAGGTTGAAAGAGCAGCGGCAAAAAAGCCTTGTCATAGCAGCAGACAAGTTTTTGAAGCTGCTTGTGCCTCCAACGTCCCCCGAACAACAAGATGCAGGGTCCTTCAGAGGTTTGCAGCTGTGCATGCGCCATCCTGTCGACCTCCTCTATCCACTTCACACAAGCAGAAACGGCTCCAGTGGGCCAAACATTACATGAAGACTGATTTCAAAACTGTTTTGTTCACGGATGAGTGCCGTGCAGCGCTCGATGGTCCAGATGGATGGAGTGGAGGATGGCTGGTTGATGGACACCCCACGCAAACACGACTGCAGCGCCAACAAGGAGGAGGTGGAGTAATGTTTTGGGCTGGAATCATGGGGAGAGAGATTGTCGGCCCCTTTAGGATCCCTGAAGGCGCTAAAGATGAACTCCATAATGTATGTGGATTTTCTCAAACAGCACTTCCTGCCATGGTTCAAGAAGAAGAACCGTGTATTTCACAGCAAGATCATTTTTCTGCATGATAATGCACCATCTCATGCTGCACATAAAACATCTGCATCTCTGGCTGATATGGGCATAAAAGGGGACAAACTTATGGTGTGACCCCCATGCTCCCCTGACCTCTACCCCATTCAGAACCTTTGGAGCATCATTAAAAGGAGTGTCTATGATGGCGGGAGGCAGTTCACATCTAAGCAACAGCTCTGGGAGGGTATTCTGTCCTCATGCAAAACAATTGAAGAAGAAACCATCCAAAACCTGACAAATTCAATGGACGAGAGAGTTCAGAAGCTCCTTTCGAACAAGGGGTCCTATGTGAAAATGTAACATCACCTAGAATAAAGTTTTGAGTTGAGAACTGTTTGATTTCAGTTTCTAACAACCTGCTAATGCTTATAATTTCAAAAATGACCATTTTTTTGGTCTTTATTAAAATGAAAAGGTTGATCGAAAAGTTTGGGGGATCTAAGAGTGTGGCAACCCAGTAGTCATGATTACTTCGAATTCTGACAATATGAGGGTCATGCTGCAGGTAGTGCAGCAAGAAGGCACTTATGTGCCTTGCGCATCTCGGAGCCCCAAAATTATTTTCCGGGCTAGATGCAGCTAAAAATTATTTTTAATTTTAAATCTGGTGAAGCTTTAGTATAGATGGCCTAATAGGATCAGTGCTGCACACTGCTACAAAGCCCAAATTATTTTCCAGTCAAGATACAGATAAACATGATTAGTAATTTGAAAGCTTAAAACGGTTGGTAGGGTGATTTTAACCAATCATCAAGCTTTTACTCTCCCCAGGATGACACAGGGGTAGAAAAGTCGTTTCGGATCCATGATTTGTTCATCTTTATGAACGTGAGTCTGTCTACATTATCAGTGGAGAGCCGCGTGCGCTTATCTGTCAGCACACCACCAGCAGCGCTGAACACACGTTCAGACAGAACGCCGGCTGCGGGGCATGACAAGATCTCCAAGGCGTAAGTGGCTAGCTCCGGCCATTTATCCAGATTGGAAGCCCAAAAAGAGCAAGGGTCCAGTGACACAGTCGTGGCTTCAATGTTTACTTGGAGATACTCCTGTACCATCGTCTCTAGGCGTTGACTATGTGTCAGACTTCTTGTCTCCTGTGGCCTTGCAAAGGATGGGCTAAAAAAGTGGTGAAATGATTCCGCAAAATTGATGTTACCAGCAGATACTGTGGTTCTGTCACGGTTTGAGTGCTGAACACTTGACGGTCCCACGGTTGGCAAGTTGGAACTGTGAGATTCACTACGTGCACCACTGGTATTTTGTGGAAAAGCACATGTAAGATTCTGCAACAGTCTCTGCTGATACTCCTGCATGCGTGCATCCCTTTCTATGGCAGGAATAATTTCTGCAAATTTACTTTTGTACCGGGGATCTAACAGTGTGGCAACCCAGTAGTCAGGATTATTTCTAATTCTCACAATTCGAGGGTCATGTTGCAGGTAGTGCAGCAAGAAGGCACTCATGTGTGTTGCGCATCCAGGAGCACCAAGTCCCTGTTGTGTTGGTGGCGAGGTAACAATCATGCTTCCTTCCTCTGTCCTCTCCCCCCAACCTCGCACAACAGAAATGTGATCAAGGTCTCCCTCATCTGATGAGTCTTCCATCAGTTCGTCCTCCACTTCTTCCTGGGCTCCTGCACCTTCCTCACTAGTTTGCCTGCTACCATGCGCCCTGGTAAAACCATCTCCCCCACCCTCACATGCCTGCCGCCTTGGTGCTGCCGACCGTCTGGACCTTGCAGATGTTAGCCCTTCCGCATACAACTCCTCCTCCTCTACTTCCTCCACCTCCTCTTGTGCCACCACCTGACTCCGAATTCTGTTTAACATGTGCTCCAGCATGTAAATCACCGGAATAGTCATGCTGATAATGGCATCGTCAGCACTAAACATCTTCGTCGCCATTTCAAAACTGTGCAGAAGGGTGCATAGGTCCCTGATCTGAGACCACTCCTCCAGCGTGATTTGCCCCACCTCTGAATCTCGTTGGCCCAGGCTATACGTCAGAACGTATTGCACCAGGGCTTGTCGGTGCTGCCACAGTCGCTGCAACATGTGCAGAGTTGAATTCCACAGGGTAGGCACATCGCATTTTAGCCGGTGAAGTGGCAGGCCCAACGACTTCTGTAGAGATGTAAGTCGCTGAGCTGCGGGATGCGAACGGCGGAAGTGAGCACACAGCGACCGTGCCCTCTGCAGAAGGCCATCTAGTCTGGGATAGTGGGCTAAAAATTGCTGGACAACCAGGTTCAACACGTGAGCCATACAAGGCACGTGTGTGACATTGCCCCGGCGAAGGGCCGCACCCAGGTTTGCAGCATTGTCGCACACGGCCTTCCCTGGTTTCAGGTCCAGTGGAGACAACCATTCATGAAATTGGTTCTCCAGAGCTGACCACAACTCCTCAGCTGTGTGACTCACATTTCCCAGACATTTCAATGTAAAAACCGCCTGATGACGTTGAGCCCTACTGCCAGCATAGTAAGGAGGTGTGCAGGATCCCTTCTGCGCAGTTAGAAAGCTTGTGGCATGACCAGACAGGCTTTGGGTGCAGGTGGAAGACCAAGAGGAGGTTGAGGAGGCAGAAGCAGTGGAGGAACTTTGACATAAAGAGGATTGACGCACAACTCGTGGGGACGGCAAGACTTGGACAGCAGCCCCTTGTCCTGCTGTCACCATAGTTACCCAGTGCCCAGTCAGCGACATGTAACGCCCCTGTCCATGCCTACTCGTCCAAGTGTCTGTGGTGAAATGCACCCTGTCACACACAGAGTTTCTCAAAGAAGCGGTGATGTTGTGTGCGACATGCTGGTGGAGCGCAGGCACACCTTTCTTTGAGAAGTAGTGCCGACTGGGCATCTGGTACTGGGGCACTGCGACGGACATAAGGTCTCGAAAATCCTCTGTGTCCACCAGGCGGAAAGGCAGCATTTCTGTAGCCAAGAGCTTGCAGATGGTGAAATTCAACCTCTTAGCTTTCTCATGGCTAGGAGGAAATGGTCTTTTACTTGTCCACATCTGAGGGACCGAGGGCTGGCTATTGTGCTTAGACGGGGTTGATAAGGGTGTCCCCGGCAAACTGCCGGTCTGTGAGGAAGATGCAGGCGGACATGTTAGGTTGCCTTGATCCAAAGGTGGTGCTATCGATGTCGGACAGCGCTCAACACCAGCTGGTGTTACCACCTCCAAAGAAAATGATGACCTGCCAATCACGCTGGCTGTTGCGGGTAAAGAGGTGGCAGGTCTGCGCCCCAAAACAGGTGTGACTGCTGTCCCCCCAGTCACAGAGGATGAAGAGGCCGCGGATGCACAAGATATGGCAGACGGTGATTGGCCCGGCCGGCTAGGCCGCATTGTAGCACACTGAGCTTCCCACTGCAACTTATGCTTCATGTCCATGTGCCGGTTCATGCATGAAGTACTCAAACTATGTATTTTTTGGCCTCTACTTAGCTTTTGCTGACAAATGTTACAGATAACACGAGTTGGGTCATCTTTATCGATCTGAAAAAATGCCCAGGCTATGCAAGGCTTAGCACCCATGCGACCTGAAGAGCCACCACGACTTGTGGTGAGAGGCAGAGTTGTGTTTGAGGATGCAGTTGTTGACGTGCTTCCAGTACTACGTCTCTGTCCAGGAAGGCGCAACCTGACCTCGTCGTCACTAGCATCTTCCTCCACCTCCTCTGCTGACCTCATCTCTTGGCTGACTGTGGGTTGACAGTAAGTGGGATCTCCGACCTCATCATCATCACCCTGTGCGTTATCACACCCGTCGTCCTCAGAGCCAACCTGTTCCTGCCCTGACAAAAAACTAAAGTTGTCGCTCCAATCAGGTATTTGAGTCTTATCATCGTCTTCTTCATTGTCTCCACCAACAGGAGTTACAGTTTGGGAATGAGGGTCTACATTATGGTCAGAACCTTCTGCGTCTGGTCCTGGATCCGACTCATAAAGATTCTGGGCATCAGTGCAGATCATTTCCTCGTCTGGATTCACAGAAGCGCTGGAGTCGACCTCTGATTCCCAGGCTATAGTATGAGTAAACAGCTCTGCAGACTCAACCATCTGTTCTACCTCACACTCAGACGGGCAGCTGGAGATTTGGGAGCTGTGAGGAAGCAAGTGCGATTTGGGTGACACCTTTGAGGACTGGAGTATTTGTGATGTTGAAGTTGATGTGGAGGAGAGCCCACTTAAAGGAGCACTTGATATCCGTTGAAGCACCTGCTGTTTTTGTGCCTCATCTGGAATTTGTAGCGATTGGCGTGGCCGTAAGAAAGGGATCTTATCACATTGTCCGCTAAAAGAAGTAGACATTTTAGTTTGGCTGGAAGATGGTCTTTCTTCTGCACCTACCCCACGGACACAACCTTTTTTCCCCTTCCCAACACGCCTATTCCCCTTTCCACCAGCAGCAGGCCTTTTTCCACTCATTTTGGTGGTTAACTAATTCACAACTCTGGAGTTGTTTGCACAAAAAAACAATGGATGGTAACCGAGCAGAGCTGAGTGGCCAAACTGTGGTATTAGGCCAAAACTATTGGCTGGGTTAGATGGAGAAAAAAATTATTTTTAATTTGCAACCTGATGGAGGTCAGTATAGATGGACTAATAGACCAAGTCCCACACACCGCTAGAAGCCCAAATATTTTTTCAGAGCTAGATGCAGAAATTTTTTTTATTCAATTTGCAACCTGATGGAGGTCAGTATAGATGGACTAATAGACCAAGTCCCACACACTGCTAGAAGCCCAAATATTTTTTCAGAGCTAGATGCAGAAAAAAAATATTTTTAATTTGCAACCTGATGGAGGTCAGTATAGATGGACTAATAGACCAAGTCCCACACACTGCTAGAAGCCCAAATAATTTTTCAGAGCTAGATGCAGAAAAAAATTATTTTTAATTTGCAACCTGATGGAGGTCAGTATAGATGGACTAATAGAACAAGTCCCACACGCTGCTAGAAGCCCAAATATTTTTTCAGAGATAAATGAAGAAAAAAATTATTTTTAATTTGCAACCTGATGGAGGTCAGTATAGATGGACTAATAGACCAAGTCCCACACACCGCTAGAAGCCCAAATATTTTTTCAGAGCTAGATGCAGAAAAAAATTATTTTTAATTTGCAACCTGATGTAGGTCAGTATAGATGGACTAATAGACCAAGTCCCACACACTGCTAGAAGCCCAAATATTTTTTCAGAGCTAGATGCAGAAAAAAATTATTTTTAATTTGCAACCTGATGGAGGTCAGTATAGATGGACTAATAGACCAAGTCCCACACACCGCTAGAAGCCCAAATATTTTTTCAGAGCTAGATGCAGAAAAAAAATATTTTTAATTTGCAATCTGATGTAGGTCAGTATAGATGGACTAATAGACCAAGTCCCACACACTGCTAGAAGCCCAAATATTTTTTCAGAGCTAGATGCAGAAAAAAATTATTTTTAATTTGCAACCTGATGGAGGTCAGTATAGATGGACTAATAGAACAAGTCCCACACGCTGCTAGAAGCCCAAATATTTTTTCAGAGATAAATGAAGAAAAAAATTATTTTTAATTTGCAACCTGATGGAGGTCAGTATAGATGGACTAATAGACCAAGTCCCACACACCGCTAGAAGCCCAAATATTTTTTCAGAGCTAGATGCAGAAAAAAATTATTTTTAATTTGCAACCTGATGTAGGTCAGTATAGATGGACTAATAGACCAAGTCCCACACACTGCTAGAAGCCCAAATATTTTTTCAGAGCTAGATGCAGAAAAAAATTATTTTTAATTTGCAACCTGATGGAGGTCAGTATAGATGGACTAATAGACCAAGTCCCACACACCGCTAGAAGCCCAAATATTTTTTCAGAGCTAGATGCAGAAAAAAAATATTTTTAATTTGCAATCTGATGTAGGTCAGTATAGATGGACTAATAGACCAAGTCCCACACACTGCTAGAAGCCCAAATATTTTTTCAGAGCTAGATGCAGAAAAAAATTATTTTTAATTTGCAACCTGAAGGAGGTCAGTATAGATGGACTAATAGACCAAGTCCCACACACTGCTAGAAGCCCAAATATTTTTTCAGAGATAAATGAAGAAAAAAATTATTTTTAATTTGCAACCTGATGGAGGTCAGTATAGATGGACTAATAGACCAAGTCCCACACACCGCTAGAAGCCCAAATATTTTTTCAGAGCTAGATGCAGAAAAAAATTATTTTTAATTTGCAACCTGATGTAGGTCAGTATAGATGGACTAATAGACCAAGTCCCATACACTGCTAGAAGCCCAAATATTTTTTCAGAGCTAGATGCAGAAAAAAAATATTTTTAATTTGCAACCTGATGGAGGTCAGTATAGATGGACTAATAGACCAAGTCCCACACACCGCTAGAAGCCCAAATATTTTTTCAGCGCTAGATGCAGAAAAAAATTATTTTTAATTTGCAACCTGATGTAGGTCAGTATAGATGGACTAATAGACCAAGTCCCACACACTGCTAGAAGCCCAAATATTTTTTCAGAGCTAGATGCAGAAAAAAATTATTTTTAATTTGCAACCTGATGGAGGTCAGTATAGATGGACTAATAGACCAAGTCCCACACACCGCTAGAAGCCCAAATATTTTTTCAGAGCTAGATGCAGAAAAAAATTATTTTTAATTTGCAACCTGATGGAGGTCAGTATAGATGGACTAATAGACCAAGTCCCACACACTGCTAGAAGCCCAAATATTTTTTCAGAGCTAGATGCAGAAAAAAATTATTTTTAATTTGCAACCTGATGGAGGTCAGTATAGATGGACTAATGGACCAAGTCCCACACACTGCTAGAAGCCCAAATATTTTTTCAGAGCTAGATGCAGAAAAAAATTATTTTTAATTTGCAACCTGATGGAGGTCAGTATAGATGGACTAATAGACCAAGTCCCACACACCGCTAGAAGCCCAAATATTTTTTCAGAGCTAGATGCAGAAAAAAATTATTTTTAATTTGCAACCTGATGTAGGTCAGTATAGATGGACTAATAGACCAAGTCCCACACACTGCTAGAAGCCCAAATATTTTTTCAGAGGTAGATGCAGAAAAAAATTATTTTTAATTTGCAACCTGATGGAGGTCAGTATAGATGGACTAATAGACCAAGTCCCACACACCGCTAGAAGCCCAAATATTTTTTCAGCGCTAGATGCAGAAAAAAATTATTTTTAATTTGCAACCTGATGGAGGTCAGTATAGATGGACTAATAGACCAAGTCCCACACACCGCTAGAAGCCCAAATATTTTTTCAGAGCTAGATGCAGAAAAAAATTATTTTTAATTTGCAACCTGATGGAGGTCAGTATAGATGGACTAATAGACCAAGTCCCACACACCGCTAGAAGCCCAAATATTTTTTCAGAGCTAGATGCAGAAAAAAATTATTTTTAATTTGCAACCTGATGTAGGTCAGTATAGATGGACTAATAGACCAAGTCCCACACACTGCTAGAAGCCCAAATATTTTTTCAGAGGTAGATGCAGAAAAAAATTATTTTTAATTTGCAACCTGATGTAGGTCAGTATAGATGGACTAATAGACCAAGTCCCACACACTGCTAGAAGCCCAAATATTTTTTCAGAGCTAGATGCAGAAAAAAATTATTTTTAATTTGCAACCTGATGGAGGTCAGTATAGATGGACTAATAGACCAAGTCCCACACACTGCTAGAAGCCCAAATATTTTTTCAGAGCTAGATGCAGAAAAAAATTATTTTTAATTTGCAACCTGATGGAGGTCAGTATAGATGGACTAATGGACCAAGTCCCACACACTGCTAGAAGCCCAAATATTTTTTCAGAGCTAGATGCAGAAAAAAATTATTTTTAATTTGCAACCTGATGGAGGTCAGTATAGATGGACTAATAGACCAAGTCCCACACACCGCTAGAAGCCCAAATATTTTTTCAGAGCTAGATGCAGAAAAAAATTATTTTTAATTTGCAACCTGATGGAGGTCAGTATAGATGGACTAATAGACCAAGTCCCACACACCGCTAGAAGCCCAAATATTTTTTCAGAGCTAGATGCAGAAAAAAAATATTTTTAATTTGCAACCTGATGTAGGTCAGTATAGATGGACTAATAGACCAAGTCCCACACACTGCTAGAAGCCCAAATATTTTTTCAGAGGTAGATGCAGAAAAAAATTATTTTTAATTTGCAACCTGATGGAGGTCAGTATAGATGGACTAATAGACCAAGTCCCACACACCGCTAGAAGCCCAAATATTTTTTCAGAGCTAGATGCAGAAAAAAATTATATTCAGTTTGCAACCTGATGGAGGTCAGTATAGATGGACTAATAGAATGATGCTATGCCCAAAAGATTTTACTTCACTAGGTGCAGTAAAAAAATTGGTATTCTATACACAGGTGTTATATCTTGCAACACAGATAGGCTACTCCACTGACTAACACACTCTGCAATAGGCCAAAAAGGATTAGCTTTGCTAGATTCAGCCAAATGCTGTGAAAAAAACTTGCACAGCACTGGCACAGACCTGCCTGGCAAAAACTGATAGGAACTCATGTAACCTAGTCCTGAAAAGGACTCCAATTACAATTAGTCTTTACTCCCACAACCTATCTATTTAAGAGCACAGACCTCCCTGATAAAAGTCGTAGGAAATGCTGTAACCTAGTCCTTAAAAGGACTGCAATCACAACTATTCCCTACTCCCAAGCTATCTGTATATTTGTGCGAAAATTGGCTTGAAATTAACAAGGTATAGCACACACAGCAACAGCGGTGCCGTCTAACACGCAGCTGCAGCAGTGAGAAAATGGTGGCGACGGGGAAAATGGCTTGGTCTTATAGGGCAAGGACATGTGACATACACTGCCAATCACACATGCCCTTGCTTGTGTGAAAAAAAGCACTTCGCTCCGTGTGTGCGCTGCTGATAGGCTGACAGATTGCACCTCCCCACTGCAAATGCGGGAAAGAGAAAAAAAAATGGAGATCTTCATTGTTCCTGCAGAGATCCATCCCCTGCCCCTCCCCCCGCCCCGCTGTACACTCAAACTGCGTATTAACATTAATTTTCATCATTACTGAGAAAAAATCCAGTTATGATTTTGGTGCACGAACAGTTATCGAACATAACCTCGAACAGCCGAATTTTTCTCAAATTGTTCGTGTTCGCCGACCGGCTCGAACACCGCCCAAAACAGCTCGAATTTGAGATTGGCGAACAGTTCGAGTAGAACAACGCTCATCTCTATTCCCTAGTAATTCGGTCAAGAAATGGGAGCGAGAAGATGTGGCACATTTTCACGTTGGCCACGGCCCTGTCCTCTGCACGAACCATCACCAGAACGTCCACTTCCACGTCCCTTGCCACACGCCTTGCCCATTGTAAATGAAGTAAAATAGCTTACACTCGCACTATCAATGGAAAAAGGGTAATAGAAAGTAGATTAGAACCGTGGAAGAGGAAAACCACAGTTCTATTTCTCTGGCCTACACCCGACTCTTTTAAACAATCTGAACAATCAGGGAGAAACTATTACTGTTTTTCTTTACGTAAAAAATACCAAAACCTGAATAATAGAGATTTTTTACCGTGGGATGGCAAAACCACAGTTATTGTTTAATGGGGTATACCAGACTTTTTTAAATAGATACAATTGCGTCTGAACAGTGAGCGACATACTCAAACAGTTTTTTTTTTAGATACAAATGGCCCAAAAGTGGATAATACAGAGGTTTGAACCGTGGAAGTGCAAAACAACACTTCTGTTTCTCTAGCCTACACCAGACTATTTTCAACAGATATATTTGTGTCTGAAAAATCAGAGACACGCTTTTTTTTTTTTGGGGGGGGGGGGGGGACACCAAAAGGTTAATAAGGCGGGTATTTGTACAGTGTGAAGGAGGAAAAAAAAAAGAGGATTTAGATGAAAAAAAAAAAGGATTTTTCCTGTCCCCTGAGACCTGGAGCTAAGTCCAGCAATTTCAGCAACAGCAGCACACAGGACTGTAATGCAGCGTTTGTTGGTGTAACCACTGCGTCTCCTATACAGCCTGCCTGCCTGATATCTGGGATGGATATTAGTCCTGAGAAGGACTGTTTGATCTGGCAGCCTTTACAGACCCTACACTAACTATTTTGCAGTTTATATCTCTCCCTAAATCAGCAGCGCTGTCCCTACACTGTCTGATCTGGAGCGACTGTGTCCAAGATGGCGGCGCCCGGTTTTAAATACTCGAGGTGACGCTGTGCGGCCAGCCAATCACTGTAATGCCCACAACCAACATGGCTGCGGCATTACAGTGACTGGCTGGCAATCCCTGCATGTTCATTGGCTCTGCAAAGAGAGACAAACATGCAGGGCGGAGACCTGGAAATGTTCGGTGCTCACCTAACATCCCGAGTAGCGTGATGCTCGGGCAAGTACCGAGCAGTGTCGAGCATGTTCGCTCAACACTAGTCTACTATATAATTGTCTTATCCAGTCTGTCTGTCTGTCTGTCTGTCTATCTGTCTGTCTTTCTGTCTGTCTGTCTCTCTGTTCTGGAAATCCTGCGTCGCTCATTGGTCCGGCAGCGGCCAATCAGCTCCGCGGGATTTCTGAAAAAAGATGGCGGCCGTTAGCGGCTCATCTGCGGGACGGAGCTCAGCGGCGATGCAGCCGGGAGATGAGCGACCCAAGGCGCTCATCTCCCGGCCGGTAGCAGCGGAAGGACCGCCGGCGTCGCTGACCTCCATGCGGAAGGGAGGACCGGGGAGCGGCGCTGCGGGTCGGGATACTTCTGCTGCGAGCGCCCGCTCATGTCCCGGGTTCTCGCTGCGGAAGTAGCCGCACAGGCAGCGCCGCTCCCCGGTCCTCACCAAGACGATTCAATGATTGGTCGCGGTCTTCGGACCCGACCAATCACTGATCTTACCGCAAACCAATCATCGATTTGGGCGCCAAATTTAAATATCGGCCGCGACCAATCACCGATCTTGGCTCCACATTTAAACACCGCTGTGCTGATTGGTCGCCGACGCTGGGCGCGACCAATCACAGATTTTGTCGCCACATTTAAATAGCGTCCACGACCAATCAGCACAGCGGTGTTTAAATGTGGAGCCAAGATCGGCCGATATTTAAATTTGGCGCCCAAATCGGTGATCAGCACAGTAGTGTTTAACTTTTGGGGCAAGATCAGTGATTGGTCGCGGGCCAAGACCGTGACCAATCACCAATTTGTGTGGCACATTTAAATTGAGGCCGCGACCAATTGGATGTCAGCGCCGCTCCCTTCACACCCTTGGCGCCTGTGCGGATACTTCCGCTGCGAGAACCCGGGACCTGAGCGTGCGCTCGCAGCAGAAGTATCCCGACCCGCAGCGCCGCTCCCCGGTCCTCCATTCACACCCTAGCCGCTGATGTCCCCACAGTATCCGCATGGTGTTACAAAGGTCCGGACATTTGTGTTAAAAATCGCTGATTGGTCGCCGACGCTATTTAAATGTGGCGCCAAAATCGGTGATTATCCGCACAGGCAGCGCCGCTGACATCCATGCGTCTAGGGTGTGAAGGGAGGACCGGGGAGCGGCGCTGACATCCAATTGGTCGCGGCCGCTATTTAAATGTGCCGCACAAATCGGTGAATGGCCGCGGTCTTGGCCCGCGACCAATCACTGATCTTGCCGAAAAAGTTAAACACTACTGTGCTGATTGGTCGCGGACGCTGCCCGCGACCAATCACCGATTTGGGCGCCAAATGTAAATATCGGCCGCAACCAATCACCGATCTTGGCTCGACATTTAAACAGCGCTGTACTGATTGGTCGCGGACGCTATTTAAATGTGGCGCCAAAATCGGTGATTGGTCGCGCCCAGCGTCGGCGACCAATCAGCACAGCGGTGTTTAAATGTGGAGCCAAGATCGGTGATTGGTCGCGGCCGATATTTAAATTTGGCGTCCAAACCCGTGATTGGTCGCGGGCAGCGCCGGCGACCAATCAGCGATTTTTAACACAAATGTCCGGACCTTTGTAACACCAAGCGGCTACTGTCGGGAGATCAGCGGCTAGGGTGTCAAGGGAGGACCGGGGAGTGGTGCTGCGGGTCGGGATACTTCTGCTGCGAGCAGTCCCTCATCTCCCGGATTCTCGCAGCGGAAGTAGCCGCACAGGCAGCGGCGCTCCCCGATTCTCACTAATACGATTCCGCTCCCCGGTCCTCACCAATACGATTCGCTGATTGGTCGCGCTCTCCGCACGCGACCAAACAGTATTCTTGGCGCCAAAGTTAAACACTGCTCAGCTGATTGGTCGCGGCCGCTGCCCGCGACCAGTCACCGATTTGGTCACCACATTTAAATAGCGGCCGCAACCAATCACCGATCTTGCCGCCACATTTAAACACTGCTGTGTTGATTGTTCGCGGACGCCAGACGCGACCAATCAGCGAGCTTGACACCAAATTTAAACAACGCTCTGCTGATTGGTCGAGGCCGTCGGCCGCGACCAATCAGCGATTTTGGCGCCAAATTTAAACCCCGCTCTGCTACTTGTTCGCGGATGCCGGCCGCGACTAATTTGCATTATTGGCGCCAAATTTAAACACTGCTCTGCTGATTGATCGCGGTCGCCGTCTGCGACCAATCAGCAATATTGGTGCAAAATTTAAACACCGCTCTGCTGATTGGTCGCGGTCGCCGTCCACGACCAATCAGCAGTATTGGCACCAAATTTAAACCCCGCTCTGCTGATTAGTCGCGTTTGCCGGCCGTGACCAATCAGCAGTATTGGCGCCAAATTTGAACCCCGCTCTGCTGAATGGTTGCGGTTGCCGGCCGCGACCAATCAGCAGTATTGGCGCCAAATTTAAACACCGCCCTGCTGATTGGTCGAGGCCGGCGATTGCCACCAATCAGCATTATTGGCGCCAAATTTAAACCTCGCTCTGCTGATTGGTCGTGACCGCCGGCCACCACCAATCAGCGATTTTTGCGCCAAATTTAAACCCCGCTCTGCTGATTGGTCGCGGTTGCTGGCCGCGACTAATCAGCATTGTTGGCGCCAAATTGCCGGCCGCCACTAATCAGCATTATTGCCCCCAAATTTAAACACCGCTCTGCTGAATGGTCGCGGCCGTGACCAATCACCATTACTGGTTCCAAATTTAAACACCGCTTTGCTGATTGGTCGCGACCGCCGGCCGAAACCAATCAGCATTATTGGCGCCAAATTTAAACCTCGCTCTGCTGATTGGTCGTGACCGCCGGCCACCACCAATCAGCGATTTTGGCGCCAAATTTAAACCCCGCTCTGCTGATTGGTCGCGGTTGCTGGCCGCGACTAATCAGCATTGTTGGCGCCAAATTGCCGGCCGCCACTAATCAGCATTATTGCCCCCAAATTTAAACACCTCTCTGCTGAATGGTCGCGGCCGTGACCAATCACCATTACTGGCTCCAAATTTAAACACCGCTTTGCTGATTGGTCGCGACCGCCGGCCGCAACCAATCAGCATTATTGGCGCAAAATTTAAACCTCGCTCTGCTGATTGGTCACGTTCGCTGGCCGCGACCAATCAGCATTATTGGCGCAAAACTTAAACCCCGCTCTGCTGATTAGTCGCGCCCGCTGGCCGTGACCAATCAGCGATATAGTTGCCAAATTTCAACACCGCTTTGCTGATTGGTCACGTTTGCCGGCCGTGACCAATCAGCGATTTTGGCGCCAAATTTAAACACCGCTCTGCTGATTGCGCCCCGTCGGCCGCATACATATTCTAGAATACCTGATGCGTTAGAATCGGGCCACTATCTAGTATCTATATATATAATCGTCTTATCCCGTCTGTCTGTCTGTCTTTCTGTCTGTCTGTCTGTCCAGGAAATCCCGCGTCGCTCATTGGTCCGGCAGCGGCCAATCAGCGCCGCGGGATTTCTGAAAAAAGATGGCGGCCGTTAGCGGCTCATGTGCAGGACGGAGCTCAGCGGCGATGCAGCCGGGAGATGACCGGCGCGAGGCGCTCATCTCCCGACCGCCGGCGCCGCTGACCTCCATGCGGCTAGGGTGTGAAGGGAGGACCGGGGAGCGGCGCTGCGGGTCGGGATACTTCTGCTGCGAGCGCCTGCTCATGTCCCGGGTTCTCGCAGCGGAAGTAGCCGCACAGGCAGCGCCGCTCCCCAGTCCTCACCAATACGATTCGCTGATTGGTCGCAATCTCTCGCCGCGACCAATCACTGATCTTGGCCCAAAAGTTAAACACCGCTGTGCTGATTGGTCGCGGCCACTGCCTGCGACCTATCACCGATTTGGGCGCCACATTTAAATAGTGTCCGCGACCAATCAGCACAGCGTTGTTTAAATGTGTCTGCAAGATCGGTGATTGGTCGCGGCCGCTATTTAAATGTGGCGCCCAAATCGATGATTGGTCGCGGGCAGAATCCGCGACCAATCAGCACAGCGGTGTTTAAATGTGGCGCACAAATCGGTGATTGGTCGCCCGCGAACAATCAGCACAGCGGTGTTTAACTTTTGTGGCAAGATCAGTGATTGGTCGTGGCCGAATACCGCGACCAATCACCGATTTGTGCGCCACATTTAAATAGCGGCCGCGACCAATCACCGATCTTGCAGAGACATTTACACACCGCTGTGCTGATTGGTCGCCGACGCTGCCCGCGACCAATCACCGATTTGGGTGTCACATTTAAATAGCGTCCGCGACCAATCACCAATCTTGAAGACACATTTAAGCACCGCTGTGCTGATTGGTCGCGGACGCTATTTAAATGTGGCACCCAAATCGGTGATTGGTCGCGGGCAGCGTCGGCGACCAATCAGCACAGCGGTGTTTAAATGTCTCTGCAAGATCGGTGATTGGTCACGGCCGCTATTTAAATGTGGCGCACAAATCGGTGATTGGTCGTGGTCTTCAGCCGCGACCAATCACTGATCTTGCCGCAAAAGTTAAACACCGCTGTGCTGATTGGTCGCTGTCGCTGCCCGCGACCAATCACAGATTTGGGCGCCACATTTAAATAGCTCCCGCGACCAATCACCGATGTTGACGCCACATTTAAACACTGCTGTGCTGATTGGTCGCGGATGCCAGCCGCGACCAATCAGCGAGCTTGGCGCCAAATTTAAACAACGCTCTGCTGATTGGTCGCGGCTGCTAGCTGCGCCCAATCAGCGAGATTGGCGCCAAATTTGTCGGGAGATCAGCGGCTAGGGTGTGAAGGGAGGACCCGGGAGCGTCGCTGTGGGTCGGGATACTTCTGCTGCGAGCAGTCGCTCATGTCCCGGCTTCTCGCAGCGGAAGTAGCCGCACAGGCAGCGGCGCTCCCCGGTCCTCACCAACATGATTCCGCTCCCCGGTCCTCACCAATACGATTCGCTGATTGTTCGCGGTCTCCGCACCCGACCAATCAGTGATCTTGGCGCCAAATTTAAACACCGCTGTGCTGATTGGTCGCGGACGCCAGCCGCGACCAATCAGCGAGCTTGGGGCAAAATTTAAACAACGCTCTGCTGATTGGGCGCGGACTCCAGCCGCGACAAAGTAGCGACATTGGCGCCAAATGTAAACAGCGCTCTGCTGATTGGTCGCGGACACCAGACGCGACCAATCAGCGAGCTTGGGGCAAAATTTAAACAACGCTCTGCTGATTGGGCGCGGACTCCAGCCGCGACAAATTAGCGACATTGGCGCCAAATGTAAACAGCGCTCTGCTGATTGGTCGCGGACACCAGACGCGACCAATCAGCGAGATTGGCGCAAAATTTAAACAATGCTCTGCTGAATGTTCGCGGCTACCAGCCGTGACCAATCAGCGAGATTGCCGCCAAATTTAAACGCCGCTCTGCTGATAGGTCGCGGTGGCCGGTCGTGACCAATCAGCAATTTTGGTGCCAAATTTAAACAACGCTCTGCTGATTGGTCGCGACCGCCAGCCGCAACCAATCAGCATTATTGGCGCCAAATTTAAACACCGCTCTGCTGATTGCGCCCGGTCAGCCGCATACATATTCTAGAATACCCGATGCGTTAGAATCGGGCCACCATCTAGTAAATAATAAAAAGCAAGTACAATAATCTTGAACAATGCATGTCATCGACTGGTACAGGAAGAGAGAGGACCCTGCCCACGAGGCCTCACAGTCTACAAGGGATAAGTGAGGATACAGTAGGTACACTTACACTGTATATAGTATACAGTCTATAGAGCTTCTGTGTAAAATGTCACCAGTGATCACTGTATTACCTGCCTGTGTATAATGTCACTGTTGATCCCTGTATTACCTGTACACTGACATTATATAAAGAAGTCCTGTGTATAATGTCACTGGTGATCCCTGTATTACCTGTACACTGACATTATATAAAGAAGTCCTGTGTATAATGTCACTGGTGATCCCTGTATTACCTGTACACTGACATTATATAAAGAAGTCCTGTGTATAATGTCACTGGTGATCCCTGTATTACCTGTACACTGACACTATATACAGAACTCCTGTGTATAATATCACCAGTGATCACTGTATTATCTGTACATTGACACTATATATAGAGCTTGTGTGTATAATGGCACTTATTGTAATATTAATATTGTGGTTTTTTTTTATTAATAATCACTATTGTAGTATTCAGTCATTATGTGGTTTTGGCATGGTGTGGTGGTATTTGTACCTTATATGTGGTATTATTCACTCACTATGTGGTGGTAATATGTGGTCTGGTCATGGTGTTCCTTGTATGTGCCATTATTCGGTCACTATGTGGTGGTAATATGTGTTCGGGTCATGGTGTGGCGTTATTTGTCACCTGTATCTGGCATTATTCGGTCACTATGTGGTGGTAACATGTGATCTGGTCATTGTATGGCAGTATTTTCTAGAATGTGGTATTCGGTCACTATGTGGTGGTATTATGTGGTTGGTAGCGATGATCGAGTATGCTCGTTGCTCAAGATTTACGAGCGTGCTCGGTGTAGGTGACAGCATCACGGATCACGTTCTCCAGGAAGACTTTCAGGACGCCACGAGACTCCTCATAGATAAGGCCGGAGATGCGTTTGACTCCTCCTCTGCGAGCGAGACGGCGGATGGCAGGCTTGGTGATGCCCTGGATGTTATCACATAGAACCTTCCTGTGCCGCTTGGCACCACCCTTACCCAGACCTTTCCCTCCTTTGCCGCGACCAGACATCTGCCAAGTAGTCAGCAGAAAACTGTGACTGTCGAGTGCACAGTCCTCCTTTATATAGACTGTGAGTGGACCAGAAAGAGAACTGCAGCGATGGGATCTAAATTAATTTGCATTATCAGCTCCGCCTCTTCCTCTGATTGGCCGAGCACAGAACTGTTAGTGATTTTGAATTTCCCACTCATTGTCCTGGTATTTTCCTGCTTCTACTGTGATGGTGGAAATAGTCACAGCCCTGATTCCTCTCTGGTGACATCCTGCTCGGAGGAATTACAATGTGACACCTGGAAATAAATCATTGTGACGTCTATAGTGTTATACACTATCCATCCATCCAGTGATGTATAAGCTCCATATCCTGCTGTATACCCCTATATAGCGCTGTATAAACTCCATATACAGTTTCCCCATATAGTGCTGTATACCTTTAATATACGGCTGTATTCCTCCATGAAGTGCATTATACCCTCCATATTGTGCTCATTTATCTCAGCGGCAGGTTCTGCTGCAATAAACAAGTGATCGGCTTCTCAGTGACAGATTCAGATCTAGAAATAGATCAATCTTTAGGAGCTTATTGACCAGGTGCCTTCACCAGTCTGCGGAGCAAAAGGTGTGTAACATTAGAGGAGGATCAGCGAGAAAGTGCAGAGAGCTCTGATCAGAAAAGTGAGAAACTGCTGGAAACGGGCTGTTCACTCTTTCAGTGTTCAGCAACATTCCACCTGCTGCCAGCAGAATAATGGAAACAGAATGCACTAGGACCCAGTGTTCTGGGAGAAAACAGGATTCCTGAGTGATTGACTCTTGCACTTTATATACAGGTTTTGTGTCTGTTTAGATAACACTGCAGCTAAACCAACAATTGGTTAAAATAATCTGTTAAAAGTTACTTTTCAATTCTACATCAGACCCCTGCTGCTAGTGAAGGGTGAGCAAGGATCTATGGCTGCCGACACCTGCTCCTCTATTATCAGACTTATCCCGATGTTCCACATCCCAATATAACTCATCCTCCCCATCTATCATCTTCCTCTAATCCCTTCCTGCCCTCTGTGGCTGGAAGCATTGACTCAATCTGTGCCTCCTGCTAACACATGAGGTTCCAGTGAGTGCAGCCTCATGTTCCCCAGGGAGAGGAGCAAGACACGGACAAGCAGCCACAGCTCTGATGTAGACGGGGTGGGTGGCTCTTATTTTCATAGATTTTTTTTTTTATTATTACTTTTGTCAGATTCAAATTATTTCTGTGACCATTGTGGGTTTTTCTTTCATTAAATGAGGGGTACCAACAATTTTGACCACGTGTGTACTACAATTGCCTGCAATGTCTCCTGACTTGTATCCCATTGAGCACATCCAGGAGATCATTGGTCAGCAATTGCAAAGAGAGCAACAAGCAGTGGATCTTGGTAGCACTCAAGGCACTCTTAATGACACACTTAATCATACAGTGGGTACGGAAAGTATTCAGACCCCTTTACATTTTTCACTCTTTGTTTCATTGCAGCCATTTTGTAAATTCTAAAAAGTTCATTTTTTTTCTCATTAAGGTACACTCTGCACCCCACATTGACTAAAAAAAAACAGGCATGTAGACATTTTTGCAAATTTATTAAAAAAGAAAAACTGAAATATCACATGGTAATAAGTATGCAGACCCTTTGCTCAGACACTCATATTTAAGTCACATGCTGTCCATTTCCTTGTGATCCTCCTTGAGATGGTTGTACTCCTTCATTGGAGTCCTGCTGTGTTTAATTAAACTGATAGGACTTGATTTGGAAAGGCACACACCTGTCTATATAAGACCTCACAGCTCACAGTGCATGTCAGACCAAATGAGAATCATGAGCTCAAAGGAACTGCCCAAGAAGCTTAGAGACAGCATTGTGGCAAGGCACAGATCTGGCCAAGGTTACAAAAGAATTTCTGCATTACTCAAGCTTCCTAAGAGCACAGTGTCCTCCATAATCCTTAAATGGAAGAAGTTTGAGACCGCCGAAGTCTTCCTAGACCTGGCCGTCCAGCCAAACTGAGCAACGGTGGGAGAAGAGCCTTGGTGAGAGAGGTAAAGAAGAACCCCAAGATAACTGTGGCTGAGCTCCAGAGATTCAGTACGGAGATGGGAGAAAGTTCCACAAAGTCAACTATCACTGCAATCCTCCACCAGTCGGGCCTTTATGGTAGAGTGGCCCGACGGAAGCCTCTCCTCAGTGCAAGACATATGAAAGCCTGCATAGAGTTTGCTCAAAAACACATACAGGACTCACAGATTATGAGAAATAAGATTCTCTGGTCTGATGAGACGAAGATAGAACTTTTTGGTGATAATTCTAAGCGGTATGTGTGGAGAAAACCAGGCACTGCTCATCACCTGCCCAATAGAATCCCAACAGTGAAACATGGTGGTGGCAGCATCATGCTATGGGGGTGTTTTTCAGTTGCAGGGACAGGACGACTGGTTGCAATTGAAGGAAACATGAATGCGACCAAGTACAGAGATATCCTGGATGAAAACCTCTTCCAGAGTGCTCTGGACCTCAGACTTAGATGAAGGTTCACCTTCCCACAAGACAATGATCCTAAGCACACAGCTAAAATAACAAAGGAGTGGCTTCAGAACAACTCTGTGACTATTCTTGACTGGCTCAGCCAGTGCCCTGACCTAAACCCAATTGAGCATCTCTGGAGAGAACTGAAAATGACTGTCCACCAACGTTAACCATCCAACCTGACGGAACTGGAGAGGATCTGCAAGGAAGAGTGGCAGAGGATCCCCAAATCCAGGTGTGAAAAACTTGTTGCATCATTCCAAAGAAGACTCGTGGCTGTACTAGCTCAAAAGGGGCTTCTACTCAATACTGAGCAAAGGGTCTGAATACTTATGACCATGTGATATTTCAGTTTTTCTTTTTTAATTAATTTGCAAAAAATTCTACATTTCTGTTTTTTACAGTCAAGATGGGGTGCAGAGTGTACATTAATGAGAAAAAAAAAGAACTTTTTACAATTTACCAAATGGCTGCCATGAAGCAAAGAGTGAAAAATTTAAAGGGGTCTGAATACTTTCCATACCCACTGTACATAACCTAACCTATGCCTCCAAGTCTGCAATAATTGAATCGATATGCCCTATGTATTATATCTGCTACTAATGTATTTTGTTAGAGCTTTTAGATATTCCTACAGAACAGTCCTGACATGCTGTTGCCAACCTTCCCAACACATCCAACTTTCAGGATGCAGCAGTGACCGTCTTGACTTCTCCTGTACTCAGACTTTGGACTCCTTCCTTAGTCCTCATTACAATGATCAGCTTCTGCAGAACATTTCTCAATTTCTTCTTTTCAGAGGCCTTATGCAGCATCTCAATCTGTTGTCCCTGGTGTTTGCCTTACATTATTTTATTATCTAGAGTTACTTTCTTCTGCAGCACAGGCTTCTGTGTAACATACCTGGCGGCGTCCTTGCATGGTGGTCCATCTCCCACTGTGCAAGAGGGCGCACTTGATCTCCTGTCCAGAATGTCTCTCTGGCTTCCCTCCATGCTGTCTGTTTGTGTCTGTCTCTGCTGCTTAAGGGCGGCGCCCGATCACTTCCTGCTTTTTGTACCTGCTGTGGGTCACACCCCTTGTGCGTCCTCAGCCTATTGCTGTCTGTCACTTGGTATATAGCTCAGCAGCTCCCTTCTATCCCTGCCTGTGCATAGTGTTTCCTTCAGTGTGTGCTTGCACTCTGAAGGTGCCAGGTCCCGTCTCTTGTCTCCTGCTTTTTGTATCAGTTCCCGTGTCTGAACTGTGTCCTGTATGTCTCCTGCTTTGCGGTATCAGCTCCCGTGTCTGAACTGAGTCCTGTATGTCTCCTGCTTTGCGGTATCAGCTCCCGTGTCTGAACTGAGTCCTGTATGTCTCCTGCTTTTCGGTATTAGTTCCCGTGTCTGAACTGAGTCCTTTCTGTGTTCTCTTGTCTGTCCTGTCTGAACACGCTCCTAGCCTGTTCCTCCCGCCTTCTAGGGGCCGATTACCTAGACCCGCTCCTGTATCTTGTCTGTCCTGTCTGAACACGCTCCTTGCCTGTTCGTCCTGCCTCTCTGGGGGCCGTATTCCCAGACCCGCTCCTGTATCCCGCTGCAGTGTCGGTCTCCTCCGTACACTCAGTTCCAGTCTGAACTCTCTCCTATCCTTTACCTGTTTTGCCTCTATGTCCGTTCCCTTCCTTTTTCTGCAGAGTCTGAACTCGTACCTAACTCCTGCCAGTTGTCTCTGTACTCCCGTTTGTGAGTTTGTGGTCCACTCGCTACTTCACTGCAAGTACCCTGTGGGTGTCTGGCTCTGTCTTTCCCTTCCTGTCTGTTCCGTGTGAACAGAGCCCTGTCCTCCCTGCTCAGCCTTGTCTGCACTCTAGCCGTGCTTGCCTGTAACCCTCTGCCTGTATTGTTCCTGAGTCCCGGTGTGTACTGGGTCCTATCCCGCCTGTGTTCCTACCTGCTAGTGCCTCCCTGTCTGCACTCTAGCTGTGCTTGCCTTTACCCCCCTGCCTGCATACCCGCCTGCCTGCATACCAGTCGTGCCTGCCTATACCCACCAGTCTGTGTGCCAGCCTACCAGCCTGTTCCTGTATTCCCCTGTGTGGGTCAACAGCCGTGTCCGGGGTCTGTCCTGGAGTAGCACCTGGTCCCTCTGCTCGGTTCCTCCTTGGTGCACTGGCGTCGTATGCCGTCGTGCGACCCTGGTCGGATCGGGTGAATACTTAGTCACGCCCCTCCAGGCATTCACTCTCCGGCACGGTCCAGTGGAATCACTACCAATCACACGCACACGCCGCTTAGCCCGGGCGTGTGCATAACATTCTGATTAAACTTTGTTGCTGTCCTGATTGTTGCATGTTTTGGTGGAGCTTTTTTATTTATTGTTTCCGGCAAAATCATGTAATTGCCAGTTGGGCACATGTCTTGCATGATAGTATTATACATATCAGTTTGTCTTTTGTTTGCTTACATTATTTCGGTTTTGACTATTAGCCCTAGAGAAAGTAATGTCCTTGTGTCAGCACCTCTGATCTCTATATTCCAATGCTTAGTGCTGTCCATCTCTCTGTATTATTCATAGCCAGGGCTGCCATCAGGGCATTACTGCCCTTACTGTTGTATGTGGCCCAGTGAGCAGAAGTAAAGAGGAGAGGCCGAACACAGTCCGGGTGCCCCCTCTTATGCTTGTGCTCACTGAGTCCCAGGATATAAAAGTGCAGTGTGCATCGCCAGCGCACACTTGGCGCAGCGAACCCTCCTGCAGCTCCACGGAATAGCCGTGTTGCTCCAAGGTACTCCCTCCGCCTTCTGTGATGCGCTGGTGATGGCGCGTACGCAATGACGTCATCACGTATGCGCTGGCATGTACACTCGCCAGGAGGGTACCAGAAGTGAAGCTGCACCTGCAGGGGATTGTATCAGAGTTAAGTATGAAATACTTTAATTTTCTTTTCTTTTAATAAAATTAATTACATGGGCTTGAGGAGGCGCAAATGATGATGAATTGAGGGTGTGGGACGGGGGACAGCAAATAATGATGGATTGAGGGTGGCGGAAAGGGGACAGTGAAAGATGATGTATTGAGGCGGAGGAGCGCAAATAATGATGAATTGAGGGTGGGGGACAGCAAATGATGAATTGAGGGTGGGGGACTGGGAACAGCAAATGATGAATTGAGGGTGGGGGATAGGGGATGGCAAATGATGATGAATTGACAATTGGGGATGGTGGACAGCAAATGGTAATGAACTGAGGGTGGGGAGAGTAAATCATGATGTATTGAGACTGGGGAATGGGGAGAGCAAATGATGCTGTATTGAAGGTGGGGGAGAGCTAATGATGCTGTCTTGAGGGCGAGGGAGAGCAAATGATGAATTGAGGGTGGGGGACAGAAAATGATGATGAATTCGGAGTAGGGGCAGCAATGAATGATAAATTGAGTGTGGGGGAGACCAAATAACGATGAATTGAGGGTGGAGGGATTATGATTATAAATGATTATGTATTCAGACTGGGTGATGGGAGAATAAATTATACATTGAGTGTGGGGGAGAGCAAATGATGCTGTATTGAGGGTCGGGGAAGCCAAATGATGATAAATTGAGGGTGAGAGAGAGCAGTTGATAATGAGTAGAGGGTGGGGGTGGGAGAGAGAGGACATGACATAATGAATTGGGGCGGAGAGGGACATGTAAATGACGCGCCCCTGGGCCTGCTGCTTCGCGCGACATCGCGCGCACGGGGGAGCTTACCCGGATCCGGATCAGATGGGGGTAGTAGTCTCGTGGCGGTGACCCGGTCCGTGCCCAGGGAGTCAAACTGAGCGGCGATGTATTAGCAGTAGATGTTGTTTAAGTGTCGACTACGCCACCCGTTGAATGCAGCTTTAGGGCTGCTGCTGCAGGACAGTCCGCTGAGGCCAGTGGTACGTTTGTGCAGCGTAGATGGTATAACCCCCAACGGGAGGGGTATGGCCTCAGGGCAGCAGATGTGGATGATGGAGGTAGTGATGGTGCAGCAAGGAGAGTCAGAAACGTATAATGCAGTTTCAGGGTTTTTACTCACAGGTGTTACTTCAGTCACTTCGGCCGGGAGTGACCACCCGAGCCGTGCTGCGTCCACCAGGTGCGGGACTCGGCTAACCCCCAGGCAATTCCGGAGCGTGGTCCTGAGCTCCCCTCTCTCTCTCTCTCTCTCCGGCCGTCCCCACCAGGGATCCACCTTTGTCCGGTTCCCTCGGGTCTCTCACTGGTAAAACCTTTTATGGCTTTCCTGACCCTACTCGTGGTGTACCTTCCTGGTGGATGTGGTAAGGGTCGTGGCAAAACTTGACCACGACCTCCGGTTCCTGACTAAGGATGTTTTGCCTCCGTCAGTTTCGGATCCGGTGCCCTCTTCTGCCAACCCTTCACCCTTTTGGTTCACTCGTGGGATCTCGGGGTTCCCTTTTGTTCTTATGTCTCCGGGCCTTTCCTCCTTCTCCTCTCCACTGCAGGCCTGGCCCTGGAGCTGGGCCCAGCCGGAGCCACAGCTCCCTGTCAGCTCTCTCTCTGAACAGACCTGGACTCTCTGACCCTGTTCCTAAGATGGTGCCCACCATATATACTCCCTCTATGTGTGAGCCCAGGTGACTAGCACCCAATGGGCTCCTACTTCTATGCTCAGAGCCCCTCCCCTATCTGCCCCTACACTACTGGGATGTTCCTCCCCCCCCTCCCACTCCAGCCAGGGACAGACGCTGTCGTACCTGCACATCTAACTGGTGGGAGTACCGTAGTTCTGTCCCCCGGAAATGGGATGAGTGTAGTGCATGCAGCTTGCTGAGCTCAGTTCCACACTCCATCCTTACCCGGTAGTGGAATACCACACCTCTGGTTTGAGGTGCAATACCCCTGTAGCAGCCGAGCCCTCGGGGTGCTACATTCCCCCCTGGTAAATCACAGCACGTCCTCGGGCTGTAAAAGAGTAAAACAATATAAAACATACAAAAATATTAAAGTGCACTTACATATAAAACTATAACTCATCCCTTTATGGGAGGTACTTTTCTCTTAAAACGTTACGGGTATAAAACATTTTAACTCTTTTGACGCATAACACATAACTTCCTCATTATTACTCTAGCAGCATATAACTTTCGATATAATCTTGATTTCTGGCCACTGTGCAAATTGTGACCAGGAAAAAGTGCAACAGTCACAAAAACAGTTCCTTATAAAACCGGTAGGGGGCGCCTTAGGAAGCGCAACTATTTACAGGGTGGCCGCTCTCAGTCCTCGGCCAGTGGGGAAAAAGGGATGGCTGTTCACAGTCCTCAGCCTGTGGGGAAAAAGGGATGGCTGTTCACAGTCCTCAGCCTGTGGGGATAGAGACACACGGGAACAATTCACTAGTCCCAACGGGGACCATATTCTATTTAGCAGCAGTTCTTGTACCCTTACGGGTAACTATGTACAGTTCCACTTTACCGTACTTCAGTAACGGCATCCTCCTGCTCCTTCCCGCGGGTAGTCTTCGAACCCGTCCGGGTCCTCTTGTTCCTCCTCGCACTGTAGCTCTTCCTCGGTCAGTCGGTGCACATGAAGAGCATATGGTCCCTTAGCACACTGATGCCGGGTGAAGGTGACCTCGTCACCCGGGTAAAGGTCACGTCCTCTGTGTCCCTCCGGCAGATGACTCTCGACATCTCTGCGGGTGACAAAGACGTCGCCGGGGGTTCTGTGATCCCGAATAAAGCCCCAACCGTGCTCCAGTTGGAACTTGATTATGGTCCCGGTGGCGCGGGGACCGTGGGCTGCACGGGGGTTTCGCCGGGTCCGACGTTTCTGCTCCGCACTCTGGACTTGCAGCCGCTCCTCGCGGACCCGCCTCTCCCGCCGTTCCCGGTCAAAGACCTCCAGCTGTTGCCGGCAGCACTCCGCTCGCTGGGCTGCGGCCGCCCGGGTCTCGTGGGTAAACCCAATGAGGTTTTCTCCGGTGGGGTCCCATTCGAATTGGGCCTCCTCCAACGGGAGCGGGACGATCTTGGCAGGCGCCGGAGCTGGGATTAGGGGTTCACACAAGGGCCGTTCCCTCCGGAGTCGTGGGTTGGTATACTCCGGTGGCCATTCGAACGGCAGCCCGTCCGGGCTAGTGTGCTGCGCGTACAGGTCCTCGCCCAGTTGTGGCACTGTAGAGGTAGAGGGCGCTGTGGGGGCAGCGGCGCCCGGGGGCTCTTGGCAATGCATCCAGGCCGGAGGCATCCTGAAAGTGAAGGGCGCTCTAGAGGCAGCGGCGCCCGGGTCCACCAGGTCTTGTGACCAGGCCAGTGGTATGATAGAGGTAGACGGCACTTTGGAGACAGCGGCGCCCGGGGGTACTCGGCCCTGCGACCAGGCCGGGAGCGCTTTCTGCTCGGCCGTGCTCAGAGTTGAGGCGCGTGACGTCACAGGGGGCATGGCCGCGGCTCCTGCCGCTTGAGGCCTAGTTTGGAGCGGTGGCGGTGCAGCAACGGGCACGGTAGGTGGGATTTCGGGCTCTGCGACGGGGAGCTGGAGCAGGCTCTCGGCTACTTGGTTTGGGGTGGTGACGTCCCCTTTACCTGCTTCCATCTCTTCAGCTCCCTTCACGGCGTCGTCTCCGGCCTTCGTCCCTCCTGCACCATCCTCAGAGGCTGTCAGACTCCTCGTCTCGGGTGGCGTCCTTTGCCGGCGGGTTCCAGCCTGCAGGCCATTTCTCTACTCCACTCGGCCAGCACCTCTCGCTGCACTCGGGCCATCCTCCGAGCCAAGCCCTCCAGCACAGTCTGTGCATGCTCCCGATCTCTGGGGAGCTGTGCCAGAATCTCCACCAGGCCTTCCGGGGTGGCGGCTTGCAACAGGCTCCTGACCATAGGGTCGGTGCTGCCTGACTCTCCCTCCATCTCCGGGTGCGATCTTTCCAGACTCCTCCAGGCTGCACCCATCCTCTCTCTTTTGTTCTTGATCCGCCCATCCTGAGGGTGGTCCCGGGGCCACTTGGTGATTGTCAGTTCCAGGGGCAGACCCCTCGCTCTGATGGACATCTCTATCATTGCAGTCTCTGCTGGTGGGGGCGGTCTCCACTTTTGGCGCTCTTCTGGGACCAGGCCCACGATGGGAGGTGGTCTCTTGCCACCCTCTGGCACGCCCATAATGGCGTCCGCTCTGCCAGGGCGGGAAATCGTCTCAGATGGCGGGAATCACCTCCCAATGGCGGGAAACTCCGTGGATGGCGGGAAAAGGCTGCAGATGGCGGGCAAACGGCGGGAAACGACCCGAGATGGCGTCCGATGGCGGGGACCCTCTGGAATTGGCGGGAGACTCCTTTTTACGGTAAATATGGACTTTTCTTCAGGCACGCAGTACCCGGTGGTTGCGGGCACGTGATCCTGCCGACTACGCCAAAGTTGACGCGCCCCCGGGCCTGCTGCTTCGCACGGGGGAGCTTACCCGGATCCGGATCAGATGGGGGTAGTAGTCTCGTGGCGGTGACCCGGTCCGTGCCCAGGGAGTCAAACTGAGCGGCGATGTATTAGCAGTAGATGTTGTTTAAGTGTCGACTACGCCACCCGTTGAATGCAGCTTTAGGGCTGCTGCTGCAGGACAGTCCGCTGAGGCCAGTGGTACGTTTGTGCAGCGTAGATGGTATAACCCCCAACGGGAGGGGTATGGCCTCAGGGCAGCAGATGTGGATGATGGAGGTAGTGATGGTGCAGCAAGGAGAGTCAGAAACGTATAATGCAGTTTCAGGGTTTTTACTCACAGGTGTTACTTCAGTCACTTCGGCCGGGAGTGACCACCCGAGCCGTGCTGCGTCCACCAGGTGCGGGACTCGGCTAACCCCCAGGCAATTCCGGAGCGTGGTCCTGAGCTCCCCTCTCTCTCTCTCTCTCTCCGGCCGTCCCCACCAGGGATCCACCTTTGTCCGGTTCCCTCGGGTCTCTCACTGGTAAAACCTTTTATGGCTTTCCTGACCCTACTCGTGGTGTACCTTCCTGGTGGATGTGGTGCGGGTCGTGGCAAAACTTGACCACGACCTCCAGTTCCTGACTAAGGATGTTTTGCCTCCGTCAGTTTGGGATCCGGTGCCCTCTTCTGCCAACCCTTCACCCTTTTGGTTCACTCGTGGGATCTCGGGGTTCCCTTTTGTTCTTATGTCTCCGGGCCTTTCCTCCTTCTCCTCTCCACTGCAGGCCTGGCCCTGGAGCTGGGCCCAGCCGGAGCCACAGCTCCCTGTCAGCTCTCTCTCTGAACAGACCTGCAGACCTGGACTCTCTGACCCTGTTCCTAAGATGGTGCCCACCATATATACTCCCTCTATGTGTGAGCCCAGGTGACTAGCACCCAATGGGCTCCTACTTCTATGCCCAGAGCCCCTCCCCTATCTGCCCCTACACTACTGGGATGTTCCTCCCCCCCCCTCCCACTCCAGCCAGGGACAGACGCTGTCGTACCTGCACATCTAACTGGTGGGAGTACCGTAGTTCTCTCCCCCGGAAATGGGATGAGTGTAGTGCATGCAGCTTGCTGAGCTCAGTTCCACACTCCATCCTTACCCGGGAGTGGAATACCACACCTCTGGTTTGAGGTGCAATACCCCTGTAGCAGCCGAGCCCTCGGGGTGCTACATAAATATAATGAATTGGGGCAGAGGGGGGGGCATATAAATATAATGAATCGAGGGAGGGGGAGGTACAGGGTGGGGGCATTAAGGATGCAGGAGTGTGACTGGTAATGAATTGGGGGAAAGAGTACAGGTGCTAATTAATTTATCGTATTTTTCAGACTATAAGACGCACTTTTTTCCTCTAAAATTTTGGAGGAAAAGGGGGGGGTACATCTTATAGTCCGAATGTTGGGGGTGTGTATATATATATGTGGGGTGTGGGGGAAGCGGGGCACAGGAGGCAGCAACCTCCTGTGCCCCGCTGGAGCCTACACTGTCCCCGCTGCTAAAGAAAACGAATATTCACTGCTCATGTTCCTTAATAGCAGCACACGTGTAGCCGTGCTGTGGCTCCTGCTGCTGCCGGAATTGCCTGTACCCGCTGTTAAAGGGCATGAATATTCAACCTCTCTCCACGCCCATGGGCGTGGGGAGGAGTGAATATTCATGCCCTTTAATAAGCGGGCACACTAGATAGCCCGGCAGCTGCAGGAGCTGCAGTGCGGCTACACTGTGTGCCGGCTATGAAGGAGAGTGAAGTCACTGCACCCCGCGCACACAGTCCCAGCGTGGGGAGCAGTGACTTCCGGCAGCTGATTTCTCCATGTGAGCCGCGCATGGCCGTGACGCCATGCGCGACTTACATGGAGAGATCAGAGTGGGCAGACCGGACGCAGCGCTGGAGGAGAGAGAAGAAAGGTGAGTTTGATTGTTTATTTTTTTTTTTATGTGCAGCCTGATGGGGATTAGGGGAACCATGCATACTAGGATAAGGATGAGGGGGGCATACATAACAAGATAAAGATGAGGGGGCCATACATACCAGGATAACTGTGAGGGGGGCATATATAACAGGATAAAGATGAGGGGGCCATACTTACCAGGATAGGGATCAGGGGTGCCATGCATACCAGGATGGGGATTAGGGGTGCCATGCATACCAGGACAGGGATGAGGGAGCCATGCATACTAGGACAGGGATGAGGGGGTCATGCATACCAGGACAGGGATGAGGGGTGCCATGCATACCAGGATGGGGATTGCTGTGCCATGCATACCAGGATGGGGATTGCTGGGCCATGCATACCAGGATGGGGATTGTTGTGCCATGCATACCAGGATGGGGATTGCTGTGCCATGCATACCAGGATAGGGATGAGGGGTGCCATGCATACCAGGATAGGGATGAGGGGTGCCATGCATACCAGGATAGGGATGAGGGATGCCAGGCATACCAGGATGGGGATTGGGACCACGTAAAAAAGGAAGTGGGGGCATATATACCAGGATAGGGGATATTGTCAGAATTGGGGGATATTACCCCTATACCAGTGTCAGCAGAAGACCCCCTCCCCCTTAAAAGTGCATCATGAACAGATTTTTTGCTTAATTTTTTATTTTCCTCCTCTAAAACCTAGGTGCGTCTTATGGTCCGGTGAGTCTTATAGTCCGAAAAATACGGTATATATTTATTGGGTAGGGAAATTGACTATTTATAGTTACTGGGGGCACTGTCATGGATTACAATTTATATTTGGAATGGTGGCCTGCCTAATAAGTTATTGTATATTAATGGTGGGTGCATTGGTGGGTGCATGTCTGTTCTCAGCTGCGTAGTGTAGAAGTTGGGGGGGAAGTGGGGAATGTTCTCTGGAAGCGGTGCTCTAGATAACTGTGTTATTTTCTGTAGAAATGAGTCCTGTCTGGAATAAGTGATGGCGGTCTGCGCTGGATGAAGAAGAAAAATGAAGATGAAGGACTTCAACTAGAGACGTCACTGGTGAGTCAATGTGTTACCTGTACACTTACACTATAGACTGTATACTATGTACAGAGCTCCAGTGTATACTGTCATTGGTGATCACTATTACCTGTACACTATACATTATATTATGATTTATTATTATAGCGCCATTTATCCCATGGTGCTTTACATGTGAAAACGGGCTATACATAACAAAAAGCAAGTACAATAATCTTGAACAATGCATGTCATCGACTGGTACAGGAAGAGAGAAGACCCTGCCCACGAGGCCTCACAGTCTACAAGGGATGGGTGAGGATACAGTAGGTACACTTACACTGTATATAGTATACAGTCTATAGAGCTTCTGTGTAAAATGTCACCAGTGATCACTGTATTACCTGTACATTGACACTATATACAGAGCTCCTGAGTATAATGTCACTGGAGATCCCTGTATTACCTGTACATTGACACTATATACAGAGCTCCTGAGTATAATGTCACTGGAGATCCCTGTATTACCTGTACATTGACACTATATACAGAGCTCCTGAGTATAATGTCACTGGAGATCCCTGTATTACCTGTACATTGACACTATATACAGAGCTCCTGAGTATAATGTCACTGGAGATCCCTGTATTACCTGTACATTGACACTATATACAGAGCTTGTGTGTATAATGGCACTTATTGTAATATTAATATTGTGTTTTTTTTATTAATGATCACTATTGTTGTATTCGGTCATTATGTGGTGGTAATATGTGGTTTTGGTGTGGTGGTATTTGTTGCCTGTATGTGGTATTATTCGCTCACTATAAGGTGGAAGCATGTTATCTGGTCATTGTGTGGCAGTATTTTCTTGTATGTGGTATTATTTGGCCCTCTCCTGAGCCGTCACAGCGCAGAGCGGGAAGACGCCGGCGATGCTGGAGGCCAGAGCAGCGGCAGCAGGTGAGAAGTGATGTGAGTATTTGATTTTTTTTTTTAATGTATGGAGGCATGGGGCATTATGAGGGAGGGATGACTTCCTGATCCTGCATGGGGCATTAAAGGGGGGGGGGGTGACATCCTGCATGGGGTATTATAAGGGGCAAGTGACATCCTGCTTGGGGCATTATAAGGGGGGGTGACATCCTGCATGGGGCATTATAAAGGAGGGGTGACATCCTGCATGGGGCATTATATGGGAGGGGTGACATCCTGCATGGGGCATTATAAGGGGGATGACATCCTGCATGGGGCATTATAATGGAGGGGTGTGACATTATGCATGGGGCATTATAAGGGGGTAGTGACATCCTGCATGGGGCATTATAAGGGGGGTGACATCCTGCATGGGACATTATAAGGGAGGGGTGTGACATCCTGCATGGGGCATTATAAGGGGATGGTGACCTCCTGCATGGGGAATTATAAGAAGGGAGTGTGACATCCTGCATGGGGCATTATAAGAAGGGAGTGTGAAATCCTGCATGGGGCATTATAAGAAGGGAGTGTGACATCCTGCATGGGGCATTATAAGAAGGGATTGTGACATCCTGCATGGGGCATTATAAGAAGGGATTGTGACATCCTGCATGGGGCATTATGTGGGGGGGAACAGCCTGCATGAGGCATTATGTGGTGGGAACAGCCTGCATGAGGCATTATGCGGGGGCCAGTATCCTGTATGGAGCGCTATAAGGAGGCCAGTATTCTGTGTGGAGCGATTCGCCGGTTTCTGAACTATTGTGGAATTTACACAATAGATACCGCTCATGTAATGTAAGAAGTGAAATCTTTCGCCTTGTACTATATATATATACTAGATGGTGGCCCGATTCTAATGCATCGGGTATTCGAGAATATGTATGCGGCCGACAGGGCGCAATCAGCAGAGCGGTGTTTAAATTTGACGCCAAAATCCCTGATTGGTCGAGGCCGGCAACCGTGACCAATCACCAAAGCGGTGTTAAAATTTGGCGGCTATATGGCAGATTGGTCACGGCCGGCGGTCGCGACTAATCAGCAGAGCGGGGTTTAAATTTGGCGCCAATAATGCTGATTGGTTGCGGCCGGCGGTCGCGACCAATCAGCAGAGCGTTATTTAAATTTGGCTCCAATAATGGTGATTGGGCACAGCCAGGACCAATCAGCAGAGCGGTGTTTAAATTTGGCGCCATTAATGCTGATTATTTGCGACCGGTAACCGCGACCAATCAGCATAGCGGTGTTTAAATTTGGCGCCAATATCGCTGATTGGTCGCGGCCGGCCACCGCGACACATCAGTAAAGCGGCGTTTAAATTTGGCGCCAATAATGCTGATTAGTCGCGGCCGGCAACCGCGACCAATCAGCAGAGCGGTGTTAAAATTTGGCGCCAATATCGCTGCTTGGTCGCGGGCAGCCACCGCCACCAATCAGCGAAGCGGTATTTAAATTTGGCGCCAATATCGCTGATTGGTCACGGCCGGTGGTTGCGACTAATCAGCAGAGCGGGGTTTAAATTTGGCGCCAATACTGCTGATTGGTCGCGGCCGGCGACTAATCAGCAGAGCGGTGTTTAAATTTGGCACTAATACTGCTGATTGGTCACGGCCGGTGGTTGCGACTAATCAGCAGAGCGGGGTTTAAATTTGGCGCCAAAATCGCTGGTTGGTCGCGCACGGTGGTCGCGACTAATCAGCAGAGTGGGGTTTAAATTTGGCGCCAAGAATGCTGATTGTTCGCCGGGGAGCAGTAGAAGCATCCCGACGGGCGGCGCCGCTCCTCGGTCCTCGGTTCACACTTACCGTCGGGAGATCAGAGCGTTGTTTAAATTTGGCGCCAATCTCACTGATTGGTTGCGGTCGGCTGGCGGCCGCAACCAATCAGCAGAGCTTTGTTTAAATTTGGTGCCAATCTCTCTGATTGGTCGCGGCTGGCATCCGCGATTAATCAGCAGAGCGTTGTTTAAATTTGGCGCCAATCTCGCTGAATGGTCGCGGCTGGAGTCCGCGACCAATCAGCAGAGCGTTGTTTAAATTTGGCGCCAATCTAGCTGATTGGTCGCGGCTGGCAGCCGAGCCCAATCAGCAGAGCTTTGTTTAAATTTGGCGCCAATCTCGCTGAATGGTCGCGGCCGGCAACCGCGACCAATCAGCAGAGCGGGGATTAAATTTGGCGCCAAGAATGCTGATTGGTCGCGGCCGGTGACCGCGACCAATCAGCAGAGCGGGGTTTAAATTTTCCGCCCATATCGCTAATTGTTCGCCGGGGAGCGGCGCTGCCTGTGCGGGTACTTCCGCTGCGAGCAGCTAGGAGATGAGCGGCTGCTTGCAGTAGAAGCATCCCGACCGGCGGCGCCGCTCCTCGGTCCTCCGTTCACACTTGCCGTCGGGAGATCAGAGCGTTGTTTAAATTTGGCGCTAATCTCGCTGATTGGTCGCGTTTGGCTGGCGGCCGCGACCAATCAACAGAGCGCTGTTTAAATTTTGCGCCAATCTCGCTGATTGGTCGCGGTCGGCTGGCGGCCGCGACCAATCAGCAGAGCGTTGTTTAAATTTGACGCCAATCTCGCTGATTGGTCGTGGCTGGCATCCGCGACCAATAAGCAGAGCGCTGTTTAAATTTGGCGCCAATCTCGCTGATTGGTTGCGTACTCCAGCCGCGACCAATCAGCAGTGCGTTGTTTACATTTGGCGCCAATCTCGCTGATTGGTCGCAGTCGGCTGGCGTCGGCGACCAATCAGCAGAGCGTTGTTTAAATTTGGCGCCAATCTCTCTGAATGGTCACGGCTGGAGTCCGCAACCAATCAGCAGAGCGTTGTTTAAATTTGGCACCAATCTCGCTGATTGGTCGCGGCTGGTGTCGGCGACCAATCAACAGAGCGTTGTTTAAATTTGGCGGCAATCTCGCTGAATGGTCGCGGCTGGAGTCCGCAACCAATCAGCAGAGCGTTGTTTAAATTTGGCACCAATGTCTCTGATTGGTCGCGGCTGGCAGCCGCGACCAATCAGCAGAGCGTTTTTTAAATTTGGCGCCAATCTCGGCTTCTCGCAGCAGAAGTAACCCGACCCGCAGCGCCGCTCCCCGGTCCTCCCCTCCGCATGAATGTCAGCGGCGCTGGCGGTCGGGGTCCTTCTGCTGCTAGCGGCCGGGAGATGAGCGGCCGCTCGCAGCCGAAGTATCCCGACCGGCAGCGCCGCTCCCCGTTCCTCCCTTCCGCATGGAAGTCAGCGGCGCCGGCGGTCGAGGTCCATCTGCTGCTACCGGCCGGGAGATGAGCGCCTCGCGCAGGTCAACTCCCGGCTGCATCTCCGTCCCGCAGATGAGACGCTAACGGCCGCCATCTTTTTTCAGAAATCCCGCGGCGCTAATTGGCCGCTGCCGGACCAATGAGCAACGCGGGATTTCCAGGACAGACAGACAGACAGACAGAAAGACAGACAGACGGGATAACACGATCATATATATAGACTAGATGGTGTCCCGATTCTAACGCATCGGGTGTTCTAGAATATGTATGCGGCTGATGGGGCGCAATCAGCAGAGCGGTGTTTAAATTTGGTGCCAAAATCGCTGATTGGTCGCGGCCGGCAACCACGACCAATCAGCAAAGCGGTGTTGAAATTTGGCGACTATATCGCTGATTGGTCACGGCCGGCGGTCGCGACTAATCAGCAGAGCTGGGTTTAAATTTTGCGCCAATAATGCCGATTGGTCGTGGCCAGCGAACGTGACCAATCAGCAGAGCGGGGTTTAAATTTTGTGCCAATAATGCTGATTGGTCGCAATCGCCGGCCGCGACCAATCAGCAGAGCGGTTTTTAAATTTGGCGCCAATACTGCTGATTGGACGCAGCCGGCAACCGCGACCAATCAGCAGAGCGGGGTTTAAATTTGGCGCCAATACTGCTGATTGGTCGTGGACGGCGATCGCGACCAATCAGCAAAGCGGTGTTTAAATTTGGCGCCAATAATGGTGATTGGTCACGGCCGTGACCATTCAGCAGAGCGGTGTTTAAATTTGGCGGCAATAATGCTGATTAGTCGCGGCCGGCAATTTGGCGCCAACAATGCTGATTAGTCGCGGCCGGCAACCGCGAACAATCAGCAGAGCGGGGTTTAAATTTGGCGCCAATAATGCTGATTGGTCGCAATCGCCGGCCGCGACCAATCAGCAGAGCGGTTTTTAAATTTGGCGCCAATACTGCTGATTGGACGCAGCCGGCAACCGCGACCAATCAGCAGAGCGGGGTTTAAATTTGGCGCCAATACTGCTGATTGGTCGTGGACGGCGACCGCGACTAATTAGCAGAGCGGTGTTTAAATTTGGCGCCAATACTGCTGATTGATCTCGGCCAGCGACCGCGATCAATCATCAGAGCGGTGTTTAAATTTGGCGCCAATAATGCTGATTAGTCGCGGCCGGCATCCGCGACCAATTAGCTGAGCGGGGTTTAAATTTGGCGCCAAAATCGCTGATTGGTCGCGGCCGGCGGCCTTGACCAATCAGCAGAGCGTTGTTTAAATTTGGCGCCAATCTCGCTGATTGGACGCGTCTGGCCACCGCGACCAATCAGCAGAGCGGGGTTTAAATTTGGCGCCAAAATTGCTGATTGGTTTCGGCCGGCGGTCGCGACCAATCAGCAAAGCGGAGTTTAAATTTGGCGCCAATCTCGCTGATTGGTCGCGGCTGGAGTCCGCGACCAATCAGCAGAGCGTTGTTTAAATTTGGCGCCAATCTCGCTGATTGGACGCGTCTGGCCACCGCGACCAATCAGCAGAGCGGGGTTTAAATTTGGCGCCAAAATCGCTGTTTGGTCGCGACCGCCGGCCGCCACCAATCAGCAGAGCGGGGTTTAAATTTGGCGCCAATAATGCTGATTGGTCGCAATCGCCGGCCGCGACCAATCAGCAGAGCGGTGTTTAAATGTGACGGCAAGATCGGTGATTGGTCGCGGCCGCTATTTAAATGTGGCGCCCAAATCGGTGATTGGTCGCCACATTGGTCGCCACATCAGCAGAGCAGTGTTTAACTTTAGCTCCAAGATCAGCGAATCGTATTGGTGAGGACCGGGTAGCGGAATCGTATTAGTGAAGACCGGGGAGAGCCGCTGCCTGTGCGGATACTTCCGCTGCGAGAAGCCGAGAGATGAGCGACTGCTAGCAGCAGAAGTATCCCGACCCGCAGCGCCGCTCCCCGATCCTCCCTTCCGCTTGGAGGTCAGCGACGCCGGCAGTCCTTCCGCTGCTACTGGCGGGAGATGAGCGCCTCGCGCCGGTCATCTCCCGGCTGCATCTCCGTCCCACAGATGGGTCCGGCGGTCGAGGTCCTTCTGCTGTTACCGGCCGGGAGATGAGCGCCTCGCGGCGGTCATCTCCCGGCTGCATCGCCGCTGAGCTCCGTCCCACAGATGAGCCGCTAACGGCCGCCATCTTTTTTCAGAAATCCCGCGGCGCTGATTGGCCGCTGCCGGACCAATGAGCGACGCGGGATTTCCAAGACCGACGGACAGACGGGATAAGACAATTATATAGTAGATATTTCTCTGCGGTATCTGTGCATCATGAATCCTTGTATGTTTTAAAAGGGCCCACAAATATCTGGAGCCGGTCCTGGGTTGGAGGCGGAGCGGCGGTGTAGCCTGAATGGAGCTCAAGGGTGCTCGAAAATGTTGCCAGTATTGGGCCCTGAAATTCCTGGTGGCAGCCCTGCCCGTCCTCCACCCTTAATTCATCATTTTCTGTCCCCCCATCCCCTACCTTCAATACATCATTTGCTTTCCCCTGTCCCCCAACCTCAATTCATCATTTGCTGTCCCCATCCGCCACCTTCAATTCTTCATTTGCTTTCCTCCACCCCCAATCCATCATTATATGTGCTCCCCCACCTCAATACATCATTATTTACTGTCCCCCGTCTCTCACCCACAATGCATCATTATTTGTTGTCCCCCACCCTCAATTCATCATCATTCCCCCCCCCCCCACACACCCATTTAGTTAACTTTATTTTAAAAAAAATGTCATACTTCCCTCTCATACGATCATTTGCAGCTCCACTTTTGGACTGGTAGCCTGGCACGTGTACATGCCGTCGGCTACGCGATGACTTCATCATTTAGGCGCCGTCATCATCGCATCACAGAAGTGGCGGAGGGAGGTCCCCCGGAGCTGCGCGCCCTTTCTGTTTTGACGGCTGTGGAGCTCCAGGAAAGCTTCCAGCGCAGAGATGTGCACCACCGGCGCACAATGCATTATTATACCCTGGGGCCCGGTGAGCAGAGGCAAAAGAGCGGGGGCCTGGGCCTCCACTCTTTTCTTCTGCTCACCAGGCCCCATACACCAGCAAGGCCATTAATGCCCTCGTAGCAAGCGGTTTGGGTCAGGAGCGGCGAAACTTCAGCGTGGGCCCCTCCAGGTAATCCTGATTACAGCTATGATGGCGCACCCTAAGGCCACGGCCCCACTATCAATATTTGGTCAGTATTTTTTCTCAGGAGTGGGAGCCAAAACCAGGAGTGGATGATAAATGCAGAATTGTTGCACTTGTTTCTATTATACCTTTTTTCTGATTGTTCCTCATCTGTTTTTGTCTCCCACTCATGAGAAAGAATACTGACTGAATACTGACCAAATACTGATAGTGGGGCCGTGGCCTAATAGTTTATGTAGGAGAACCTCAGCAGATGACAGCGCTGTTACTAATAAAAATCTCTATACAAAGACCAACAATGATATTACCACCATATAGTGACCATAAAGTGGTAGATACCAGTCCTGTAGAACATGTAAGAGATCACAGTACAGTTATAGATGGTGACTTACAGATGACGTTCTTTCTGGTGGAGTCATTCACTTTTCCGGTCTTTTCCATCTGGCCCAGACCAACATGGCAACTTCTTCCAGCCAAGACTCGGCTGCAAAGATTACAGCAAAGACACATATGACTTCTCACATTTCAGGCACAATTATCCCCAACCAGGACAAACGCCTTATCCTGCTGATACCCCAATACTGATCCACTGCTGCCATATGTGTCCCTATTACTGCACGTACTGTGCGCCCTCTAATTTTGCTCCTGCTGGAGCCTTAGATTTCCCTTTCATTGCATTCGTAAAGTATATGGCCCTACTATACGGAAAAGTATAGTGATGCCAATAGTGACCACCACCACCTCTCCATACAGCAGGATGGACCCCACACAAACCTTCATACTGCATAATTGCATCCTATAGCCCATACAGCATAATGCACCCCATAGCCCATACAGTATAATGCACCCATATAGTATAATACACCCCCATATAGTATAATTCACTCCCATAGCCCATTAAGTATAATGCACCCCTTATAGTATTATGCACCCTCATACGGTATAATACACCCCCATATAGTATATTTCACCCCCATTCAATATAATACACCCCCATATAGTATACTGCACACTCATTCAGTATAATACACCCCATATAGTATAATGCACCCCCATTTATTATAATGCACCCCCATTCAGTATAATGCAGATCATGTCTGCTTGCTCTGCCGCAGAGTTTAACTGTATCGGCGCAGGCTGATAGAGTTAAACATAATGTAGCTCCGGGTGAGCCCTTCAGAGTGTGGGGCCCGCTGCGGCTGCGCCCTCTGCCACCCCCCACTCCCCGGTAGCTACGCTACTGGGCGGGACACAAACAGCCATAGCTCTGAAGTAGATGTGGTTGGTGGCTCTTTGTGCCCTCGGACACGGCGTGCTTGGCCAACTCTCCGGGCAGCAGCAGGCGTACAGCGGTCTGGATCTCCCGGGTGGTGATGGTGGAGTGACTCGCCCCCTGAGCCGTGGGGCATTCGGAACCGGACTTCAGGGCAATGCTGGGAGTAGTAGTGGTGACCCGGTTCCGTGGCTCAGGGTGGTCAGACCAGTGGTAGTCTGCTATGTGCTTTAGATAATGTCCGACTACGCCACCCGTGGATTGCGGTCAGGGCTAACCGCCGCAGCAGTGCTGACCGCTGGGGCTGATATAAATGTGCAGCACTGAATAGTTCAACTCCCCACGGGAGGAGTATGGCCCCAGGGCAGAATATATAATGCATGATGGAGGGGATGATTCCGACCGCGATAGCCAGGAAACGGAAGCCTCTTAAACAGTTCAGGGTCTTTATTAGAACAGGTAATATGACCCAGAAACAGGCCCGGCTAGGAGGGGGCCTGGATGTCTAAGAGCAAGTGGGAAGCTGGCCCTGGTCAGGGTGAGGGTGTAGGCCTACCGTGCTCTCTGTGCTCCTTCTGGCTATTTCCTTCCTAATAGTGTAACAGCCCACGTTCCCGAGCTCACCGTGTCCTCTCGCCCGTATGGCTTGCAACTTGGGTCCCTTTCTACTCCCGGCCTGGTACGGCATTGCTGGTCCCTTCTGCTGTGGCGGAGCCTCCGGGCTTCTTAGGCCAAGGAACATACAGTCCCCTGCGGACTGGTTATCTGCTGTAGGATGTGGAATCCTCACAGCCTCAGACACCAAAGTCTGGTAGATTAGTCTCTTCGTCTGCCAGGACAGGCTCACTTCGCCTCTTGTCCCTGGCTCGTGGCTCTCCTACTGCCATATGTCCTCTTAGGCTGCAACACAACTGTCTGTCCCTGCTCTGGGACACTTCTCTATCCAGAGACAGGTTGTCCAGTTCTCTCTAACCCTGCCCCCAGCTCCAGCTTTTATAGGGGCAGCCTGCTCCCCCTACTGGCCTGGGACAGGAGGTGCTGCATGCTAATGGTCCTTGACTAGAGGACCTCCCCCTTGCTCTCAGACACAGCTTTATTATATTTGTGGCATCCAGGCCAGGGTGACACAGGAGCACTTGTTGTAGTGAGCCAGGCGGGAGGCTTCCCCTGCAATGCGCTCAAAGATGTCATTGATGAAGGAGTTCCTGAAGCCCATGGAGGAGATGTCGGGGTGAACCTGCTTCAGAACCTTGTACACATATAAATTACAGTTTGCCAAAAAACACATTGTTGCGCCACTTCTCTTTAGGCCAGTCATTCTATGGACAAATGAGAGCAAAATTGTTTTGTACTGGGTCTAAAGGCCGTAGACAGTTTGCGAGACGACACATAAACACTAAATTCAAGCCACGGTACACTGTGAAAACTGTAAAACATGGAGATGCAACCAGACTGGTTTGGAGATGTTTCTCATACTGTGGAGTTGGGCCCAGTTTGAATATATCAAAATACTGGAAGAGATCATGTTGCCTTATGCTGAATGGGAAATGCCCTTGAAATGGGTGTTTCAGCAGGACAACTACCTCATTCACACCAGAAAGCGGGCAACATCCTGTTTTCAGACCAACAAGATTGATGTTATGTTTTGCTGTTTTTAAGCCGCGCGCGCCATCCTAAAAAGTCCCCGGCCAATGGCCGGAGGACTTTACCTATAAAAGGCACCTCCTCCAATGTGGAGGTGCCCGTGCAAGGTTGTTGCTCTGTGAAACTTACTTTGCTTCAGCCCTCAGGTCCTCTGATCTTTAATCCAGTCCGCCAGTCTGTCTATTGGCTCTGCCTGCCTGCTTACCTGGAAGCACCTGCTTGTTACCTGCCGTATCCGCCTGCCTGCTTATCTGGAAGCACTTGCCAGCTACCTGTTGTGCCCACCAGCCTGCCAACCCGGAACACTCGCCTGACTATAAGCCTAATCTGCCTGCTTGTCTACCCGGACCACCCAACAGCTTGCCTGCCGATCTCATCCGCTGTACCGGTCAGTTCCTGCCTTCTGACCCGTGGGAATCACCTGCTCTCATACAAGGTCGGTCCCAGAGTGGCACCTGGTCCCTCTGTTCGGTTCCTCCCTGGTTCACGGAGTCGACTGAGCCGCCGTGCGACCTTGGTCGGGCCGCGACCAATCAGCATTATTAGCGCCAAATTTAAACCCCACTCTGCTGATTGGTCGCGGTCGCCAGCCGCGACCAATCAGCGATTTTGGCGCCAAATTTAAACACCGCTCTGCTAATTGCGCCTGGTTGGCCGCATACCTATTCTAGAATACCCGATGCGTTAGAATCGGGCCACCATCTAGTCTATATATATATATAACTAGATGGTGGCCCGATTCTAACGCATCGGGTATTCTAGAATAGGTATGCGGCCGACCGGGCACAATCAGCAGAGCGGTATTTAAATTTGGCACCAAAATCGCTGATTGGTCGAGGCCGGCAACCGCAACCAATTAGCAAAGCGGTGTTAAAATTTGGCACCTATATCGCAGATTGGTCACGGCCGGCGGTCGTGACTAATCAGCAGAGCGGGGTTTAAATTTGGCGCCAATAATGCTGATTGGTCGCGGCCCGCTGGCCGCGACCAATCAGCAGAGCGGGGTTTAAATTTGGTGGCAATAATGCTGATTGTTTGCGGCCGGCGGTCGCGACCAATCAGCAGAGCGTTATTTAAATTTGGCGCCAATAAAGGTGATTGGTCACGGCCGCGACTAATCAGCAGAGCGGTGTTTAAATTTGTCGCCAATAATGTTGGTTATTTGTGACCGGTAACCGCGACCAATGAGCAGAGCGGTGTTTAAATATGGCGCCAATATCGCTGATTGGTCGCGGCCGGCTACCACGACCAATCAGCGAAGCGGTGTTTAAAATTGGCGCCAATATCGCTGATTGGTCACGGCCGGTGGTTGCGACTAATCAGCAGAGCGGTGTTTAAATTTGGCGCCAATACTGCTGATTGGTCGCGGCCGGCGACCGCGAGAAATCAGCAGAGCGTTGTTTAAATTTGTCACAAAAATTGCTGATTGGTCGCGGCTGGCCACCGCGACCAATCAGCAGAGCGTTGTTTAAATTTGGCACCAAAATCGCTGATTGGTCGCGGCCGGCGGTCGCGACCAATCAGCAGAGCGGGGTTTAAATTTGGCGCAAATACTGCTCATTGGTCGCGGCCAGCGACCGCAGCCAATCAACAGAGCGTTGTTTAAATTTGGCGCCAATCTCACTGATTGGTCGCTGACGACAGACGCGACCAATCAGCAGAGCGTTGTTTAAATTTGGCGCCAATCTCGATGATTGGCCGCGGCTGGCCACCACGACCAATGAGCAGAGCGGCGTTTAAATTTGCCGCCCATCTCGCTGATTGGTCGCGGTCGGCGACCGCGACCAATCAGCAGAGCGGCGTTTAAATTTTCCACTGATATCGCTAATTGGTCGCGGTGGCCGGCTGCGATTAATCAGCAGAGCGGAGTTTAAATTTGACGGACATCTCGCTGATTGGTCGCGGTTGGTGACCGCGACCAATCAGCAGAGCGGCATTTAAATTTGCCACCCATCTCGCTGATTGGTCGCGGTGGCCGGCCGCGATTAATCAGCAGAGCGGCGTTTAAATTTGACGGACATCTCGCTGATTGGTCGCAGCCGGCCACCGCGACCAATCAGCAGAGCGGCGTTTTAATTTGCCGCCCATCTCGCTGATTGGTCGCGGTAGCCGGCCGCGACCAATCAGCAGAGCGGCGTTTAAATTTGCCGCCCATCTCGTTCATTGGTCGTGGCCGGCCACAGCGACCAATCAACAGAGCGTTGTTTAAATTTGGCGCCAATCTCGCAGATTAGACGCGTCTGGCGTCCGCGACCAATCAGCAGAGCGTTGTTTAAATTTGGCGCCAAGCCCGCTGATTGGTCGCGGCTGGTGTCCGCGACCAATCAGCACAGCAGTGTTTAAATGTGGCGTCAAAATTGGTGATTGGTCGCGGCCGCTATTTAAATGTGGCGCCAAAATCGGTGATTGGTCACGGGCAGCGGCCGCGACCAATCATCAGAGTGGTGTTTAACTTTAGCGCCAAGATCACTGAATCGTATTGGTGAGGAGCGGGGAGCGGAATCATATTAGTGAGGGAGCGCCGCTGCCTGTACCGCTACTTCCGCTGCGAGAAGCCGGGACATGAGCGACTGCTCGCAGCAGAAGTATCCCGACCCGCAGCGCCGCTCCCCGGTCCTCCCTCGACACCCTAGCCGCTGATGTCCCCACAGTATCTGCATGGTGTTACAAAGGTCCGGACATTTGTGTTAAAAATCGCTGATTGGTCGCTGGCGCTGCCCGCGACCAATCACCGATTTGGGCGCCAAATTTAAATATTGGCCGCGACCAATCACCGATCTTGGCTCCACATTTAAACACCGCTGTGCTGATTGGTCGCCGGCCGCGATTAATCAGCAGAGCGGCATTTAAATTTGCCGGACATCTCGCTGATTGGTCGCGGCCGGCCACCGCGACCAATCAGCAGAGCGGCGTTTAAATTTGGCGCCCATCTCGCTGATTGGTCGCGGTGGCCGGCCGCGACCAATCAGCAGAGCGGCGTTTAAATTTGCCACCCATCTCGCTGATTGGTTGCGGCCGGCCACCGCGACCAATCAGCACAGCGGCGTTTAAATTTGCCGCCAATCTCGCTGATTGGTCGCGGTGGCCGGCTGCGATTAATCAGCAGAGCGGCGTTTAAATTTGCCGTCCATCTCGCTGATTGGTCGCGGTGGCTGGCTGCGACCAATCAGCAGAGCGGCGTTTAAATTTGCCGGTCATCTCGCTGATTGGTCGCGGTGGCTGGCTGCGACCAATCAGCAGAGCGGCATTTAAATTTGCCGCCCATCTCGAAGTTGTGCTGAAGAGAAAGAGAAGAAGCCACAAGCTTGACGACCAGTGGGAAAGAGAACCTTACACTGTATTGGATTCCAGGTTCGACAATAGAAAAACCTGTCTAATTAGTAAAGATGGAGGTAAGACAGCTGTAAGGCTATGTGCCCACGATGCAGAAATGCTCAGGATTTTTTCCTGAGCGTTTCTACATCTCCCTGGCAGAAAAAAATGCATGCGGATTGTACATGCGTTTTCCTGCCAGTGACATGCGAAAGTGAAGCGTTCTTCACTTGCATTTCCGCATGCGGGTTGACAAGCGCTTTCCAAGCGATTTTAGCATCATTGGAAAGTGCTTGTCAACTAGGTCACACTATATAAATCCATGCAAACAGCATGGACTTATATAGTGTGACCGAGAAAATGTCAAAAAATAAAAAAATAAATATATACTTACCCTCCGATGGCCCGTGCTGGCTTGCTTCACCGTCCCGGCTGCCGTCAGCGGTGGATTGAAGGACCTGCCGACGTCAGCGTCGCGTGACCCGTCACATGACTCTGACGTCAGCGCAGGTCCTTCATTCCATCGCGAAGTGCCGGGAAGCAAGGAGGAGCGCAGCGCGGGCCGCCAGAAGGTAAGTATACATTTATTTTTTATTTTATTCTTTTTTTACAGCTTTTTTAATGGTACCTGGGTGGGGATGAGACTCTCCTCTCCTCTACACTCAGATACCATCCGCACATTAGAACGCGCCAATTACGCAAGTACAGATGCAGTCTTGCGGAATTGGCGCGTTCTACACTGTGTTCCAAATTATTATGCAAGTAATATTTTCACATATTTTCCCAAATTACCTATATGAATTGCAGTCATTGTAATTTTCCAGTCAAATAACTATTAGAGTACAATTGAAAGGTTTTTGTACAAACTGCCTATGATAACAGGATATTTTTTAAAAAAATAAAACACTCAAACTGCACTCAAAATGCATGTTCCAAATTATTATGCACACCAGAGTTTTCAACCTTTTCATTTTAATGAAGAACACAAAAATGGTCATTTTTGAAATTATAAGCATTAGCTGGTTATTACACACTGAAATCAAACAGTTTCCAGCTCAAAACTTTATTCTAGGTGATGTTACATTTGCACATAGGACCCCTTGTTCGAAAGGAGCTTCTGAACTCTCTCGTCCATTGAATTTGTCAGGTTTTGGATGGTTTCTGCTGCAATTGTTTTGCATGAGGACAGAATACCCTCCCAGAGCTGTTGCTTAGATGTGAACTGCCTCCCACCATCATAGACACTCCTTTTGATGATGCTCCAGAGGTTCTCAATGGGGTTGAGGTCAGGGGAGCATGGGGGCCACACCATAAGTTTGTCCCCTTTTATGCCCATAGCAGCCAGAGATGCAGATGTGTTATGTGCAGCATGAGACGGTGCAATATCATGCATGAAAATGATCTTGCTGCGGAATGCACGGTTCTTCTTGTTAAACCAAGGCAGGAAGTGCTGTTTGAGAAACTCAACATACATTATGGAGTTCATCTTTACCCCTTCAGGGATCCTAAAGCGGCCGACAATCTCTCTCCCCATGATTACAGCCCAAAACATTACTCCACCTCCTCCTTGTTGGCGCCGTAGCCGTGTTTGCATGGGGTGTCCATCAACCAGCCATCCTTCACTCCATCCATCTGGACCATCGAGCGTTGCACGGCACTCATCGGTGAACAAAACAGTTTTGAAGTCAGTCTTCATGTATTGTTTGGCCCACTGGAGCCGTTTCTGCTTGTGTGCAGTGCATAGAGGAGGTCGACAGGATGGCTTACGCACAGCTGCAAACCTCTGAAGGACCCTGCATCTTGTTGTTCGGGGGACGTTGGAGGCACCAGCAGCTTCAAAAACTTGTCTACTACTATGACAAGGCTTTTTTGCCGCTGCTCTTTTAACCTGACGTAATTGCCTGTAGGAAAGAGTCCTCAATTTTCCCTTATCAGCACGCACACGTGTGTACTGTGAATCAGCTACATACTTCTTGATTGTGCGATGATCACGATGAAGTGTCTTGGCAATGTTGATTGTAGTCATGCCTTGGCCTAAACACTCCACAATTTGTTGCTTCTCAGCAGCTGACACATCCTTTCTCTTTCCCATTTTGGCAGAAAATGTAGGCTGCTTAATAATGTGGGACATCCTTCTTAAGTAGTCTTGCCTTTCATTGGACACACCTGCCAAACAAATTAGCACAGGTGTCTGCAATTGCTTACAGTGATATAAAGAGCCCTGACACACATCACCATCAATGAGTTTAACTGACAAACAAAAAAATTCTTACCTTATCACTCCGAAACACTTTTTGCATAATAATTTGGAACACAGTGTAATGCAAGTCAATGGCGGCGAAAACGCAGCACTTCCGCAAAATAATTGGTAGTGCTGCGTTTTTTTCCGCAATGATAATCCGCAGCGGAAATTTCCGCAGCATGTGCACAGCACATGCGGATTATCATTGGGGGACATGGCAGGCCTTCTACCATGCGCTTTTTAAGCGTTTCTGCAGCGTTTTTGCCGCTGCGGAAACGCTTAAAAAACGCATCGTGGGCACACAGCCTAACAGTCTCAAGAGACCACTTGAAGTTGTGCCCAGGTCTATTGAAGCCACAGGAAGAAGTACCTCTTATAGTAACTGAAGAACCCAAAGAAGATGTACTCCATACTGTCTTAGGAGATTTCCCGGCAGATTGGCCTCAACTAGATGGAGCTGTAATAATACCTGTGATGCACTTCTACCAGCAGCCAGAAGACTCTCCACTGCAAGTAAGACCTGTAAGTGTCCCAGAAGAGCCTGCTAAGGAAGAATCCCCGGAAGAAGGATCACCAGTAGAAGCAGAGCCAGTAGGCCCAGTAACCAGTGTGCTTGCCAGTCCCATCGAGAGGTTAAGACAGTTCTACAATTTGCCCAGACGTAGATCTGACAGGGTAGCAGACAGTGCAAACACAAACATCAACAACACCCCAGTACTACGTAGGTCAACACGCAGTACAAAAGGCCAGATCCCTGCCAGGTACCAGGAATAAGTTAGAAATGCCTGCAGTGTAAATAGTTACCCAGTTGGGTATTGCCTGTTATTGTTTATTGTATAAACTGAAATGAAATATATGTGTTTATTTAGTTACCCGTCAGGGTACAGAGACTTGTACGCTGAGGACTGTGAGCAGCCCAAAAACTGTTCCTGTAAATAGTTGCACTCCCTGGAGTGCCCCTTAAGTGACCAGAGAACAAAAACCCGTTTGGCGTGGCCGAAGACGTGGTCCAGCACCTGGATCACCTATGCCCTGTAGCCACGCCCAGGGCCTACGTTGAGGGTTTTCAGGTGGGTCCCTCATGTTCCTTCATCGGTGAAATGGACACCAGGTTACGGGACTTACTGTGACCTTATTATTGTTGTTGTTATTATTATAATTATTAAAATTGTTATTTGTTAACCTGTTATAACTGCTTCAGTCCAGGAGTACTGAATTGTACTAGGGGGGAATGTGGCGCCCTGCTACGCAGAGGTGCCACAGAAACAAGTAGGGTGCATGGATGGACTTCTCCACAATAGGCCCTCACACATTCACACACCTCCACCCTACCACCTCAGACCACCAGAGGGAACCCTGATATGGATATATATAGGGAGGGTGGAGCCAGGCAGCTCAGTCAGAAAAAGAGAGTGGTTCAGACAGAGTCAGTCAGAGTTGAGTGTTGAGTCTGAGAATGTGCTGGCACTTAGACCAGCGAAGATGCAGCTCGTCTGCTGCTGCCGTAGTGAGGGCCCTGAGTGTGGCCGACAGCAAGGAGGAAAAGAGAGAGGAGTTGAGGGGGCAGAGGAGCGTACCAGGCTCACCCCGAAATATACACCGGACACCGGGTCCGCGCCTACAGGGACCTTTACACCCAGTAGGGACCACCGGATACCTGGAGGACTACAAGTCCCAGGTCGACCAACGCTGACTACCGTACCAGGGCTAGGAGTCACGGAGGCCCTAGCGTCCAGGGAGAGTGATCTCCAAGAGAAGGCCCTACCACCAGGTCAGCAGGTGCAAGAGAGAATGAGAGACAGTAATAAAGCCAGGCCTAGCTCCAGGCAGGTCAGAAGCTTAGCAAGTGGAAGCAACGGATCAGGAGGCCCTATACCCGCTCACTGGGGAGAGTCCAGAAGTGCACCCTGCGTACCAAGTACCCTGGACCATACCTGCATCTCCACCAGTAAAGGTACCGAACCGAACCCCCGTGTGAGTGTCTGTCATTTCTCCCTGAATCGTCCTGGCCGTCTCTCCCCTGTACCACCAACCATTACCCCACGCTGCCCTGAGGCCCACTCCACCTGTGGGGAGCCGTTCCATCACAAGCTGCCCTACCATCTGCCTCAGAGGACTGCTCCACAGCAGCGGCTCCTTTTAGCCGCACTCCACAGGTGGCGTCACGAACACTTTACTAATCCCCTATAAATAATTCCCCTTTTGGGTGACCGCCCTGGGCCACGGACCGGGCCAGCCGCTGTGATATCCCCCACCGGCATCCAGAGGCCCGGCTGCCGAGTACCCCACGGCCCTGGGGGCGAGTCAGAGACACTATTACTGTTTTTTTTTACGGCAAAAAATGCCAAAAAAAGGTATTATACAGAGATTTGACCTGTGGAACTGCAAAACCACAGTTATACTTTTCTGGCCTACAACAGAATCTTTCAAACAGATATATTTGTGTCTGAACTATCAGGGAGACACTATTACTGTTTTTTTTTACGGCAAAAAATGCCAAAAACAGGATAAAACAGAGATTTGACCTGTGGAACTGCAAAACCACAGTTATACTTCTCTGGCCTAACCAGACTCTTTTAAACAGATGTATTGGTGTCTGACCAGTCAGGGAGACACTATTACAGTTTTTTTTATGATAAAAAATGCCAAAAAAAGGATAATACAGAGATTTGACCTGTGGAACTGCAAAACCACAGTTATACTTTTCTGGCCTACACCCGACTCTTTTAAACAGATATATTGGTGTCTGACCAGTCAGGGAGACACTATTACAGTTTTTTTTACAGCAAAAAATGCCAAAAAAAGGATAATACAGAGATTTGACCTGTGGAACTGCAAAACCATAGTTATACTTTTCTGGTCTACACCAGACTCTTTTAAACAGATATATTTGTGTCTGACCAATCAGGGAGACACTATTACTGTTTTTTTACGGCAAAAAATGCCAAAAAAGGTATTATACAGAGATTTGACCTGTGGAACTGCAAAACCACAGTTATACTTTTCTGGCCTACACCAGAATCTTTCAAACAGATATATTTGTGTCTGAACAATCAGGGAGACACTATTACTGTTTTTTTTTACGGCAAAAAATGCCAAAAACAGGATAATACAGAGATTTGACCTGTGGAACTGCAAAACCACAGTTATACTTTTCTGGCCTACACCAGACTCTTTTAAACAGATATATTGGTGTCTGACCAGTCAGGGAGACACTATTACAGTTGTAATGCAGCGACTTGCTGGCATTACGGTAATGGTCCAGGATGTGTTTTACCTGACCATGTACCTTCCCCCTCAGGTGACTGGTCACTTGACTGTGACATAGCACAGGTCCTGCGTGTACAGAATGTCTGTCTGATCACATGACTGTGACATCAGCAAGGTCCAGTCAGTATGGGTGTGTGTGCACAGGATGCATATATAAACCCTGCTTGATGGGAGACAAGTGTGTTCTGTGAGAGAGGCGTAAGGCCTGTTCCCGTGTGTGTGGGACACCGACCGTGTGAGGCCTAGTGAGGCCGAGTGAAGCCTGGTGCCTGAAAGGTCGAGACTGGATCCTGTGTGGATCTCAGTGGTCTTTGAGGGAACGACGGCTAGAGACCCCCACCTGGGAAGCCGCAAAGCCACAGTGGTGGCGGATTATTGGTGAACAGTCCTGAAAGGCAGAGCCTGGATCCTGTGTGGATGTCAGTGGCCTTTGAGGGAACGACGGCTGGAGACCCCTACCTGGGAAGCCGCAAAGCCACAGTGGTGGCGGAGTAATGGACTGAGACAGCTAAACCCGGCAAAGGTAATACCCTGTGTTATATGGACATTAATATGGACATTGCTATGTTATTACCTTGCTGAAGGCTGTACCTGGAGCAAGTGGGCCGGTGTGTCACTTGGCTCGTGAATATTATATATATATGTGTGTCGGCGTGCCACTGAGTTGGACCCGGTCATATGCGGTTTATGAAGCAATAAACTGCTGAGCATTGTGAAATAACGGAAAGACATTGCACGTGTGCATTGATTGTCGCAGCGAAGCGAGTACCCCCCATTATGATGACTAGTGCTGCCTTACATATGGTTTGAGAATAGGGGCAACTGCAGCCCGGTTGCTAGCGGAAACGACAACCCGGTTGCTAGGGGCAACGGCACAGGACGACGAGTGTGGATTAAAGCATCTGACTGCAACTCGGTGGGGTTGCGAAGATTGTCGTCACACTCAAACCTGGTTTACTGTGGCTCAGCGGGGCTCACGAAGTTTAAAGCATCTGGCTGCAACTCGGCGGGGTTGCGAAGGTTGTCGTCGCACTCAAATCCGGTTTTGCTGTGGCTCGGCGGGGCCACGAAAATTTTTCCGGGGAGAGCGGTGTGTGAATAGTGTCCTGAGGAAATGCAGGAGCAGATAAAAATGGCTGTGAAAGGAGTAGCAACAGAGTCTGAAGCTATTGAGCGATTAGAGCGATTAAAGTGCCTGTTAAAACCGGAGCAGGTATTTGAGAAACGCCTACTGGACATGAAACTGGACATGGTGCAGGAACCACAGGAGCGGTGGGCACCATATCGAATGGTGACAGTGGACCATTCTATGAACTCTCCGGGGGCGCCAGTGTTGTCCCAGAGTGCCCGGGGAGGTGGTAAGAGCTGTTGTGAACTGAGTCCTAAGACTATTATTGATTTTTCTTGTAAAAATTTCCCTGCCGGTGTGGTTGTTAAAAAGGGGGCGGAGTCTAAAAAAAGGGGCGGTTGTTCAAAACAGCGTGTAGGATAGAAAATCAAAAAAAATTACTGGTGATGGGTTGGTACCTCCTAAAAATGACAATGTGACCGTTGATAACGGGGTAGCTCCAGTAGAAGGGGGTGACGTCAAGGTGGGAGGTGACCTGTTAGTCCACAACACCATGGGGAGTGACACAGACCCCGTAGCTGACGGTGACACTACAAAAGTAGAAGGAGAGGTCAGTCAGGAGGGGCTAGACGAGGTGAGAAAGTCCCGATTTCGTAGACGGCGCAAGGGCCACAAAAAGGCTGCTCCTGTAGACTTGGCTGAAAATGAAAATAAAGAGAATGTAGTACTGTGTGCCTTTGCTTCAAGTGTGGATCCTCCAGTAGAGGTAGAAGAGGAGGCAGCCAGTCGTGACCAAGAGCTGGAGCCTATCGGCCAGCAGGGTCAGAGTGACGTGCAGCAATTATGTGAAAACCTGGGGAACGTGTCCTCAGACTAGTTGATCCTGGAGTCTGAACAACAGAAAATACACCAGCTTGTGAAGAACTTGCAGCGAGATCTAAAGGGAAGCAATGAGGAAATTAACCAGTGGAAGGAAATGTTCTACGCAATTAAGGAGGACCGCCGCAAAATCAAGGAAGAGGTTTTGCAGTTGAAGCTTGAGAAGGAGGCGCGGCAGGATGGTGTTTCTGGACGCGAACAAATCCTAGAACGACTGCGCAAACAGCTCAACCAGGAGCTGTGTGACTCCAAGAAGGAGTGTGGTGAACGCAGTAGGGAACTGCAACAGAGTAAGAGAGATTATGAGGATCTCCTCAAGGTGAAGGAAAAACTAGAGGAGGATAAGGCGGGTGCAGAGCAAGTGCGCCAAGTGGTTGAGACCACTCTGCAAGACACCCGTGAGGAGAATGATGATCTCGGGGGAAAGACCCTAGATCTGGAAGCTCAGGTGAAGGAGCTACAGATGTCCTGTGATACTCTCCAGAAGGCGGAGACGTACCTTAAGGAAACAGTCAGCAAGATGGAAGCTGAGCGAGAGATGATGGAGGAGTCCATTGGAAAAGCCACAGACCAGGGCCAGGAGTTGACCGCTGGTGATGGGATGTATGAAGCAGATACCTCCTCGAGTGATGTGGGCTCGGAGGGTTCGGTGGATGTCGAAGCCGAGATCAAGCAGCTCAAGGAGTTACTACAAACCCAGTGGACGTAAGAGAAGCGTGAGAGACTGGCTATTGAGAGCCGAGTGGGCGCATTGGAGACGGAGAGGTCTGAGAGAGCTCTGCTGCTGGAAGAGCAGTTGAAGCAGGAAGAGCTTCAGAGACGGGCCACTGAGAGGCAAGTGGCGGAGCTAGAGGAAGAAGTTTCCGGGCTCAAAAGTCGCCTGACAAAGTATCACTCAGTGAACGAGGCCTTCTTGGAGAAGGAAAAGGGCGAACACGTTGCACTCACTCCCTTATACCATGAGAAGGTGGACCTGAGGAGAGCTAAGAGAGTGTTAACCACAGATAAATATGAGATGGAAGTGGTCAAGACGAAAATTCGTGAATTTGTAGCTGTGAGTCAGCTCAGGGGAAGCATACAGGGTGAAGAAGCTGGAGGTCAGTTGCCCCTGAAACCTGAGCTGGTTGATCGTCTGGAAACCACTGGTGAGACAGAAACGTCTCGGTACAAGTGCCTTGTAGATGTACCCGAGGATTTGAGGGAAGAATGCACCAGTGAGTCCGTGCATGAGGAGTTTAAGAAGGCCGTGGGAGCCTGTAAGGTGTACTTGACCTCAGAAGCTAAACAGCTGGTGGTCCTGTCCACGACCGAAGTCACAGTGAAGAGGGTGGCTATCCTAAGTGACATGCCTTGGCCATGTATTCGCACAAAACGGTTTCTCCGGTTGAAGACGGAACAAGCCGTTAGACGACTGGAGTTGATGAGGAAAGCTCACAGGATGCGTGAAGAGGTCATCCGGGTGCCTCATGTTCTGGTGAGAAAGCTCGTCGGGAGAAATGGTCGAGCCATGTAGATGATGGTCAAGAAGTCTGGTGTGGTGAAAGTAAGCAGTCCATGTGATCGTCAGGACTGGATACCAGATGAAGACGGCATGATATCATTCTCCGTTGTAGGAACAGAAGAAAGCCTGGGATATATGTGCATGCTGTTGGAGTACCGAGTGACCTACCTGCGAGAGGTAGAACAGTTGAATCTCGCTAGACTGCGAGTGAATAGACAGCATCATCTGAGTAGCAGAAGATAGCAGCCGTCTAGAAATGATGAGACCAGACAGAGAAAGGGACCCTTAAATAACAGAACAGCTATAGCTGGAGTTAGGGACCTTTCAAGATGTCCTGAGAGAAGTGGGCGTGGTTTTAGAGGTAGTGAGACCTCCAGTAACTCGGGTTTGAGCAGCCCATACAAACGACCCAATAGAGGACGGGACAGTAAGGAGTCGAACCGGACCTTAGATACCAGGGCGCATGTGAGTCACACCACTGTATGACTGACCGATGGGAGCGGGGGAGACCTGACAAGGTTACGACTGACCGCTGGGAGCGGGGGAGACCTGACAAGGTTACGACTGACCGCTGGGAGCGGGGGAGACCTGACAAGGTTACAACTGACTGCTGGGAGCGGGGGAGATCTGACAAGGTTACGACCCGGAAAGGTGACCTGACGAAGTCAGTGACAGTGACAAATGGTAGGTCCCTAAGGAATGGGCTAATGTCCTTGGCTAATGTTCCAGGGGCTGAGTAGCACAATTGTAAAGTACATGGTCTCTATGTGAGCTGGGGGTTATAGTGATTGTGTATGTTATGTGTTCAACCCCACAAGTTTGAACAGAGGGGGGGATATGTAATGCAGCTGACGCGCCCCCTGGGACATATTCCTTTTTGAGGGGAATACCCGGCACCGGATCAGATGGGGGGGGTTGTAGTCTCCGAGCGGCTGTGACCCGGCCCGTGCCCAGGGCGTCAAGCTCAGTGTTATGTGGCAGTCCTACAGATGTTATTAAGAGTTCTTTTGTGTCGACTACGCCACCCGTTGTGATGCGGTCACTGTGGCCGCCGCTGCAGCAGGGTCCGCTGAGGCTGATGGTGGGTGCGCAGCTTGGTGAGATAACCCCCAACGGGAGGGGTATAGCCTCAGGGGGGACAGGTGCAGAGGATGGGGGTTGTGGTGGTGCAGTGCAGACGGCAATGAAGACAGAGTCGGGTTGTGCAGTTAAGGGTGTTTACTTACTGCAGATGTTGTACTGGTCACTCCAGCTGCGAGTGACCACCCGAGCCGTGCTGCGTCCACCAGGTCCTGGATCCAGCCAACCCCCAAACAAGTCCGGAGCGTGGCCCTGAGCTCTCCTTCTGTCCCGTTCTCTGGCCGTCCCCACCAGTGATCCACCTAGGTCCAGCTCCCTCGGGCCTTCTGTTGGGACACCCTTGGCCTTGGGTTCCCTGACTCTTCATGTGGTGTGCCTTCGGGGTGGATGTGATGGGTGACCGTGACAAACGCTGCCCACGGTCTCCGGTCTCTGGCTGGGGTGTGTTTTGCCCCCCCACCAGCTTGGGTTCCGGTACCCTGTGCCGACTCTTCACCCGGGGATTTAAGTTGGGATCTTGGAGTCCTTTTCTGCTGTTTCCCCCTCTGGGTCTCTCTCTCTCTTCTCCTCTCTCACTCTGGGTCTCTCTTCTTCTCTGCTGGCTGACTTGTTCTCTGCATCTGACCCTGTTCTTAGTTGGTGCCCACCTTATATACACCCTCTATGTGTGAGCTCAGGTGACCAGCACCCAATGAGCTCCTATCTTTACCCAGGCTGCTCCCCCTATCTGCCCCTACACTACTTGGGATGTACCACCCCCCTCCCACTCCAGCCAGGAACAGACTCGGTCGTACCTGCACATTTCTAAGTGGGAGTACCGTCGGTCTGCTCCTCGGAAATGGGATGTGTGTAGTGCATGCAGCCTACCGAGCTCAGTTCCACACTCCTTCCTTACCCGGGAGTGGAATATCACACCTCTGGCTTGAGGTGCAATACCCCTGTAGCAGCCGAATCCTCAGGGTGCTACATTCCCCCCTGGTAAATCACAGCACGTCCTCGGGCTGTAAGACATAAATAACACCAAAACATACAATTTTTTTTTTTTTTTTTTCATAAACATATAAAACAACATATATTAGCAAATAAAACATTCTCGTCGCCTCTGGCTCCTCCTCCGGTCACTGTGCAACGTGTGACCGGGTAAAGTGCGACAGTCTCTCTGGAAAACTGGTTTTCCTATAAAACCAGTAGGGGGCGCTTTAGGAAGCGCAACTATATACAGGGGAAGTTGGCCGCTCTCAGTCCTCGGCCAGGTAAAGGGAAGGGAATGGCTGCTCACAGTCCTCAGCCTGGTATGGATACGGAATAACGGGTAAATAGTTCACTCATGCTGGTCCCAACGGGGACTATATATATGTAGCAACAGTTTCTTTGGTACCCGGTCGGGTAACTATTTACATCTACTGCTCTGCCGCACTCAACGGCGTCTTCCTCCTGCTCTTTGCTTGTAGCTGGTTGTAACTTCAGACCCGTCCGGGTCCTCTTGCTCCTCCTCCTCGCACCGCAACTCCTCCTCCGTCAGGCGGTGTACGTGGAGGGCGTAAGGTCCTTTGGCACACTTGTGCCGGGTGAAGGTGACCTCGTCCCCGATGTAGAGGTCACGACCTCTGTGCCCCTCCGGCAGATGGGACTCCACGTCTCTGCGCGTGACAAAGACGTTGCCGGGGGTGTTGTTGTCTCGGATGAAGCCCCACCCATGCTGCTGGTTGAACTTGATCACTGTCCCGATGGTGCGGGGACAATGCGCTGCACGGGGGTCCCTCCTGGTCCGGCTCTTCTGCTCGGCACTCCGTACTTGGGCCTGCTGTTCCCGGACCCGCCTCTCTCTCCGCTCCCTCGCAAACTCTTCGAGCTGCTGTCGGCAACACTCAGCGCGCTCTGCTGCAGCTGCCCTAGTTTCCTGAGTGAACCCCATTAGATCTTCTCCGGTGGGGTCCCACTCAAACTGTGCTTCCGCTAGCGGGGGCGAGATCCATGCCACGGGCTTCGGAGCCGGAATCAGGGGTTCATCCAGGGGTCTTAATCTCTGCTGCCGTTCCAGCTCATGGAATTCTTCGGGCCAGATGAAGGGCCGCCCGTCCGGCCATGTGAGCTGGCTGAACAAGTCCTCCCCCAGGTGTGGCACCCTTGGTTTTACGGGCGCGGGCGCGGTGGTGGTGGCGCCCGGGTTGCCCAGGCCTTGCGGCCAGGCCTGGGGCACCTGGAAGGTGAAGGGCACCGTTAGGACGCCGGCGCCCTGGGCTACCTGGCCTTGCGGCCAGGCCGGAGGCTCCGCGGAGGTAGGGGGCGCTGTTGGTGATGCGGCGCCCGGGGGTACTAGGCCTTGCGACCAGGCTGGTGGTATTTCCTGCTTTGTCACGCTCCGGGTCGAGGCGCGTGACGTCACAGGGGTCGCTGCGGCGGCTTCCGGTCGGGGCCTAGTCCATAGCGGTGACATGGCGGCTACGGGCACAGCAGGGGGACTTTCGGGCTCTGCGACGGGGAGCTGGGGCAGGTGGGCGGTTTCCCGGCTTGGGGTATAGGCGTCCCCTTTACCTGCCTCCATGCGTTCGGCTCCCTTCTCGTCGCCGTCTTCGGCCTTTGGTCCTCCCGCGCCATCCTCAGAGGCGGTCTGTTTCCTCTTCCAGGGTAGCGTGCTCCGTTGACTGGTCTCAGCTTGCTGGGCCATCTCCCGGCTCCATTCCGCCAATATCTCGCGCTGTACCCGGGCCATCCTCCGTGCGAGGCCCTCCAGGGCAGTCTGTGCACACTCCCGGTCTCGGGGGAGCTGTGCAAGGACCTCCACTAGGCCTAGTGGGGTCGTGGTGTCTAGCAGGCTCCTGACCAACGGGTCGGTGCTGCTCTGCTCTTCTTCCAGCAGGCTCCTGGCCAGCGGGCCGGTGCTGCTCTGCTCTCCTTCCTCGGTCTCTAGCAGACTCCTGGCCAGCGGGCCGGTGCTGTTCTGCTTTCTCTCCATATCCGGGTAAGCTTCTCCGCTACTCCTCGTTAGACTTCTTGCCTCCGGGTGCGCTCGCTCCAGACTGCTCCAAGCGACACCCATCTTTGCTCTCTCCTTCTCAGTCCTCCCACTTCGAGGGCGGTCCCGGGGCCACTTGGTGATTGTCAGCTCCAGGGGCAGTTCTTTCACGCTGACAGACACCTCCAGCATCACAGTCTCTGTTGGTGGGGGCGGTTTCCACTTTTGGCGCCATTTTCTGTCCTGGCCCACGATGGGAGGTGGCCTCTTGCCCTCCTTTGGCACGCCCATAATGGCGTCCGCTGCTCTTCCAAGGCGGGAAATCTGCGGATTTGGCGGGAAGCGTCGCCCAGTGGCGGGAAACTCTGCAGATGGCGGGAACAAGCTGGAAATGGCGGACAATCGGCGGGAAACGACCTGCGATGGGGTCCGATGGCGTGGACCCTCCGGAACCGGCGGGAGACTTCTTTCTGAGGTAAACTTGCACTTTTCTTCAGGCACGCAGTACCCGGGTGTTGCGGGCACGTAATCCTGCCGACTACGCCAAAGTTGACGCGCCCCCTGGGACATATTCCTTTTTGAGGGGAATACCCGGCACCGGATCAGATGGGGGGGGGTTGTAGTCTCCGAGCGGCTGTGACCCGGCCCGTGCCCAGGGCGTCAAGCTCAGTGTTATGTGGCAGTCCTACAGATGTTATTAAGAGTTCTTTTGTGTCGACTACGCCACCCGTTGTGATGCGGTCACTGTGGCCGCCGCTGCAGCAGGGTCCGCTGAGGCTGATGGTGGGTGCGCAGCTTGGTGAGATAACCCCCAACGGGAGGGGTATAGCCTCAGGGGGGACAGGTGCAGAGGATGGGGGTTGTGGTGGTGCAGTGCAGACGGCAATGAAGACAGAGTCGGGTTGTGCAGTTAAGGGTGTTTACTTACTGCAGATATTGTACTGGTCACTCCAGCTGCGAGTGACCACCCGAGCCGTGCTGCGTCCACCAGGTCCTGGATCCAGCCAACCCCCAAACAAGTCCGGAGCGTGGCCCTGAGCTCTCCTTCTGTCCCGTTCTCTGGCCGTCCCCACCAGTGATCCACCTAGGTCCAGCTCCCTCGGGCCTTCTGTTGGGACACCCTTGGCCTTGGGTTCCCTGACCCTTCATGTGGTGTGCCTTCGGGGTGGATGTGATGGGTGACCGTGACAAACGCTGCCCACGGTCTCCGGTCTCTGGCTGGGGTGTGTTTTGCCCCCCCCACCAGCTTGGGTTCCGGTACCCTGTGCCGACTCTTCACCCGGGGATTTAAGTTGGGATCTTGGAGTCCTTTTCTGCTGTTTCCCCCTCTGGGTCTCTCTCTCTCTTCTCCTCTCTCACTCTGGGTCTCTCTTCTTCTCTGCTGGCTGACTTGTTCTCTGCATCTGACCCTGTTCTTAGTTGGTGCCCACCTTATATACACCCTCTATGTGTGAGCTCAGGTGACCAGCACCCAATGAGCTCCTATCTTTACCCAGGCTGCTCCCCCTATCTGCCCCTACACTACTTGGGATGTACCACCCCCCTCCCACTCCAGCCAGGAACAGACTCGGTCGTACCTGCACATTTCTAAGTGGGAGTACCGTCGGTCTGCTCCTCGGAAATGGGATGTGTGTAGTGCATGCAGCCTACCGAGCTCAGTTCCACACTCCTTCCTTACCTGGGAGTGGAATATCACACCTCTGGCTTGAGGTGCAATACCCCTGTAGCAGCCGAATCCTCAGGGTGCTACACAGCGACTTGCTGGCATTACGGTAATGGTCCAGGATGTGTTTTACCTGACCATGTACCTTCCCCCTCAGGTGACTGGTCACATGACTGTGACATAGCACAGGTCCTGCGCGCACAGAATGTCTGTCTGATCACATGACTGTGACATCAGCAAGGTCCAGTCAGTATGGGTGTGTGTGCACAGGATGCATATATAAACTCAGCTGGATGGGAGACAGGTGTGTTCTGTGAGAGAGGCGTAAGGCCTGTTCCCGTGTGTGTGGGACACCGACCGTGTGAGGCCTATTGAGGCCGAGTGAAGCCTGGTGCCTGAAAGGTCGAGACTGGATCCTGTGTGGATGTCAGTGGCCTTTGAGGGAACGACGGCTAGAGACCCCCACCTGGGAAGCCGCAAAGCCACAGTGGTGGCGGATTATTGGTGAAGAGTCCTGAAAGGAAGAGCCTGGATCCTGTGTGGATGTCAGTGGCCTTTGAGGGAACGACGGCTGGAGACCCCTACCTGGGAAGCCGCAAAGCCACAGTGGTGACGGAGTAATGGACTGAGACAGCTAAACCCGGCAAAGGTAATACCCTGTGTTATATGGACATTAATATGGACATTGCTATGTTATTACCTTGCTGAAGGCTGTACCTGGAGCAAGTGGGCCGGTGTGTCACTTGGCTCGTGAATATTATATATATATATGTGTGTCGGCGTGCCACTGAGTTGGACCCGGTCATATGCGGTTTATGAAGCAATAAACTGCTGAGCATTGTGAAATAACGGAAAGACATTGCACGCGTGCATTGATTGTCGCAGCGAAGCGAGTATCCCCCATTATGATGACTAGTGCTGCCTTACACAGTTTTTTTATGGTAAAAAATGCCAAAAAAAGGATAATACAGAGATTTGACCTGTGGAACTGCAAAACCATAGTTATACTTTTCTGGCCTACACCAGACTCTTTTAAACAGATATATTTGTGTCTGACCAGTCAGGGAGACACTATTACTGTTTTTTTTTACGGCAAAAAATGCCAAAAACAGGATAATACAGAGATTTGACCCGTGGAACTGCAAAACCACAGTTATATTTTTCTGGCCTACACCAGAATCTTTCAAACAGATATATTGGTGTCTGAACAGTCACAGACACTCAATTTTTTTTTTTTGGGAGGGGGGTGGGGGAATACCAAAAGGTTAATAAGACGCGTATTTGGACAGTCTGACTGAGGAAAAAAAAATACAGGATTTAGATGAAAAAAAAAAGGATTTTTCCTGGCTCCTGAGACCTGGGAATAAGTCTAGCAATTTGACTAGCAGGAGCACACAGGACTGTAATGCAGCGTTTGTTGGTATAACCTCTGTGTCTCCTGTACAGCCTGCCTGCCTGCCTGATATCTGGTATGGATATTAGTCCTAAGAAGGACTGTTTGTTTGATTTTGCAGGCTATAGAGACCCTACACTACCTATTTCACAGTATAAATCTCTCCCTAGGTCAGCAGCACTCTCCCTACACTGTCTGATCCGGAGCGACTGTGTCCAAGATGGCGGCGCCCGGTTTTAAATACTCGAGGTGACGCTGTGCGGCCAGCGAATCACTGTAATGCCCACAAACAACATGGCTGCGGCATTACAGTGACTGGCTGGCAATCCCTGCATATTCATTGGCTCTGTAAAGAGCGTCAAACATGCAGGGCGGAGACCCGAGCTCCTTCCCGAGTAACCCGGAAATGCTCGGTGCTCGCCGAACATCCCAAGTAGTGAGATGCTCGGGCGAGTACCGAGCAGTGTCGAGCATGCTCGCTCAACACTAGCTATTATATGGTGATTATTATTATTATTATTAGATGGTGGCCCGATTCTAACTCATCGGGTATTCTAGAATAGGTATGCGGCCGACCGGGCGCAAGCAGCAGAGCGGTCTTTACATTTGGCGCCAAAATCGCTGATTGCTCGAGGCCGGCAACCGCGACCAATCAGCAAAGCGGTATTAAAATTTGGCGCCTATATCGCAGATTGGTCACGGCCGGCGGTCGCGACTAATCAGCAGAGCGGGGTTTAAATTTGGCGCCAATAATGCTGATTGGTCGTGGCCAGCAAACGCGACCCATCAGCAGAGCGGGGTTTAAATTTGGCAGCAATAATGCTGATTGTTTGCGGCCGGCGGTTGCGACCAATCAGCAGAGCGGTATTTAGATTTGGCGCCAATAATGGTGATTGGTCACGGCCGCGACCAATCAGCAGAGCGGTGTTTAAATTTGTTCCCAATAATGCTGGTTATTCGTGACAGATAACAGCGACCAATGAGCAGAGCGGTGTTTAAATATGGCGCCAATATCGCTGATTGGTCGCGATGGCGCGTCCGCGACCAATCAGCGAAGCAGTGTTTAAATTTGGCGCCAATATCGCTGATTGGTCGCGGTCTCCGACCGCGACTAATCAGCAGAGCAGGGTTTACATTTGGCGCCAAAATCGCTGATTGGTCACGCCCGGCGGTCGCGAACAATCAGCAGAGCAGGGTTTAAATTTTGCGCCAATACTGCTGATTGTTCGCGGCCTGCGACCGCGACCAATTAGCAGAGCATTGTTTAAATTTGGCGCCAATCTCGCTGATTGGTCGCGGCTGGCGTCCGCGACCAATCAGCAGAGCGTTGTTAAAATTTGGCGCCAATCTCGCTGATTGGTTGCGGCTGGCGTCCGCGACCAATCAGCAGAGCGTTGTTTAAATTTTGCGCAAAAATCGCTGATTGGTCGCGGCTGCCGGTAGCGACCAATCAGCAGAGCGGTGTTTCAATTTGCAACCAAAATCGCTGATTGGTCGGGGCCGGCCACCGCGACCAATCAGCAGAGCGGGGTTTAAATTTGCCGCCCATATCGATGATTGGTCGGGGCCGGCGGCCGCAACCAATCAGTGTCGTATTAGTGAGGACCGGGGAGCGGCGCTGCCTGTGCGGGTACTTCCGCTGCGAGCAGCTGGGAGATGAGCGGCTGCTCGCAGCAGAAGCATCCCGACCGGCGGCGCCGCTCCTCTTTCCTCCGTTCACACTTGCCATCGGGAGATCATAGCGCTGTTTAAATTAGGCGCCAATCTCGCTGATTGGTCGCGGTCGGCTGGCGGCCGCAACCAATCAGCAGAGCGTTGTTTAAATTTGGCGTCAATCTCGCTGATTGGTCGCGGTCGGCTGTCATCCGCGACCAATCAGCAGAGCTTTGTTTAAATTTGGCGCCAATCTCGCTGATTGGTCGCGGACGGCAACCGCGACCAATCAGTAGAGCGCTGTTTAAATTTGGCGCCAATCTCGCTGATTGGTCGCGGCTGGAGTCCGCGACCAATCAGCAGAGCGTTGTTTAAATTTGGCGCCAAGCTCGCTGATTGGTCGCAGCTGGCGTCCGCGACCAATCAGCACAGCAGTGTTTAAATGTGGCGGCAAGATCGGTGATTGGTCGCGGCCGCTATTTAAATGTGGCGCCCAAATTGCTGATTGGTCGCGGGCGGAGAGCTCTCCGGTCCTCCCTTGACACGCTAGCCGCTGATGTCCGCACAGTATCCGCATGGTGTTAAAAAGGTACGGACATTTGTGTTAAAAATCTCTGATTGGTTGCTGGCGCTGCCCGCAACCAATCACCGATTTGGGCGGCAAATTTAAATATCGGCCGCGACCAATCACCGATTTTGGCGCCACATTTAAATAGCGGTGATTGGTCGCGGGCAGCGTCCGCGACCAATCAGCACAGTAGTGTTTAACTTTTGCGGCAAGATCAGTGATTGGTCGCGGGCCAAGACCGCGACCAATCACCGATTTTGGCGCCACATTTAAATAGCGTCCGCGACCAATCAGCACAGCGGTGTTTAAATGTGGCGCCAAGATCGGTGATTGGTCGCGTCCGATATTTAAATGTGGCGGCAAAATCGGTGATTGGTCGCGGGCAGCGCCAGCGACCAATCAGCGATTTTTAACACAAATGTCCGGACCTTTGTAACACCATGCGGATACTGTGGAGACATCAGCGGCTAGCGTGTCAAGGAAGGACCGGGGAGCGGCGCTGCGGGTCGGGATACTTCTGCTGCGAGCGCCCGCTCATGTCCCGGGTTCTCGCAGAGGAGGTATCCGCACAGGCAGCGCCGCTGACATACATGCACCTAGTGTGTGAAGGGAGGACCGGGGAGCGGCGCTGACATCCAATTGGTCGCGGCCACTATTTAAATGTGCCGCACAAATCGGTGATTGGTCGCGGTCTTGGCCCGCGACCAATCACTGATCTTGCCGCAAAAGTTAAACACTACTGTGCTGATTGGTCGCGGACGCTATTTAAATGTGGCGCCAAAATCGGTGATTGGTCGCGCCCGGCGTCGGCGACCAATCAGCACAGCGGTGTTTAAATGCAGAGCCAAGATCGGTGATTGGTCGCGGCCGGTATTTAAATGTGGCGCCCAAATCGGTGATTGGTCGCGGGCAGCGTCCGCGACCAATCAGCACAGCGGTGTTTAACTTTTGCGGTAAGATCAGTGATTGGTCGGGTCCGACGACCGCGACCAATCATCGAATCGTCTTGGTGTGGACCGGGGAGCGCCGCTGCCTGTGCGGGTACTTCCGCTGAGAGAACCCGGGACATGAGCGGGCGCTCGCAGCAGAAGTATCCCGATCCGCAGCGCCGCTCCCCGGTCCTCCCTTCCACATGGAGGTCAGCGACGCCGGCGGTCCTTCTGCTGCTACCGGCCGGGAGATGAGCGCCTTGCGCCGCTCATCTCCCGGCTGTATCTCCGTCCCACAGATGGGTCGGGGGGTCGAGGTCGTTCTGCTGGTACCGGCCGGGAGATGAGCGCCTCGCGCCGGTCATCTTCCGGCTGCATCGCCGCTGAGCTCCGTCGAGCAGATGAGCCGCTAACGGCCGCCATCTTTTTTCAGAAATCCCGCGGCGCTGATTGGCCGCTGCCAGACGAGACGAGACGATTATATATATACTGTATATAGATGTATTCTCTCCTGCTTTCCAAGATGGAGTTTCAGCCAGTATATGTGTGTGAGATAAAGAGTCTTAGGAATGTCTTTGTCTAACGGACTTAGAGAAAGCATAGTGTAAGGTGGCTAATGGTTGCGTAGTGGATGGGAGGTATGTATCACAGAGATGACTGGTTTCTGTGATGTAACCCGGAGTATTGCCTGCACTAAGAGGACTAATTGGTGCACCTGGGAGCCAGGGTATGGGATGCCAGGAGAGAATGGGCGGGTCGAGCAACACACATACCTCACCTCTGGGTGTGGTTAACAGCCTATAAAATCGAGGCTGTTGTTTGGCACATGGTCTGTATGCTTGAAGTGAGGAGGCCTCCTGTGTATGTTTTGCCTCCAGACCAAGCCAGGACACCGGATGCTACACCAGCCTGTGTTACCACAGCGCTGACCATCCAGAGACTTTGATAGAAGGACTGTTATCTTTGTTTTGCCTGCACTAAAGGCTGTTTTGTTTGCATTTTCCTTTTGAACGGTTTATGAAGCAAACATTACTGACATTTAAAGGAACATGCCTCCTGTTTGCCTCAAACCGCGCCTGAGTGAGTACCATCAGTACAATTGGTGTTAGACGTGCGGCAGCGTTCCCAGCAGAGACGTGTGATTGCTACAGGAAGGACTACATGTCCTGGGTCAAGTCTGTCACAAGCTAGCAAGCATCGTCAGACAAAATGGAGGACCTGCTGAAGCACCTGGTCCAGTCGCAGCAGCAGCAGCAGGAGACCAACAGGCTGTTGTTACAGCATTTCCAGCAGCACCAGCAGGAACAACGGCAGCAGATGCAGCTTCTGGCAGCCGTCATCCAGAGCAAGACGAGCGCCCCAACCCCAAGTCCGGCTAATAACACCCACGTCCGGAAGGCGGTACGAAAATGGGCTTTGCAGAAAATGACCTCGGGGGATGACGTTGAGGTCTTCCTGACCGTGTTTGAAAGGGTCGCCGAGAGGGAGAAACTTCCGCCAGAGCAGTGAGCAGAGGTACTGGCACCATACTTGACGGGAGAGCCCCAGAAGGCGTACTATGATTTAGCTTTGCAGGACGCCAATGAGTATAGCTAGCTAAAAACTGAGATTCTCGCATGCTTGGAGGTGACAATGTCTGTCAGGTCACAGCGGGTTCATCGCTGGGCATATCACCGGGACAAACTACTTCACTCCCAAATTTTTGACCTGTTGCACCTGGTCCAGAAGTGGCTGCAGCCAGAGTCCTCTACGCCTTCGCAGAGAGCAGGTGGTGATGGACCGATTTGTGCACTCCCTACTGAGGCCCATACAGACTTGGGTTACCCAGGGTGATCCCCGGAATGCGGATGAACTGATAGGACTGGTCGAGAGATACCAGGGGGTTGAAGGTTCTTTGGGAAGGCAGCCCACTCCATACTGGGGGTCCCAGCAGGGGACGGAGGCCTAAAAGGGTGTGGGGCTTCCAAGGTCCAAAGGGGCGGGGGAAGTGGTGCCCAAGGTCTCTACGGGTGATGTTGTTTGCCGGAGGTGCCACGGCCCAGGACATCTAGCCACCTGTTGTACCTTGCCCTCCGAGCCGATGGACTGCAGCATAGGACGCCGTTGTTCATGCTATGCATATACGGCCTGCAGTGTGAACTGTCCACCCAGTGAGGGGCCACAAGCGTGTCCCGTGAAGGTGAACGGGCGGCAGGTAACGGCACTGCTAGACTCTGGGAGTCTGATGACCCTTGTTAGGGTTACCCTTCCTCTCCAATTGATCCCCGGGAAAAAGTCGGCGTACCGTGCATCCATGGTGATGCTAAGGACTACCCTATGGCCAGAGTGAATATTGAAATGGCCCATGGTACTGAGTCCCACGAGGTCGGCATCGTTCAGGACTTGTTGCACCCTATTATTTTGAGATCTGTGGGGGAAGGGTTCCGGGGTCAGATAGGAAACCAGTTAACCCTGATGAGGTAGCACCACACCGAGAGTCAGACAGGTTTCCCTATTGTGTCCTTGTGGGGGATGAGGAGGTGGTGTCCCCTGAGTCTGATATCCCAGAGTTAGGGGTGACCAGTGAGAATTTTGGGTCTGCCCAACATAGGGACCTAACTCTGAAGGAAGCCTTTAATAATGTCACCGTCATAAATGGGGTTGCACAGGAGCCGGGGGCTGACACAAGGTTTCCCTATTTTATGGTGAATGGGTAGTTGTTGTACCGGGTCACGAAAGTGAGGGAAGAGACGGTGGAATAGTTAATAGTGCCGGGTCCCTATAGACGGAAGGTGTTGGACATGGCCCATTCGCATATCTTGAGGTGACATCTAGGGGTGGAAAAAACGCAGGAACGGATTATGCAAAGGTTCTATTGGCCTGTGTGTCACCGGGAAATACTAACGTATTGCAGGTCCTGCCCTACGTGTCAGCTAACTGCCCCCACCTCTCACTTTCGAAGTCCCCTTGTGCCATTGCCCATTATTGAAGTGCCGTTCGAGAGAGTTACCATGGACTTGGTCGGTCCCCTGGTTAAATCTGCTCGTGGGCATCAATATATCTTAGTCACCCTGGACTATGCCACACGTTATCCGGAAGCAATTCCTGAGAAATTTCTCCACAAAGAGTTTAGCCCACGAATTGGTCCATGTTTTCTCCCGAACAGGTTTACCAAAGGAGATCCTGACCGACCAGAGAACACCTTTTATGAGTAAGGTGATGGGGGAGTTATGCAAGGTCCTGCAAATCTCCCAACTGAGAACTTCAGTGTACAATCCTCAGACAGATGGCCTTAATAAAAACCACCATGGTTTTAATAAACCATCTAATTAAAGATGGTTTAATAAAGCGCTAAAGAGTATGCTGAGGAAGGCCATAGTAAAGGATGGTAGAGACTGGGACTGTCTCTTACCGTATCTGTTATTCTCCGTCCGAAAGGTTCCACGGTCATCTACGAAGTTCTCGCCATTTGAACTTCTCTATGGCCGACATCCGCAAGGTCTCCTGGATATAACCACGTCAACCTCATCAAGGCGTGGCAAGACAGGAAGGTTGTGGACGTTGGAAGAGTCACAATAACGGAAACGCTAACGAAGGCCCAGAAACAGCAGTGTCGGGAGTAACTGCAGAAGAACCGGGATCTGTTCTCGGAATTGCCGGGCAGCACAAGGGTCATAGAATATATATATGAGTGACCGATGATGTTATAAGGAGAGATCTACCCTGATGCTCAATGTATCAGCGTGGCTCTTCTGTGCACGTATTTGGATTTTACATTTTAATTTGGAACAGGCACAAAGTCTCAGAATGTCCCAAATTATGTGGTGACGACAGATGAAAAAAAATTCAAAACTGTGTAGAACATTAGAAGCCTGTATACAGATTCCCCTGTGAGTCCATACTATAATAATGCTCCACCAGGCACGTACGGTGATATTCTCCCATAGAAGCTTTGCTAGATTACGGCATGCGGTGGAGCACAGCATGATTGTTCTTCTGTTGGATTTTGAAGAATGAATGCAAGACCAAGAATGATCCACCATGTCCTCCATTTACTTCAGTGACAACTGATGGCGGTGTATATCCATGTCATAAATGTCAGAGACATTCCCCTTCACAGTGAACATATCACCATTTTTACTACATATGTTTTGTATGGCCACATCTGTAACTGTAATATTAAAAGTTGAAAAGGAAAACATCAAAATGGCAGAATTCCTGTTATTTGGTTGCTTCATGTCCTAAAAAAATACAATTAAAAGTAATCAAAACTTCTCATGGATTTCAGCAAGATATCAATAAAAACTAAAGCTCAGCACCGAAAAAGCTCTCACACAGGTTCATTCATATAAAAATGTGATCTGAGTTTCATCCAGCAGACACTAGATGGCGCTGTGGTTCCCGGTGACGTCACCGCTCCTGCAGCCTCTAGTCATTAATAGCAGCACTCAGCATTGCCGGGTGCGGTGGTGCGTGCCTGTAATCCCAGCTACTTGGGAGGCTGAGGCTGGTGGATCGCTTGAGTCCAGGAGTTCTGCGCTGCCCTGTGCTATGTCAATCAGGTGTCCGCACTAAGTTCAGCATCAATATGGTGACTCTGGGGGAGCTCAGAGCTACCAGGTTGCTCTAATGAGGGGTGAACCGGCCCAGGTCGGAAACGGAGCAGGTCAAAACCCCCGTGCCGATCAGTAGTGGGACCGCGCCTGTGAATAGCCAGTGTAGAGCAGCCTGGACAACACCACGTGACACAGACTTTTTATACAAATAGCAAACGCTAATTTTATATCGGGAGATCATTATTAACCCTTAGTCACATCTGGAACAAATATTATTAGATTGCTGGTTTGAAGGTGAAAATAATTAACTATGCAAAATATTACAATTTATATATTTATATAGATCCATGTATTTGTACTTTCTCACTATTTCCCCAGATTCTGCTTCTCTGTCTCCTTATAGCTCTGTGACACTGAGCGCTACTGACACCTACTGGCAGAACTAAGAATAATGCTTCCATCTGTTGTGCAGTACTGGGTGTTACCAGCAGTGGCCGCTCCAGCTCTAAACCTTTAATACAGGACATGAATCACTGATACTCAGCAATTCCCGTTATAATAAGGTTACGGTGAAGCCGTCATCAGAGAATGATCTTTGTGTTTTTTTTGTTTCATGTTTTTTTCCATATAACAATCTGTATTAAAAATAAAAAGTAATATTACTATTATTATTATTTATATTTAGCGCACTATTAATTCCATGGTACTATACATGAGAAGGGGTTACATACAGGATGCAAGTATTAAACACGGTGAACAAACTAACAATGACAGACTGGTAGAGAAAGGAGAGGGCCCTGCCCTTGGGGGCTTACAGTATACAGGATAATGGGGAAGGAGACAGTCGTGTAGGGGGTTGCGGTAGCTGTTATGAACTGCTACAAGCACTAAGGAAAGCTAGGAAAACTGTCCCTACAATAGGACTAAGCTGATTCCCTACGATGCAGCGGGCAACCTGTTCCTTGTGAACAGACCCGCCTAAGTCCTCGGCTAGTCTGAACGCAGACCTATAGATATAAGGGAGGGGTCCCTACAAGAACTAAGGACTGGGATATAGATGGACACCTCCTAGCAGAAATTGTAGCAGAGCAAAGACAAACAAACAAAAAGTACTAGTGGTCCAAGGACCAAGCAAACTACAGAGTTAGGTACAAGGCACCTGGCTAGCTTAAGAGTAAATGAAACACTGAAGTCCAGCAAGGCCAGAAGGGCGGAGCTGGATTTTATAGGTAGAAAGTCATGTGACCAACAAAATAGAAAAAAGACTAACAGGAGGGTTCTAACAGTAGCTCCGGTGGTGGTGAGGTGGCAGCCGGGCCACCATCAGGTCATTATTGCACTTACTGCTTTATGGGGTTCGGTGAACAGCAGTAAAGAGCAAGGGCCCGGGCCAAGTTCGGGGCCCCCCTCTTGTGTTTCTACTCACCGGGCCCTGGGGTATCGCGTGCTGGCGTGTCGCCGTATATCTCGGCGCAGGGAGTTTCTGCCTTGGAGCTCTCATGGCTGAATGGCCGTGCAGCTTCGAAGAGAGTCCCTCCGCCTCTTCTGTGAAGCACTGGAGTCGGCGCGTACACAATGACGTCATCACATACCTGCCGGCATCGAGCACCAGGATGCCAGTCCGGAAGCGGAGCTGCAGGAATCGTATGAGAGGTAAGTATGAAAACTTTTTTTTATAATAGAATTAACTAAATGATCTTGGACTGGGCAGAGCATATGATGAACTGGGACTGGGGAGTGGGCAGAACATATGACGAACTGGGACTGGGGAGTGGGCAGAGCATATGATGAACTGGGACTGAGGAGTGGGCAGAGCATATGATGAAGTGGGACTGGGGAGTCGGCAGAGCATATGATAAACTGGGACTGGGCAGAGCATATGACGAACTGGGACTGGGGAGTGGGCAGAGCATATGACGAACTGGGACTGGGGAGTGGGCAGAGCATATGATGAACTGGGACTGGGGAGTGGGCAGAGCATATGATGAACTGGGACTGGGGAGTGGGCAGAGCATATGATGAACTGGGACTGGGGAGTGGGCAGAGCATATGATGAACTGGGACTGGCAGAGCAGATGATGAACTGGGACTAGGGGGTGGGCAGAGCATATGACGAACTGGGACTGGGGAGTGGGCAGAGCATATGATAAACTGGGACTGGGGAGTGGGCAGAACATATGACGAACTGGGACTGGGGAGTGGGCAGAGCATATGATGAACTGGGACTGAGGAGTGGGCAGAGCATATGATGAACTGGGACTGGGGAGTCGGCAGAGCATATGATAAACTGGGACTGGGCAGAGCATATGACGAACTGGGACTGGGGAGTGGGCAGAGCATATGATGAACTGGAACTGGGGAGTGGGCAGAGCATATGATGAACTGGGGCTGGGTAGTCGGCAGAGCACATGATGAAGTGTGAGTCGGGGGTGGGGAGAGTACTTGAAAATGATGAATTAGGAGTGAGGGGAGCACACGAAGAATAGGGGTGGGGAGAGCAACTGATGAATTGGGAGTGGGGAGAGCAAATTAATTGGGAGTGGGGATAGGGAGAGCAAATAATGAATTGAGGGTGGGGTAGCGCAAATAATGAATTGAGGGTGGGGGACAACAAATTATGAATTGGGATGGGTAAAAGTAAATGATGATGCAGTGGGAGTGGTGAGAGAGTGAGGACATGACAAAATGAATTATAATAGGGCCTGGCCAGAAAAGTCTACCTTGTCCTGGTGGCGGCTTAAAAAATCTTTTGGCCAAAACAAAAGTTGCTGGTTATGTGATATGGTGTTTGATAGGAACTGTTAATGTGTGATTGGTGAGGACGAGGTGCAGAAGTGGAGTTTTTCCAAGAGTGGGCGGTGTGACTGTGACAGGTTTGAGGGATGGAGGTGGAGCTGGGGTGGAGGCGGAGTCTCAAGAGGGCCTGAAAATTTTGCCAGTATGGGGCCCTGAAATTCCTATTGGCAGCCCTGCATTGCAGGCAGGGCAGGCGGCAGCACTCGGTGCACTCGGGCAAGTGCCGGGGCCCTGGACCATTAGAGGGGCCCACTCACTGTCGCGGCTCGGCGAAGCTTCGCCTGCATCTGTGCAGGACCACCAGCACTGCTTGAATGCCGGCATTTCACCAGACATGGCCCCGCGCAGTGCGCTGTGCGGCTGTGTCTGGTAGTAATGACACGACAGGGGCGACACTGCATCTTTAATTGTGCTGGTGTGTCGCCCCTGCGACATCATTACTAGCAGACACAGCCACACAGCGCACTGCCATGTCTGGTGAAGTGCCGGCAATCAAGCAGCGCCGGCGGTCCTGCACAGATGCCGGGGAAGCGGCATGTGATGTCTGTGATGGCCCTGCACAGCCACATACCAGAGGAGCTGAACGGGACACAGGCAGGGGCAGGTGAGTTAGGCTTGTTGCCAGCTTCTCCAATCCCCATATTAAAAATATTTCTAATGTGTGTGTGTGCGCATGTATGATTTAAATATCTGTGTATGTCAGTGTGTATGACTGTGTGTATATACTTATGTCCGTTTTATATGTGTTTTTAAGAATTTGTGTTCAAATGTGTATGCATCTGTGTATGTGCGTGTCTGCGTATTGCATGTGTGCATATCTGTGTAACATGTGCATGTGTGTACAGTGGGGGAAATAAGTATTTGTTCTCTTGCTGCTTTTGTAAGTTTGCCCACTGACAAAGACATGAAAAGTCTAATATCCAAAAAAAATCAAGAAAATCACATTGTATAAATTAGATAATCTTTTTTGCATATTACAGTGAGAAATAAGTATTTGATCCCCTACAAACCAATATGAGTTCTGGCTCCTACAGACCAGTTAGACGCTCCTAATCAACTCGTTACCTGCATTAAAGACAGCTGTCTTACATAGTCACCTGTATAAAAGACTCCTGTCCACAGACTCAATTAATCAGTCAGACTCTAACCTCTACAACATGGGCAAGACCAAAGACAAGGTCATAGGCCTGCACAAAGCTGGAATGGGATACAAAACCATAAGTAAGACGCAGGGTGAGAAGGAGACAACTGTTGGTGCAATAGTAAGAAAATCGGAGAAATACAAAATGACTGTCAATCGACATCGATCTGGGGCACCATGCAAAATCTCACCTCGTGGAGTATCCTTGATTATGAGGAAGGTAAGAGATCAGCCTAAAACTACACGGGGGGAACTTGTTAATGATCTCAAGGCAGCTTGGACCACAGTCACCAAGAAAACCATTGGTAGCACACTACGCCTTAAAAGATTAAAATCCTGCAGTGCCCGCAAGGTCCCCCTGCTCAAGAAGGTACATGTGCAGGCCTTTTTATTTATTTATTTACAGCAGGGTTTTTGTTCATTTAGCTTCTTGTAGGTTTTTCTGATTCATGGCCATTGTGAAACATGCATTTATGTGCTGCATGTATACCAACTTAAATCAAGCTCAAATTTTGTGTTTTGTCTTTGTATTTTTTGCATTCTGTGCAATCCTGGGTGTGGCATCCCTTCCTAGAGCTGGATAATACATTTAAAGCTTCCCTAGGCTGGTGTTCACAGTTTGGGACTCAGTCCTTTGTCTGCCCTTATTCACACATTGAGGTCAACTTTGACACATGGTAAGGTTTTTAATATTAGACAGTGTAGGACCATCCGGAACGGGTTCGCCTTGTCGATCGTGGGATGGCTTATATAGTATTTTTGATCAAAAACCGTGTTACTAAGAACCCTATTTTATTTAAATTTACTTGTTTTTTATTTATTTACAGCAGGGTTTTTGTTCATTTTGCTTCTTGTAGGTTTTTACATGTGCAGGCCCGTCTGAAGTTTGCCAATGAACACCTGGATGATTCTGTGAGTTATTGGGAGAAGGTGCTGTGGTCAGATGAGACAAAAATTGAGCTCTTTGGGATTAACTCAACTCGCCATGTTTGGGGGAAGAAGAAGGATGAGTACAACCCTAAGAACATCATCCCAACCGTGAAGCATGGTGGGGGAAACATTATACTTTGGGGGTGCTTTTCTGCAAAGGGGACATGGCGACTGCACCGTACTGAAGGGAAGATGGATTGGGTCATGTATCGCGAGATTTTGACCAACAACCTCCTTCCCTCAGGAAGAGCATTGAAGATGGGTAGTGGCTGGGTCTTCCAGCAAGACAATGACCCAAAACATACAGCCAAGGCAACAAAGGAGTGGCTCAAAAAGAAGCACAGTATGGCCATGGAGTGGCTTAGCCAGTCTCCAGACCTTAATCCCATAGAAAACTTATGGAGGGAGTTGAAGCTCAGAGTTGCCAAGCGACAGCCTCAAAATCTTAATGATTTAGAGATGATCTGCAAAGAGGAGTGGACCAAAATTCCTCCTGACATGTGCGCAAACCTCATCATCAACTACAAAACACATCTGACTGCTGTGCTTGCCAACAAGGGTTTTGCCACCAAGTATTAAAGAAGTTGTACAGTACTTTAGATTACCGCCCCCCCAATGTATCTTTTTGTAATTACCGCCCCTTGGCGACGCGACCAATCAGCAAAGAGGTGTTTAAATTTGGCGACAATACTGCTGATTGGTCGCGGCCGGCGACCGCGACCAATCAGCAGAGCGGGGTTTAAATTTGGCGCCAAAATCGCTGATTGGTCGTGGCTGACGGCCGCGACCAATCAGCAGAGCGGTGTTTAAATTTGGCGCCAAAATCGCTGATTAGTCGCGGCTGACGGCCGCGACCAATCAGCAGAGCGTTGTTTAAATTTTGCGCCAATACGGCTGATTGATCTCGGCCAGCGACAAGTTACAGTGGCCGGCGCTTGTTACTGCACATCTGCCTCCCATTCAATTGAATAGGAGGTGGATCTGCAGTACCCCTTGGCGGCCACTACAGCTTGACGGCCAAGCATTGCAGGTAAGGACTCCCAGCCTGCGGTAGCCGCCGGCACCGATAACAGCTGATCGGCGGGGGTGCCGCATGCGGGACCCCGGCTGATCATTCATTGATGCCCTATCCTAGGGCATCAATGTCAAAGTAGTGGACAACTTCTTTAAATACCTTTCATGGAGAAAGCCTGAATTTCCCCTATACGTCTTGCTGTTGTGATTGCTACTAGGAAGACAGTGTTGAGAAATATGGAACTTAACTCTGCTTGGTCTAAAGGTTCATTTGGGCTTTTGCTTAAGACGTTCAAGACCAGACTAAGATCCCATGGCGGTACGGAGCACCTGATTGTGGGTTTAAGCCGGTAGATACCCTTTACGGACTTTAATCAAGGAATGATTGGCCAAGGGATAATCAAAGAACGCTCCTAAGGCCACGGCCCCACTATCAGTATTTGGTCAGAATTTTTTCTGAGGAGTGGGAGCCAAAACCAGGTGAGGAACAATCAGAGAAGAGGTATAATAGAAACAAGTCACCAATTCTGCATTTATCACCCAGTCCTGGTTTTGTCTCCCACTCCTGAGAAAAAATGTTGACCAAATACTGATAGTGGGGCCGTGGCCTTAGAATCACTGTAGAATTTTTCTCCTGGATCTCCTTAATTCTTCCAGAATCAGATAGAATGATGGGAATGCATATGCTATGTCCATATTCCAGGTCTGAGATAAGGCGTCTATCCCGGTCAGATTGTCTCTGTGTTTAATGAAAAGAACTCCCTTGTTTTTGCATTTTTTTTTCTGGAGGCAAACAAATCTATTCCAGGGACGACCCAGCGCTGCGTTAACATGTGTAAAACCTCCATGTTCAAAGTCCATTCTGATGGTTGAATCATCTCCCTGCTTAGAAAGTCTGCCACCTGATTCTTTGATCCTTTCAGGTGAACCGCTGAGACTGACCAGACCTTGTTTTCTGCGTAACAAAATATTTCTTCGGATATGGACTGGAGATGATGTTGTTTCGGTTCTCCCTAATGAAGAAGGAAATAGACAGTAGTGGAGTTGTCTGAAAATATTCTAACGTGTTGGTTTTTGAGACTTGTATCTGTAGTGATGTTTACACATGGCGTGATGATCCAAGGCTTCCTTTTCTGCAGGTTTTTTAGAACCAAGTTAGAGATTCCTTCACCTCCCCTTAGGGGAATGCACACCGGGAGATTTCAAGCAGCTCCCTGCCCGTGCGTGGTTCCAGACCCGGCAGCAGGAAGCCGAGAGCCTCCTGTAGAGGGATGCGGCTACCCCAGGAGCCCCCTAAAGGTATCAGCTTTTGGCTCTCCACTAGAGGAGGGAAGATATGGAACCCCTTGATGCTCCATACTCTTCCAAGTAAGAGCGTCCTCTCCTGTGTCTGTCCCTTAAATGGACAGGAAAAACACTGGTTGGTGGTTGTGGGGAGGGGCTATTTAATCTCTTCTGTGTTCCTGGCACTATCAAGTATAAGAAGGACTACCCCCTGATGGTGTTGTCATGAGGGAAGACCTTGGAAAAAAAGATTTCACTGACTCTGAAAAGTCACAAATTGTTAACAATCTTACAGAGGGTGCAGCACTCCTGAGATTAGCAAGATATTGGGGTGATCACAGAACTGGCAAAAGTTTTGACACCGAATGAGTTATTATACCGAAGGAGAGAGAACTTTGATCAAGAAGTTGATTGGAGAAGGGAAACATAAAGAAGTGCAGAAAATAATTGACTGCTTAGCTAAAAATATTTCCAATGTTTTAAAATGGCAAATAAAACCCAAAACACGTGGTAGGAAAAGAAATACTACTGTCACAGCTCTGTTGTTGGACATCAAGGGGCCGGAGGCGCCTTCCCTATCCCTAAAGCTAGGGGCACCCTAGCTATCCCTGCTCCCATGATTACTTCTAATAGTGAAGAAGCCAGGGCCACGTGCCTTGCTGAGCTCCTAAACCAGCCCTTGTTTGTCCCCTCACCCACCCAGGGAAGTGGGAAGTTGTGTAAGAATACACAAACCAGACTAACAAGTGAAGACATACAGGGATAAATGAAAATGCCAATCATACAAATATGCACTCACAAACAACAGAGTGGAACATTGGGAAGTAAGGAAGGAAAAACCAAATAGGAGAGGATGAGGATATACAAACAGACAAATCACCAAGCAACAGTCTTTAGAACAACCTCCTCAAACAACCAACACCTCCAACTCCAGAACCAGGCAGTATGAAACTAACACTGGTAACCCCTGCTTCCAGAGGCAAATATATATATATATATATATATAGCAGAGGGGAGTGGCCAATATTCAGTAAGGGTAATTTTTTCCAGACCAAGTAGAGGGAAAAAATTATGGAATCACCCTGTAAATTTTAATTTCCAATACTAACACCTGCATCAAATTAGATCTGCTCGTTAGTCTGCATCTAAAAAGGAGTCCTCACACCTTGGAGAGCTGTTGCACCAAGTGGACTGACATGAATCATGGCTCCAACGCGAGAGATGTCAATTGAAACAAAGGAGAGGATTATCAAACTCTTAAAAGAAGGTAAATCATCACGCAATGTTGCAAAAGATGTTGGTTGTTCACAGTCAGCTGTGTCTAAAATCTGGACCAAATACAAACAACATGGAAAGGTGGTTAAAGGCAAACATACTTGTAGACCAAGGAAGACATCAAAGCGTCAAGACCGGAAACTTAAAGCAATATGTCTCCAAAACAGGAAATGCACAACAAAACAAATGAAGAACAAATGGGGGGAAACTGGAGTCAATGTCTGTGACCGAACTGTAAGAAACCGCCTAAAGGAAATGGGATTTACATACAGAAAATCTAAACAAAAGCCATCATTAACACCTAAACAGAAAAAAACAAGGTTACAATGGGCTAAGGAAAAGCAATCGTGGACTGTGGATGACTGGATGAAAGTCATTCAGTGATGAATCGCGAATCTGCATCGGGCAAGGTGATGATGCTGGAACTTTTGTTTGGTGCCGTTCCAATGAGATTTATAAAGATGACGGCATGAAGAGAACATGCAAATTTCCACAGTCATTGATGATATGGGGCTGCATGTCAGGTAAAGGCACTGGGGAGATGGCTGTCATTACATCTTCAATAAATGCCCAATGTTTACATTGATATTTTGGACAGTTTTCTTATCCCATCAATTGAAAGGATGTTTGGGGATGACGACATCATTTTGCAAGATGATAATGCATCCTGCCATAGAGCAAAAACTGTGAAAACATTCCTTGAAAGAAGACACATAAGGTCAATGTCATGGCCTGCAAATAGTCCGGATCTTAATCCAATTGAAAATCTTTGATGGTAGCTGAAGAAAATGGTCCATGACAAGGCTCCAACCTACAAAGCTGATCTGGCAACAGCAATCAGAGAAAGTTGGAGCCAGATTGATGAAGAGTACTGTTTGTCACTCATTAAGTCCATGCCTCAGAGACTGCAAGCTGTTATTAAAGCCAGAGGTGGTGCAACAAAATACTAGTGATGTATTGGAGTGTTCTTTTGTTTTTGTCTTTCATGATTCCACAATTTTTCCTCAGAATTGAGTGATTCCATAATTTTTTCCCTCTGCTTGGTCTGAAAAAAATTACCCTTACTGAGTACCACATTTTTTATCTTGATTTCTTTTAGTGTTTCTTAAAGCCATAAAGTTGTCACTTGAAATGAGTTTAGTTTTGTGCCATGTCTGTGATCTGCTTTTTTTCAACAACATTAAACAACTGAATGAACATCCTCCGAGCCCGGTAATTCCTGGCAAAAGTTATGGGGTTGTATAAGAGGTCCGAGAGCTGCAGCTCTGGCCGCCCTGAAGAAGGCTCTGGCTTCCGGAGGATACACTGTAGAGAAGAATAACAGCGGCCTGAAGCTGGCCACAAAGGCTCAGGTCACCCAAGCTGAAGGGCAGCAACTCCCCCGAATCCTTCAAGCTGAACAAGAAACAAGGCGGCCGAAAAGAAGCCTCTGTCTGGGCTAAGTCTTAGAAAGAAGCAACCAAGCAAGTAGACAAATTTCTGAAGAAGGCCAAGAAGGTTCCAACCTTGGCCTAGGAGAGCATGGAAAAAAAGGCAAAGAAAGCCACCATAAAATCAAATGCTGCTCCGAAGCCCAAGAAGGTGAAGACCAGTCCGGCTAAGAAGGCGGCTAAAGACAAGAAGCCTTAGCTAAGAAATAAACTGTAGCTGCCCCGACCTTCTCCCATAAAGGCTCTTTTCAGTCAGAGCCACACTTTGTCCCGGCAGAGCTGTGTGATCAGTGTCCGAGTGTCCCCCGCTGCTTCCGTCAGCAGCACCATTATAGCAGTGTACGGGGATATGGAAGCACAATGACATCGGAGGCCGCAACTGCAGAAGTCTCATGTAGACATGATGTGACCCTTTCATGCGTTAGCGCAGCCTGTAACCAGTGTGAACTGCGGACACCCAGCAGCACTTCATGGAGGAGTGAACCATGAGATTACTATGAGTTGTGCGGAGCTCACTTTGCTTAATGATTGGTCACAGACATCAGGGGCTGAAATAGCCAATGGAGTGTAGGGGCGTGCTTCACGTGAACCAATGAGGACGAGCACACGAGTATAAATACCCTGCTCTTGTTGTTCCTCTCATTACATCTGTGTATGTCTCTACAGAGCTATGGCCAGAACTAAGCAGACCGCCCATAAATCCACTGGAGGGAAAGCTCCCCGCAAGAAGCTGACTTAAGTGGTCCGAAAGTTCCTTGAAAGTTCCTTCTGGTTGGATGGATAATTAATTCTCAACCGGTATGAGAAGGATAACCTCTGATATAGGCCTAATGAAATATTTGGGGTCACCTTGCTTCGTGACTGTCACTTCCACTTTGTGCACCTTGCCATCTTCACTTGGAAAGGTTTTTGATATACAGGTGCATCTCACTAAATTAGAATATCATCAAAAAGTTAATTTATTTCAGTTCTTCAATACAAAAAGTGAAACTCCTATATTATATAGAGTCGTTACAAACAGAGTGATCTATTTCAAGTTTTTATTTCTGTTAATGTTGATGATTATGGCTTACAGCCAATGAAAACACAAAAGTCATTATCTCATTAAATGAGAATAATTAACAAAAACCACCTGGAAATGCTTCCTAAGCGTTTAAAAAAGTCCCTTAGTCTGTTTCAGTAGGCTCCATAATCATGGGGAAGACTACTGAATCGATAGAGTCAATGACTGCCTTCTGGACATCTAAGTAAACATTCACTCTCCGGGAGATCCGCCGCTACCAGAAGTCCACCGAGCTGCTGATCCGTAAGCTTCCCTTCCAGCGCCTGGTGAGGGAGATCGCCCAGGACTTCAAGACCGATCTGCGCTTCCAGAGCTCAGCCGTCATGGCCCTGCAGGAGGCCAGCGAGGCTTATCTGGTGGGACTCTTCGAAGACACCAACCTGTGCGCCATCCATGCCAAGAGGGTCACCATCATGCCTAAAGACATCCAGCTAGCCCGCAGGATCCGTGGGGAGAGGGCTTAGATCTGCCCTGGGCACCAAAGACAACACAAAGGCTCTTCTCAGAGCCACCAAATGTTCCCACTAAGGAGCCAATTCCTAAACTCCAGATCCTTATGCTGCCTGGCTCCAGTGTTCTGCTGGTAATAGGTGGAGATGGGCCATCAGCTCCTTCAGTTATATATGTTTCATTCCTAGATTTTAAACTAAATTGTGATTTACAACCATCATGCGCCTCCATTGGTTTCAGGAGTGATAATGGTTAATTGAACATCAATACAAATCAGAGAGAGTGCAGAGATGTCATTGTCTTGTATAAGACATTTTTCAGGGGATGCAGCTGCCCAGGGACTTGTTACATCCAGAGCTCCCCACTCCGTGATGGCCGGTAATGGTCACCGGTTTTGAGGCCACGTGGCACATGGATGAAGGGGTTACTGCCGATCACTAATCCTTTGCTGATTGTGGGTGGAGCCATAGACCTGGTTAGTGCTGATTGGCTGCCAATGAATATGAAATCCCCGCACAACGGCTGATGGTTTCTCTCGCTCTTTGTTCTCCGTGTAACACGTGGTGTCAGGGCGGCGGCTCTTGGGCTGTGAGTGAATATTTGATATAATATAGTCAGCGCTATGTGTAGAGTATATAATACTATTTTGAGGGTTAACCCTAGAACGCATGACAATAAAAATCTACACTTTCACATACCTGGGGCCTTTTAGGCCCGTGTGCAAATAATAAATAAATGAACAACTGGAAATGACAAACAACTATATACATGAAGAATACCTAGAGTTTCAAAATTCTAACTAAAGTAATCTTGCAGAAAATAGAAAACAATTAACAGGGTGGGCCTGCGAGGCCCCAGGTATGCGTTCTAGGGTTAACCACATCATATTGCTGTATAGAACTCTATATGGAGGAATATAGTAATAGCAAAACGTTTTATATGGGTTGTTAATGCACTACATGGAATGAGGCATACAGCATTATTTGGTGGTGTACAGAACATTTTTGGGGAGAATACAGCTGTTTATAGAGGATATACAGCTCGAGTTACCATCACTATATGGGGGTTACACACCACTATCTGTAGAAGTACGGCAGTATACAGCACTATATGGATGTTGGGTATATAGTGCTATGCGGATGGAGGATAATGAGTTTACAGAACTATATAAGGTGCAAGCAGCACAGGAGTTTAGAGCAAAAGAGCACTATATGGAGGGTATATAGTTATACAAGTGGAATATATCGCACTATACGGAGATATACCAAAACAGTAATTGTATATCTAACATATTAGGTGTTCTGCGCTCTGATTTTATTGGAAGTTATCAGACTTCTTTATTCACAATGGATTACATCAGGTCCATCAGTGAAAATTATTATTTATTTATATAGCGCCATTGATTCCATGGTGCTGTACATGAGAAGGGGTTACATACAAAATACAGATCACTTACAGTAACAATGATAGACTGGTACAGAGGGAGGAGGACCCTGCCCTTGCGGCCTTACATTCTACAGGATGGTGGAAAAAGAGGAAGGAGACAGTAGGTTGGGGGGTTGTAGTAGCTCCGGTGTTGTATAGGAGGTAGCGCGGTCATGGCCGGCTGTAACCTTTCTCAAAGAGATGGGTTTTCAAGTTTCGTCTGAAGGATCCGAGTGTGCTGGATAGTCGGACGTGTTGGGGGCACAGAATTCCAGAGAATGGGGGGATTTTCGGGAGAAGTCTTGGAGGCGATTGGGTGTGAAACGAATAAGTGTGGAGAGAAGGAGGTCTTGGGAGGACCGGAAACTACGTGAGGGAAAACATCGGGAGATTAGTTCAGAGATTTACGGAGGAGAAAGGTTATGGACGGCTTTGTAGGTCAGTGTTAGTAGTTTGAATTGGATACGCTGGGGAAATGGGAGCCAGTGAAGGGATTTGCAGATGGGAGAAGTGGGGGGAGTAACAAGGAGAGATTTGAATTAGTCGGGCAGCAGAGTTAAGAAGGTATTGGAGAGGTGCCAGAGTGTTAGCAGGTAGGTGACAGAGGAGGATGTTGCAGTAGTCCAGGTGGGAGATGATGAGGGCATGCACAAGCATTTTAGTAGATTGAGGGTTGAGGAAAAGACGGATTCTGGCAATATTTTTGAGCTGGAGGTGACAACAGGTGGAAAGAGCTTGGATGTGCGGCTTGAAGGACAGGGCAGAGTCGAGGGTTAATCCGAGGCAGCGGATGTCCGGTACAGGGGAAAGTGTGATGTTATTTATTGTGATAGATCGATCAGGTAGGGAAGCTACATGAGATGGAGGAAAGATGATGAGTTCAGTTTTGTCCACATTGAGCTTGAGGAAGCGAGAGGAGAAGGAGGATATGGCTGATACACTCTGGGACTCTGGACAGCAGAGAGGTGACGATGGGGCCATAGAGGTAGATCTGAGTGTCATCAGCATATAGGTGATACTGGAAGCCATGTGTATTGATAAATTGTCCTAGGCCAAAGCCTTGAGAGACTCCAACAGAGAGAGGGTGGGATGAGGAGGTAGCATGGGAGACGTTAAATGTGCGGTTGGAAAGGTATGAGGAGATCCAGGATAGGGAAAGGTCTTTGACGCCAAAGGAAGAGAGGATCTGTTGTAGGAGGCAGTGGTCAACTGTGTCAAAGGCAAAGGACAGGTCTAGAAGGAGTATAGAGAATTTTCTGTTAGCTTTGGCTGTAAGTAGGTCGTTCGTAATTTTGGTCAAAGCAGTTTCAGTTGAATGATGGGAAAATGATTAAGAACCAGGGAGCATCAGGTTAGAGACACGTAATGTCTCACCAACTAATCACGCTCCTGTGATCGTATTCCCTCATGTACAGGTGTGCTTGGCCAGCTCTCCGGGCAGCAGAAGGCGCACAGCGGTCTGGATCTCCAGGGAGGTGATGGTGGAGCGCTTGTTGTTGTGAGCCAGGCGGGAGGCTTCCCCTGCAATGCGCTCAAAGATGTCATTGATGAAGGAGTTCATGAAGCCCACGGCCTTGGAGATGTCGAGGTGGACCTGCTTTAGAACCTTGTACACATATAAATTACAGTTTGCCAAAAAACACATTGACTGGACTAAAGAGAAGTGGCGCAACATTCTATGGACAGATGAGAGCAAGATTGTCTTGTACTGGGTCTAAAGGCCGTAGACAGTTTGAGAGATGACACAAACTCTAAATTCAAGCCACGGTACACTGTGAAGACTGTAAAACATGGAGATGCAACCAGACTGGTTTGGGGATGTTTCTCATACTGTAGAGTTGGGCCCATTTATCGCATACCAGGCATCACGTACCAGTTTGAATATATCAAAATACTGGAAGAGATCATGTTGCTTTATGCTGAATGGGAAATGCCCTTGAAATGGGAGTTTCAGCAGGACAACGACCTCATGCACACCAGAAAGCGGGCAACATCCTGGTTCCACACCAACAAGATTGATGTTATGTTATGCTGTTTTTGATACAAAACCTAAGAATGCAAAAGAACTGTGGACTGTAGTGCAGTCAGCCTGGGTCAGATGTTAGTAACTCCATGCCACACAGATGTAAAGCCGTTATCAGAAATAAAGGCTATACAACTAAATAGAAGATCAGTTATTAACAGAAAAGTGAAGTCTGGAAACAAATGTAAAATATTTGAGTTTGTAAATGAGAAGGCAGGCATTATTATCATTTTCAGTTTAAAAATTGACATCTTGTTCATGTTTCCATTTGGAATTGAGTGTATAGCTCTCAATGCCTCTGTATATGGAAAGAAATGCTACGAGGATTCAGCTTTTTCACAATTGTTTTAAACACACTGTGTATACAGTTATCTGCAAAATAATAGCAATGGAAATTTCTGCTTATTAACACAGGTTTATATAGACAGGAAACAAAGGAATTGCAAGTATTCAGGGTGGTCCTGACAGCACAATGGAGATGGCCTGCAGCCATGCAGAGGACAGAACTTGTTCTTCAAGGTTGGGGGAGACATGGAGAATAATCTATGCACATGGTTAATTCAGGGAACAAGATGGAAGATTTTAAAGACAAGTTTCCTTGGTAATGCCGCTCATCTAGTGCTGTATACCCATCTGCTTCTCACCCCCATACTGTATACCTCCAGTAGAGCCTGTATAATCCTCATATGCTGCTCTGCCCCAAACACTGCAGGACACCTCCACATACTGCTGTATACGGCCACATGATGGGCTTTACCCTCAAAATACTACTGTATACCCCAAAAAGTATCATATACCACCACATAGTGCTGAATAAATCACATCCATCAGATATGTAGTCACAGCTCCCAGCCCGACAAGAGCCGCCATCCTGACACCACATGTTACACCGAGAACACCGAGAACACAGAGCAGAAGAGATCAGCCTCAGTGCAGGAATCACACTCAGTGCTCAGCCAATCAGCGCTCAGCAGGGCTATGGCTCCGCCCACAGGCAGCTCCTCAGTGTTAACCCATTAGCGCCTGAGATGTCTCCAGCCGCCCCTGGAGCAGCAGCCTGCAGTCACCCCAGCACAGGGGGTCTCCAGCCCCTCGCCCTCCCCAGCAGCAGGAGCTCCTCCTCAGAAGATGTGGGCGGCTCTGAGAAGAGCCTTTGTGTTGTTATTAACCCCCGAAGCCGTAGAGAGTGCGGCCCTGGCGCTTGAGCGCGTACACCACGTCCATGGCGGTGACGGTCTTCCTCTTGGCGTGCTCGGTGTAGGTGACGGCGTCACGGATCACGTTCTCCAGGAAGACTTTCAGGACGCCGCGAGTCTCCTCATAGATGAGGCCGGAGATGCGTTTGACTCCTCCTCTGCGAGCGAGACGGCGGATGGCAGGCTTGGTGATGCCCTGGATGTTATCACGGAGAACCTTCCTGTGCCGCTTGGCACCGCCCTTCCCCAGACCTTTCCCTCCTTTGCCGCGACCAGACATCTTCCAAGCAGTCAGCAGAAAGCTATGACTGACAGCGCGCAGTCCTCCTTTATATAGAGCGTGAGGGGACCAGAAAGAGGACTGCAGAGGTGACGCGCTTCCAGGGCGGGGATGGAAAGGAATTTGCATTATCAGCTCCGCCCCTTCCTCTGATTGGCCGAGCACAGAGCTGTTAGTGATTTTGAATTTCCCGCTCATTGTCCTTGGATTTTCCTGCTTCTACTGTGATGGTGGAAATAGTCACAGCCTTGATTCCTCTCTGGTGACATCCTGCTCGGAGGAATTACACTGTGACACCTGGAAATAACTCACTGTGAGGTCTAGAGTTATATACTCTCCTCCATCCAGCGATGTATAAGCTCCATATCCTGCTGTATACCCCTATATAGCGCTGTATAAACTCCATATACAGTTTCCCCATATAGTGCTGTATACCCTCCATATACTGCTATATATCCCCCATATCCTTCTGTATACCCCTATATACCCTCCATATAGTGCTGTATACCTTTAATATAGGACTGCATTCCTCCATGAAGCGCTTTATACCCTCCATATTGTGCTCATTTATCTCAGCGGCAGGTTCTGCTGCAATAAACAAGTGATCGGCTTCTCAGTGACAGATTCAGATCTAGAAATCGATCAATCTTTAGGAGCTTATTGACCAGGTGCCTTCACCAGTCTGCGGAGCAAAAGGTGTGTAACATCAGAGGAGGATCAGCGAGAAAGTGCTGGAAACGTGCCGAGCACTGAAAGAGTTAACAGCCCATCTCCATCTATTGGCAGCAGAACAATGGAAACAGAGGGCACTAGGACCCAGTATTCTGGGAGAGAACAGGATTCCACGAGTGAGGGGTGAACTATAGAAACAGCAATAACCCACAAGGGGCACAATGATCCCATCAAGGTAAATCACTAGCACCAGGGATCCGATATATAAAAAGTAACTTTTAATAGAGAATTTTATAACTGCAGCTAAACCAACAGATAGATATCTAAACAGATACAAAACATATAGTGCAAAAGTCAACCAGTGCAATAATAAAAATGGTACTGTCACCACTTGTAGAGTTGTGAAGAGGCCGTCCATATAATCAGGAGGGGCATGGAGACGAGGGCTCCCTAATTTCCCTGTAGTGCCCCGAGCAGGTCTCCCGTCCGGACAAGGACAGAACCAAAGTGCGGTCTATCCCGCTAGTGATGTCTCGGGTTTGTATGGAGACATTACAAGCAGGATAGACCACATTTGGGTAAAGTCCTTGTCAGGACACCACAGGGTTTATATGGACAGCCTCTTCAGAAGACTACAACTGGTGAGACTGTACTATGGTTTATTATTGACTTTTGCACTTTATATGCAGGTTTTGTGTCTGTTTAGATAATTGTTGGTTTAGCTGCAGTGTTAAAATAATCTGTTAAAAGTGACTTTTTAATTCTATATCAGACCCCTGCTGCTAGTGAAGGGTGAGCGAGTATCTATGGCTGCCAGCACCTGCTCCTCTATTATCAGACTTATCCTAATGTTCCACATCCCAATATAACTCATCCTCCCCATCTATCATCCTCTAATCCCTTCCTGCCCTCTATGGCTGGAAGTATTGACCCAAAATGGCCCTCCTGCTAACACACGAGGTACCAGTCAGTGCAGCCTCATGTTCCCCAGGGAGAGGAGCAAGACACGGACAAGCAGCCACAGCTCTGATGTAGACGGGGTGGGTGGCTCTTAGAAGAGCCTTTGGGTTGTGGGTACAGAGCTTGGAGCAGATCACTTGGCGCTGGTGTACTTGGTGACGGCCTTGGTGCCCTCGGACACGGCGTGCTTGGCCAGCTCTCCGGGCAGCAGCAGGCGCACAGCGGTCTGGATCTCCCGGGAGGTGATGGTGGAGCGCTTGTTGTAGTGAGCCAGGCGGGAGGCTTCCCCTGCAATGCGCTCAAAGATGTCATTGACAAAGGAGTTCATGATGCCCATGGCCTTGGAGGAGATGCCGGTGTCAGGGTGGACCTGCTTCAGCACCTTGTACACATAGATGGCATAGCTCTCCTTCCTGCTCTTCCTCCGCTTCTTGCCGTCCTTCTTCTGAGTCTTGGTCACAGCTTTCTTGGAGCCCTTCTTGGCTGCTGGTGCAGACTTGGCAGGTTCAGGCATGATGATAGCAGAATGTTCTCTTCACTGAAGAAAGAGAATAATCCTGCTCCTCCCAGAGCGGCCATATTTATAGAACGGCCATGCAAATGAGCAATGCTGTCAGGTTGCTGTTCCATTGGATGAGAAAGTCATGTGACCAATGTAAACGTAATGTTCTCCACCCACTGCAGCTGATTGGTGTTTCCAGAAGTCTTGTTTCTATAGGTGACTTCAGATCCAGCCAATGGCAGGAGAGGAGGGCGGGGCAGCAGCAGGTTATAAAAGGCGCAGGAGGCTTCATACTTCTCTTATCTGCTGATAACTGTGAGCGCAGTGATGTCTGGACGCGGCAAACAAGGAGGGAAGGTCCGTGCTAAAGCCAAGACCCGCTCATCCCGGGCAGGACTGCAGTTCCCGGTTGGTCGTGTGCACAGGCTTCTCCGCAAGGGTAACTATGCTGAGAGGGTGGGCGCCGGCGCTCCGGTCTATCTGGCTGCTGTGCTGGAGTATCTGACCGCTGAGATCCTGGAATTGGCCGGCAATGCCGCCCGGGACAACAAGAAGACCCGCATCATCCCCCGCCACCTGCAGCTGGCCGTGCGCAATGACGAGGAGCTGAACAGGCTGCTGGGTGGGGTGACCATCGCCCAGGGGGGCGTCCTGCCCAACATCCAGGCCGTGCTGCTGCCCAAGAAGACCGAGAGCAGCAAGGTGAGCAGCAAGTCAGGCAAGAGCAAGTGAGCGCTGCTGATCCTGTATCATCCACACAACCCAAAGGCTCTTCTAAGAGCCACCCACACCGTCACCACAAGAGCTGGCGCCGCTGATCTCGGGGGTGATGTTCTGTATGTACAGATCTGTGTAACATCGGAGCATACGGGGGATATAGCTGCACCAGGCAGTGGGTATGATCCTGACACTACTGGGTTGGCACAGTGGCACTAATCGTCTATGACCTGGCACTGACTGCTCCGATATCTGCTCCATCCTCAGCCGCCTGTAGTGTTGTGTACCCCTGTATAGTGCTATATACCGCCATATAGTACTGAAAACCCTCCATATAGTACTGTACTGATGTGTATACTATGAGTGCTGTATTCAGTGTCTAATACCCCTATATAGCGCTATATATCCTCGGAAGTGTTCTATATAATTTTATGATGCTGTATATGCTCAGAATTGTCTACAGCCATATTGTGCTCTATATTCCTATATAGCGCTAAATACCTTTCTATAGAGCTACAATTTACCGTATAGAGCAGTATACACAATATACAGTCTATAACGCCTCATACACTCAGTATAGCGCTGCATTCCTTTCTATAATTGTTTATGCCCAAATAGTGTCATATAGTCTCCATGTAGAGCTTTATTCGACCACACACCGTTATATAATACCTCCATATAGCGCTGTATACGGCCAAACGATGTTATTACCCTCCATATAGCGCTGTATACGGCCACATGTTATTACCCTCCATATAGCGCTGTATACGGCCACATGATGTTATTGCCCTCCATATAGCGCTGTATACGGCCACATGATGTTATTACCCTCCATATAGCGCTGTATACGGCCACACGATGTTATTACCTTCCATATAGCGCTGTATACGGCCACACGATGTTATCACCCTCCGTATAGCGCTGTATACGGCCACACGATGTTATCACCCTCCATATAGCGCTGTATACGGCCACACGATGTTATTACCCTCCATATAGCGCTGTATACGGCCACACGATGTTATTACCCTCCATATAGCGCTGTATACGGCCACACGATGTTATTACCCTCCATATAGCTCTGTATACGGCCACATGATGTTATTACCCTCCATATAACGCTGTATACGGCCACACGATGTTATTACCCTCCATATAGCGCTGTATACGGCCACATGATGTTATTACCCTCCATATAGCGCTGTATACGGCCACACGATGTTATTACCCTCCATATAGCGCTGTATACGGCCACATGATGTTATTACCCTCCATATAACGCTGTATACGGCCACATGATGTTATTACCCTCCATATAGCGCTGTATACGGCCACACGATGTTATTACCCTCCATATAGCGCTGTATACGGCCACATGATGTTATTACCCTCCATATAGCGCTGTATACGGCCACACGATGTTATTACCCTCCATATAACGCTGTATACGGCCACATGATGTTATTACCCTCCATATAGCGCTGTATACGGCCACACGATGTTATTACCCTCCATATAGCGCTGTATACGGCCACATGATGTTATTACCCTCCATATAACGCTGTATACGGCCACATGATGTTATTACCCTCCATATAGCGCTGTATACGGCCACACGATGTTATTACCCTCCATATAGCTCTGTATACGGCCACACGATGTTATTACCCTCCATATAACGCTGTATACGGCCACATGATGTTATTACCCTCCATATAGCGCTGTATACGGCCACACGATGTTATTACCCTCCATATAGCTCTGTATACGGCCACACGATGTTATTACCCTCCATATAGCGCTGTATACGGCCACACGATGTTATTACCCTCCATATAGCGCTGTATACGGCCACATGATGTTATTACCCTCCATATAGCGCTGTATACGGCCACACGATGTTATTACCCTCCATATAGCGCTGTATACGGCCACACGATGTTATTACCCTCCATATAACGCTGTATACGGCCACATGATGTTATTACCCTCCATATAGCGCTGTATACGGCCACACGATGTTATTACCCTCCATATAGCTCTGTATACGGCCACACGATGTTATTACCCTCCATATAGCGCTGTATACGGCCACACGATGTTATTACCCTCCATATAGCGCTGTATACGGCCACATGATGTTATTACCCTCCATATAGCGCTGTATACGGCCACACGATGTTATTACCCTCCATATAACGCTGTATACGGCCACATGATGTTATTACCCTCCATATAGCGCTGTATACGGCCACACGATGTTATTACCCTCCATACAGCGCTGTATACGGCCACACGATGTTATTACCCTCCATATAGCGCTGTATACGGCCACACGATGTTATTACCCTCCATATAGCGCTGTATACGGCCACATGATGTTATTACCCTCCATATAGCGCTGTATACGGCCACACGATGTTATTACCCTCCATATAGCGCTGTATACGGCCACATGATGTTATTACCCTCCATATAGCGCTGTATACGGCCACATGATGTTATTACCCTCCATATAGCGCTGTATACGGCCACATGATGTTATTACCCTCCATATAGCGCTGTATACGGCCACATGATGTTATTACTCTCCATATAGCGCTGTATACGGCCACATGATGTTATTACCCTCCATATAGCGCTGTATACGGCCACATGATGTTATTACCCTCCATATAGCGCTGTATACGGCCACATGATGTTATTACTCTCCATATAGCGCTGTATACGGCCACATGATGTTATTACCCTCCATATAGCGCTGTATACGGCCACATGATGTTATTACCCTCCATATAGCGCTGTATACGGCCACATGATGTTATTACCCTCCATATAGCGCTGTATACGGCCACATGATGTTATTACTCTCCATATAGCGCTGTATACGGCCACATGATGTTATTACCCTCCATATAGCGCTGTATACGGCCACATGATGTTATTACTCTCCATATAGCGCTGTATACGGCCACATGATGTTATTACCCTCCATATAGCGCTGTATACGGCCACATGATGTTATTACCCTCCATATAGCGCTGTATACGGCCACATGATGTTATTACTCTCCATATAGCGCTGTATACGGCCACATGATGTTATTACCCTCCATATAGCGCTGTATACGGCCACATGTTATTACCCTCCATATAGCGCTGTATACGGCCACATGATGTTATTACTCTCCATATAGCGCTGTATACGGCCACATGATGTTATTACCCTCCATATAGCGCTGTATACGGCCACATGATGTTATTACCCTCCATATAGCGCTGTATACGGCCACATGATGTTATTACTCTCCATATAGCGCTGTATACGGCCACATGATGTTATTACCCTCCATATAGCGCTGTATACGGCCACATGATGTTATTACCCTCCATATAGCGCTGTATACGGCCACATGATGTTATTACTCTCCATATAGCGCTGTATACGGCCACATGATGTTATTACCCTCCATATAGCGCTTTATACGGCCACATGATGTTATTACTCTCCATATAGCGCTGTATACGGCCACATGATGTTATTACCCTCCATATAGCGCTGTATACGGCCACATGATGTTATTACTCTCCATATAGCGCTGTATACGGCCACATGATGTTATTACCCTCCATATAGCGCTGTATACGGCCACATGATGTTATTACTCTCCATATAGCGCTGTATACGGCCACATGATGTTATTACCCTCCATATAGCGCTGTATACGGCCACATGTTATTACCCTCCATATAGCGCTGTATACGGCCACATGATGTTATTACTCTCCATATAGCGCTGTATACGGCCACATGATGTTATTACCCTCCATATAGCGCTGTATACGGCCACATGATGTTATTACCCTCCATATAGCGCTGTATACGGCCACATGATGTTATTACTCTCCATATAGCGCTGTATACGGCCACATGATGTTATTACCCTCCATATAGCGCTGTATACGGCCACATGATGTTATTACCCTCCATATAGCGCTGTATACGGCCACATGATGTTATTACTCTCCATATAGCGCTGTATACGGCCACATGATGTTATTACCCTCCATATAGCGCTGTATACGGCCACATGATGTTATTACCCTCCATATAGCGCTGTATACGGCCACATGATGTTATTACCCTCCATATAGCGCTCTGCACCACGTGTTACACTGAGGAGAACAAAGAGCGGGAGGAACTATCAGCCGTTGTGCGGGGATTTCATATTCAGCGCTCAGCCAATCAGCGCTCAGTAGGACTATGGCTCCGCCCACAGGCAGCACAGGATCAGCTCCTCCCCGCAGACACTTGGTGTTAACCCTTTAGTGGCCGATGTTCCCAGTCCCCGCAGAGCAGACTGCAGCCATCCGGGCACAGGGCGGTCAGCAGCCCCTCCCCCAGCAGCAGGAGCTGCGGCTTCTCCTCAGATGTGGGCGGAGCACAGAACTGTTGGGGAGGTTGAATTTCCCGCCCTTTTTCCTGTCATTTTCCCGCTTTTATCGCGAGGATGTTACATCCGGTCACAGAGCTGACTCCTCCCCGGTGACTGCTGCTCGGGTCACTGACAGGTCTATAGTGCTGTATACCTCCATGTACAGCTGTATACCCCCATATAGTGCTGCTCGGGTCTCTGACAGGTCTATAGTGCTGTATACCTCCACATACAGCTGTATACTCCCATATAGTGCTATATACCTCCATATCCTGCTGTATACCCTCATATAGCGATATATACCCTCCATATAATGCTGTATACCCCTATATAGTGCTATATACCCTCTATATTCTGCTGTATACCCTATATAGTGCTATATACCCTATATAACCTGCTGTATACCCCTATATAGTGCTATATACCCTCTATATTCTGCTGTATACCCCTGTATAGTGCTGTATACCCCTGTATAATGCTATATACCCTCTATATCCTGCTGTATACTCCCATATAGTGCTATATAAACTGTCCACTTAGGAAGCAACACTGATTGACAATCAATTTCACATGCTGTTGTGCAAATGGAATAGACAATAGATGGAAATTATTGGCAATTATCAAGACACCCTCAATAAAGGAGTGGCTCTGCAGGTGGGGACCACAGACCACATCTCACTACCAATGCTTTCTGGCTGATGTTTTGGTCACTTTTGAATGCTGGTTGTGCTTTCACACTCACGGTAGCATGAGACGGACTCTACAACCCACAGAAGTTGCTCAGGTAGTGCAGCTCATCCCGGATGGCACAGGGGCGGACACACAGGGGCGGAACTACCGCCCGTGCAGCCGGTTCATTGAACGGGGGCCCCGAGGGAGAGGGGGCCCCTCCAGCCTCCAGCAGGGCCGCCATCAGGGCATGACTGCCCTGACTCCAGTATGGGGCCCGGCCGGTAGGGGCCCCCTCGGGGGCCCCCCTCTTGTGCGTCTCTCTCCTCATGGGGCCCCCGGCCCCATGCTATGCGCCGGGTCCGGGACATTTCAGCGCTGAGCTGCGCTGTTGCAGCAGCGCCTTCATGATTCCCCTGACTTCCGGTCATGTGACGGTGCCGTCACATGGCCGGAAGTCAGGAGAACCTGCTGTCAGCGATTTGGACGAGCGCCAGGATTCTGCAGGGATCGCATGGGGGTAAGTATAACAAGTTTTATTTTTTTTAAAATACAATTAACTAGGAGTGGAGAGATGGGAGAAGCACATGTGTGTGTGTGTGTGTGTGTGTATGTGTGTGTGGGGGGGGGAGATGGGAGATGCACATGTGTGTGTGTGGGGGGGGAGATGGGAGATGCACATGTGTGTGTGTGGGGGGGGAGATGGGAGATGCACATGTGTGTGTGTGTGTGGGGGGGGAGATGGGAGATGCACATGTGTGTGTGTGTGGGGGGGGAGATGGGAGATGCACATGTGTGTGTGTGGGGGGGGGAGATGGGAGATGCACATGTGTGTGGTGGGGGGAGATGGGAGATGCACATGTGTGTGGGGGGGGGAGATGGGAGATGCACATGTGTGTGGGGGGGAGATGGGAGATGCACATGTGTGTGGGGGGGGGGGATGGGAGATGCACATGTGTGTGGGGGGGGGGATGGGAGATGCACGTGTGTGTAGGGGGGGGAGATGGGAGATGCACATGTATGTGGGGGGGGAGATGGGAGATGCACATGTGTGTAGGGGGGGGAGATGGGAGATGCACATGTGTGTGTGGGGGGGAGATGGGAGATGCACATGTGTGTGGGGGGGGATGGGAGATGCACATGTGGGGGGGGATGGGAGATGCACATGTGGGGGGGGATGGGAGATGCACATGTGTGTGGGGGGGGGAGATGGGAGATGCACGTGTGTGGGGGGGGGGAGATGGGAGATGCACGTGTGTGGGGGGGGAGATGGGAGATGCACATGTGTGTGGGGGGGGGAGATGGGAGATGCACGTGTGTGGGGGGGGGGAGATGGGAGATGCACGTGTGTGGGGGGGGAGATGGGAGATGCACGTGTGTGGGGGGGGGAGATGGGAGATGCACATGTATGTGGGGGGGGGAGATGCACATGTGTGTGGGGGGGGGAGATGGGAGATGCACATGTGTGTAGGGGGGGAGATGGGAGATGCACATGTGTGTGTGGGGGGGATGGGAGATGCACATGTGTGTGGGGGGGGGAGATGGGAGATGCACATGTGTGGGGGGGGGAGATGGGAGATGCACATGTGTGTAGGGGGGGAGATGGGAGATGCACATGTGTGTGTGGGGGGGATGGGAGATGCACATGTGTGTGTGGGGGGGATGGGAGATGCACATGTGTGTGGGGGGGGGAGATGGGAGATGCACATGTGTGTGGGGGAGATGGGAGATGCACATGTGTGTGGGGGAGATGGGAGATGCACATGTGTGGGGGGGAGATGGGAGATGCACATGTGTGGGGGGGAGATGGGAGATGCACATGTGTGGGGGGGGGAGATGGGAGATGCACATGTGTGGGGGGGGAGATGGGAGATGCACATGTGTGGGGGGGGAGATGGGAGATGCACATGTGTGGGGGGGGGAGATGAGAGAGGTGCACATGTGGTGGAGGGGGATGAGAGAGGGGCACATGTGGGGGGGGGAGATGAGAGAGGTGCACATGTGGTGGAGGGGGATGAGAGAGGGGCACATGTGGGGGAGGGGGATGAGAGAGGGGCACATGTGGGGGAGGGGGATGAGAGAGGGGCACATGTGGGGGAGGGGGATGAGAGAGGGGCACATGTGGGGGAGGGGGATGAGAGAGGGGCACATGGAGGGGGATGAGAGCTGCACATGGGGGGGTTTGAGAGCTGCACATGGGGGGAATTGGGAGTAGGGGGATAATGAGCTGCACATAACGAATGTGGGGTGGGGGAGAGTAAATGATAAATGATGATGGGGTGGGGAGAGCACGGACATGATATAATGAATTGGGGCAGGGGGTGCATGTAAATATTGAATGCGGGGAGCAGGAAGTATAGAGTAGGGGGCGTTGCGGATGCAGGAGTGTGACTGGTAACAAATTGGCGGAAAGAGTAGAGGTTCTAATTAAATTATATATTAAGTGCCTATTTACAGTTAATGGGGGCACAGTGGTGGATTACAATTTATATTTGGAATGGTAGGTTGCCTAATAACTAACCATATATTGATGGTGGATGCACGTCTGTATTCAGCTGCGTAATGTAGAAGTTGGGGAATGTGCTCTAGATAACTGTGTTATTTTATGCAGAGACGAGTCCTGGCTGGAAGACGTGATGGCGGTCTGTGCTGGATGAAGGAGAAAAGCGAAGATGAAGGACTTCACCTAGAGACGTCACCGGTGAGTCAGTCTATTACATGTACACTGTGTATAATGTCACTGGTGATCACTGTATTACCTGTACACTGACACTATATACAGAGCTCCTGTGTATAATGTCACTGGTGATCACTGTATTACCTGTACACTGACACTATATACAGAGCTCCTGTGTATAATTTCACTGGTGATCACTGTATTACCTGTACACTGACACTATATACAGAGCTCCTGTGTATAATGTCACTGGTGATCCCTGTATTACCTGTACACTGACACTATATACAGAGCTCCTGTGTATAATGTCACTGATGATCACTGTATTACCTGTACACTATATACAGAGCTCCTGTGTATAATGTCACTGTATTACCTGTACACTGACACTATATACAGAGCTCCTGTGTATAATTTCACTGGTGATCACTAGATTACCTGGACACTTACGTTATACATACCATGTATAGAGCTCCCGTGTATAATGACACTTATGGTAATATTAGTAATGTGGTGGTAATATTAGTAATGTAGTGGTAATATGTGGTCTGGTCATGGTGTGGCAGTTTTTCTCCCTTCTGTGTGGTATTATTCGGTCACTATGTTGTGGTAATATGTGGTCTGGTCATGGTGTGGCGGTATTCCCTGTATGTGGTATTATTGGTCATTTAAAAAAAAAATGTATATGACACATTCCCTTAAAGAAAACTAAATAAAAATATATCTAAAAAGAGTATTGGATATTTTAAGAAAATTTTAATAGGTTAGAGTAGGGCCCGCCCAGAAGAGTCTACCTTATCGTGGTGGCGGCTTTAAAAATCTTTTGGCCAAAACAAAAGCTGATGGCTATGTATGTGGCGCCGTCACATGGCCGAACGTCAGGAGAACCTGGTGGCAGCGACGTGGACGAGCGCCAGGATTCTGCAGGGATTGCATGGGGGTAAGTATAACAAGTTTTATTTTTTTTAAATACAATTAATTAACTAGGAGTGGGGGGAATCAGAGATGCACGGGGGGGATGAGAGATGCACATGGGGGGGGTGAGAGATGCACATGGGGGGGTGAGAGATGCACATGGGGGGGATGAGAGATGCACATGGGGGGGATGAGAGATGCACATGGGGGGGATGAGAGATGCACATGGGGGGGATGAGAGCTGCACATGGGGGGGTGAGAGATGCACATGGGGGGTTATGTTTACATAACTTTGTTGCCTTATGAAGGGCAGGGGGGGCCCCCCAAAATTTCTTGCACAGGGGCCCACTACAGTCTGTGTCCGCCCCTGCGGACACAGACTGTAGTGGGCCCCTGTGCAATAATTTTTTTGCCCCCCCCTGCCCTTCATAGGGCAACAAAGTTATGTAAACATAATCCCCCATGTGCATCTCTCATCCCCCCCTGTGCATCTCTCACCCCCCCCATGTGCAGCTCTCATTCCCCCGTGCATCTCACCCCCCACCCCGTGCATCTCTGATCCCCCCACTCCTAGTTAATTAATTGTATTTTAAAAAAATAAAACTTGTCATACTTACCCCCGTGCGATCCCTGCAGAATCCTGGCGCTCGTCCACGTCGCTGCCACCAGGTTCTCCTGACTTCCGGCCATGTGACGGCGCCGTCACATGACCGGAAGTCAGGGGAATCATGAAGGCGCTGCCACAGCAGCGCTGCACTGCTACACGGAGGAAAGCAGCTCTGAGATGTCCCGGCGCTTACATATTTTACATAGTTTATAAGGCCGAAAAAAGACAAGCGTCCATCCAGTTCAGCCTATTTCTTGTGCACTGCAGCTATTCCGCAGCATTGATCCAGGGGAAGGCAAAAAAACCATGCGGTATAGGCCAATTTACATCATTGAGGAAAAATTCACTTCCCGACTCCAATCTGGCAGTCAGATTAAATCCCTGGATTAATTAACTGTCACTAAGCATAAGATGTAATTTTATTGTTCTCAAGAAAGGCGTCCAGGCCTCTCTTGAATTCATTAAGTGAGTTGGACATCACCACTTTCTCTCCCAGAGAGTTCCAGAGTCTCACGGCTCTGACCGTAAAGAATCCCCTTCCATGCTGGTGCAGGAACCTCCTTTCCTCCAGACGCATAGTGTGCCCCCTCGTCTTTGTCACCATCCTTGGTATAAACAGGTCATGGGAGAGATCTCTGTACTGCCCCCTGATGTATTTATACATGTTTATGAGGTCTCCCCTAAGCCTTCTCTTTTCCAACGTAAATAGGCCTAATTTTGACAACCTCTCTGGGTATTCTAGTCCCTCCATTCCCTTTATTACCTTAGTCGCCCTCCTTTGTACCCTCTCTAGCTCCAATATGTCTTTCCTGAGCACCGGAGCCCAGAACTGTGCACAATATTCTAAGTGCGGCCTTACCAGCGCTAGCGCTCAGCATGGGGCCGGGGGCCCAGGGCCGGCTCCAGGTTTTTGTGGGCCCCGGGCGAAAGAGTCTCAGTGGGCCCCTTTAACACATACCACGATTCATGATGCACAGATACTGAAGAGAAATCTACTATACACTGCGTTCCAAATTTTTATGCAAATAATATTTTCTCAGATTTTTCCAAATTACCTATATGATTTGCAGTCATTGTAATTTTCCAGTCAAATAACTATTAGAGTACAATTGAAAGGTTTTTGTACAGACTGCCTATGATAACAGTATATTTTTAAAAAAATAAAAAACTCAAACTGCACTCAAAATGCATGTTCCAAATTATTATGCACAGCAGAGTTTTCAACCTTTTCATTTTAATAAAGAACAAAAAAATGGTATTTTTTGAAATTATAAGCATTAGCAGGTTATTACAAACTGAAATCAAACAGTTTTCAACTCAAAACTTTATTCTAGGTGATGTTACATTTGCACATAGGACCACTTGTTCGAAAGGAGCTTCTGAACTCTCTCGTCCATTGAATTTGTCAGGTTTTGGATGGTTTCTGCTTCAATTGTTTTGCATGAGGACAGAATACCCTCCCAGAGCTGTTGCTTAGATGTGAACGGCCCCCCGCCATCATAGACACTCCTTTTGATGATGCTCCAGAGATTCTCAATGGGGTTGAGGTCAGGGGAGCATGGGGCCACACCATAAGTTTGTCCCCTTTTATGCCCGTAGCAGCCAGAGATGCAGATGTGTTATGTGCAGCATGAGACGGGGCATTTTCATGCATGAAATGATCTCGATGGTCCAGATGGATGGAGTGGAGGATGGCTGGTTGATGGACACCCCATGCAAACACGGCTACTTCGCTAACAAGGAGGAGGTGGAGTAATGTTTTGGGCTGGAATCATGGGGAGAGAGATTGTCAGCCCTTTTAGGATCCCTGAAGGGGTAAAGATGAACTCCATAATGTATGTTGAGTTTCTCAAACAGCACTTCCTTCCATGGTTCAAGAAGAAGAACCGTGCATTCCGCAGCAAGATCATTTTCATGCATGATAATGCCCCGTCTCATGCTGCACATAACACATCTGCATCTCTGGCTGCTATGGGCATAAAAGGGGACAAACTTATGGTGTGGCCCCCATGCTCCCCTGACCTCAACCCCATTGAGAACCTCTGGAGCATCATCAAAAGGAGTGTCTATGATGGCGGGAGGCAGTTCACATCTAAGCAACAGCTCTGGGAGGGTATTCTGTCCTCATGCAAAACAATTGAAGCAGAAACCCTCCAAAACCTGACAAATTCAATGGACGAGAGAGTTCAGAAGCTCCTTTCAAACAAGCGGTCCTATGTGCAAATGTAACATCACCTAGAATAAAGTTTTGAGTTGAAAACTGTTTGATTTCAGTTTCTAATAACCTGCTAATGCTTATAATTTCAAAAATGACCATTTTTTTGTTCTTTATTAAAATGAAAAGGTTGAAAACTCTGCTGTGCATAATAATTTGGAACATGCATTTTGAGTGCAGTTTGAGTTTTTTATTTTTTTAAAAATATACTGTTATCATAGGCAGTTTGTACAAAAACCTTTCAATTGTACTCTAATAGTTATTTGACTGGAAAATTACAATGACTACAATTCATATAGGTAATTTGGGAAAATCTGAGAAAATATTATTTGCCTAATAATTTGGAACACAGTGTATAATTGTCTTATCCCGTCTGTCTGTCTGTCTGTCTGTCTGTCTGTCCGTCCTGGAAATCACGCGTCGCTCATTGGTTCGGCAGCGGCCAATCAGCGCCGCGGGATTTCTGAAAAAAGATGGCGGCCGTTAGCGGCTCATCTGCGGGACGGAGCTCAGCGGCGATGCAGCCGGGAGATGACCGGCGCAAGGTCAACCGCGACCAATCAGCGAATATGGCGCCAAATTTAGACCCCGCTCTGCTGATTGGTCGCGGTTGCCGGCCGCGACTAATCAGCATTGTTGGCGCCAAATTGCCGGCCGCGACTAATCAGCATTGTTGGCGCCAAATTGCTGGCCGCGACCAATCAGCATTATTGGCGCAAAATTTAAACCCCGCTCTGCTGATTAGTCGCGCCCGCCGGCCGTGACCAATCAGCGATATAGTCGCCAAATTTCAACACTGCTTTGCTGATTGGTCGCGGTTGCCGGCCGCGACCAATCAGCGATTTTGGCGCCAAATTTAAACACCGCTCTGCTGATTGCGCCCTGTCGGCCGCATACATATTCTAGAATACCCGATGCATTAGAATCGGGCCACCATCTAGTATATATATAGTGCAATGCAAAGATTTCACTTCTTACATTACATGAGTGATACCTATTGTAAATTCCACAATAGCTCAGAAACCAGCGAATCGCTCCACACAGTATACTAGCCCCCATAAAATGCTCCTTACAGGAGACTGGCCCCCATAAAATGCTTCATACAGAATACTGGCCCCCATAAAATGCTCCATACAGGATACTGGTCCCCATATAACGCTCCATACAGGATACTGGTCCCCATATAACGCTCCATACAGGATACTGGTCCTCATATAACGCTCCATACAGGATACTGGTCCCCATATAGCGCTCCATGCAGGATACTGGCCCCCATATAGCACTCCATACAGAATATTGGCTCCCATATAACACTCCATACAGGATACTGGCCCCCATATAATGTTCCACATAGAATACTGGCCCCCATATAACGCTCCATACAGAATACTGGCCCCCTTATAACGCTACATTCAAGATACTGGCCCCCATATAATGCTCCATACAGAATACTGGCCCCCATATAACGCTCCATGCAGAATACTGGCCCCCATATAACGCTCCATGCAGGATACTGGCCCACATATAACGCTCCATGCAGGATACTGGCCCCCATATAACGCTCCATGCAGAATACTGGCCCCCATATAACGCTCCATGCAGGCTGTTCCCCACACATAATGACACATGCAGGCTGTTCCCCCCCATATAGGATGTCACCCCCCCTTATAATGCCCCAAGCATGATGACACCCCTTCCTTATAATGCCCCATGCAGGATGTCACACACACACCCTCCCTTATAATGCCCCATGCAGGATGTCACCCCCCCCCTCCCTTATAATGCCCCATGCAGGATGTCACCCCCCCTCCCTTATAATGCCCCATGCAGGATGTCACACACCCCTTCTCCCTTATAATGCCCCATGCAGGATGTCACCCCCCCCTCCCTTATAATGCCCCATGCAGGATGTCACACCCCCCCTCCCTTATAATGCCCCATGCAGGATGTCACACCCCCCCTCCCTTATAATGCCCCATGCAGGATGTCACCCCCCCCTCCCTTATAATGCCCCATGCAGGATGTCACACACCCCCACCTCACCCCCCTCCCTTATACTGCCAGAGGCTTCCATACAATAAAAAAAAAAATCAAATACTCACCTCACGTCTCACCTGCTGCCGCTGCTCCGGACTCCAGCGTCGCCGGCCTCATCCCGCTCTGCGCTGTGACTGCTCAGGAGAGAGCGCGGTGTAAAGACGTCACCGCACCCTCTGACCTGAGACGTCACAGTCCAGCAGCCGCGGAGGATGCAGGAGCTGCTGTGGAGGCACGGGGAGGGGTAAGTATTGTGCCAGGGCCCTGAGCAAGCAGGGGCAGAGCGGGCGCTGACACCGCTCTCCTCCGTTCACGGGTTCCATAGCGCGCGGGGTGCCCGACGGTGAGGCACCGCCCCGCTTGCTCAGGGCCCCGGCATTTGCCCGGGTGCGCCAGGTGCTGACGCCGGCCCTGCGGGGGCCCCATGAGGAGACGCACAAGAGGGGGGCCCCAATGGGGCCCTGACCGGCCGGGCCCCATACTGGAGTCAGGACAGTCATGCCCTGATGGCGGCCCTGCTGGAGGCTGGAGGGGCCCCCTCTCCCTCGGGGCCTCCGTTCAATGAACGGGCTGCACGGGCGGTAGGTTCGCCCCTGGGATGGCATATCAATGCGAGCTGTGGCAAGAAGGTTTGCGGTGTCTGACGGCGTAGTGTCCAGAGGCTGGAGGCACTACCAGGAGACAGGCCAGTACACCAGGAGACGTGGAGGGGGCCGTAGGAGGGCTACAACCCAGCAGCAGGACCGCTACCTCCGCCTTTGTGCAAGGAGGAACAGGAGGAGCACTGCCAGAGCCCTGCAAAATGACCTCCAGCAGGCCACAAATGTGCATGTGTCTGCACAAACGGTTAGAAACCGAGTCCATGAGGGTGGTATGAGGGCCCGATGACCACAGATTGGGTTTGTGCTCACAGCCCAACACCGTGCAGGACGCTTGGCATTTGCCACAGAACACCAGGATTGGCAAAGTCGCCACTGGCGCCCTGTGCTCTTCACAGATGAAAGCAGGTTCATACTGAGCACATGTGACAGACGTGACAGAGTCTGGAGACGCTGTGGAGAGTGATCTGCTGCCTGCAACATCCTTCAGCAAGACCGGTTTGGCAGTGAGTCAGTAATGGTGTGGGGTGGCATTTCTTTGGAGGGCCGCACAGCCCTTCATGTGCTCGCCAGAGGTAGCCTGATGGCCATAAGGTACCGAGATGAGATTCTCAGCCCCCTTGTAAGACCATATGCTGGTGCGGTTGGCCCTGGATTCCTCCTAATGCAGGACAATGCCAGACCTCATGTGGCTGGAGTGTGTCAGCAGTTCCTGCAAGATGAAGGCATTGAAGCTATGGACTGGCCCGCCCGTTCCCCAGACCTGAATCCGATTGAGCACATCTGGGACATCATGTCTCGCTCCATCCACCAACGTCACGTTGCACCACAGACTGTCCAGGAGTTGGCGGATGCTTTAGTCCAGGTCTGGGAGGAGATCCCACAGGAGACCATCCGCAACCTCATCAGGAGCATGCCCAGGCGTTGTAGGGAGGTCATACAGGCACGTGGAGGCCACATGCAATACTCAGCCTCATCAGGAGCATGCCCAGGCGTTGTAGGGAGGTCATACAGGCACGTGGAGGCCACACACAATACTCAGCCTCATCAGGAGCATGCCCAGGCGTTGTAGGGAGGTCATACAGGCACGTGGAGGCCACACACAATACTGAGCCTCATTTTGACTTGTTTTAAGGACATTACATCAAAGTTGGATCAGCCTGTAATGTGTTTTTCCACTTTAGTTTTGGGGGTGACTCCAAATCCAGGCCTCCATTGGTTAATAAATGTGATTTCCATTGATGATTTTTGGGTGATTTTGTTGTCAGCACATTCAGCTTTGTACAGAACAAAGTATTCAATGAGAATATTTCATTCATTCAGATCTGGGATGTGTTATTTGAGTGTTCCCTTTAATTTTTTGAGCAGTGTATATATCCTCCATCTCCTGCAGCATACCCCCATATATAGTGCTGTATACCCTCCATGTCCTGCTATATACCCCCATATACATAGTACTGTGTACCCTGAATATATCACTGTATTGCTCCATATAGTGCTGTTTAAATCCCTATAGTGCTTTATACCCGCCATATTGTGCTTTGCTCATTTATCTTGGCAGCTGTTCCCACTTCGATAAACAAGTGTTTGTCTTCTCCATTAATGCAGATGTGAGATTCAGACCTAGGAATAGATCAGTCTTTGTGAGCTCATCATAGATCAGCTGCCTCCACTGGTCTGGGGAGCGACGGGTGTGTAACATCAGAGGAATATAAGCAAGAAATAATAAAAAAAACACACTACTAATATTACCATAAGTGTCATTATATACAGGAGCTCTGTAGATAGTATACAGTGTCAGTGTACAGATAATACAAGGATCACCAGTGACATTATACACAGGAGCTCTGTATATATTGTCAGTATACAGGTAATACAGGGATCACCAGTGACATTATACACAGGAGCTCTGTATATAATGTCAGTGTAGAGGTAATACAGGGATCACCAGTGACATTATACACAGGAGCTCTGTATATAGTGGTCTGGGCAAAGTGCGGCACAACCGAGACAGCCATTGCCTGCTTGTCGCACTGCACACTCCCCTGCCTGTCTGTCACCGCTATGTGCATCCTCAGGATGCAGACAGCAGTGACTGCATTGGTGGAAGATGGCGCCGCTGGCCCCTTCTTCCACCAATCACCAAGTGAGACAGCTGATGCGATGACATCATGTCATTGCGTAAGCTCAGCCGAGCAGTGCACTGCGGACCGGAGACGGGAGCAGAGAATGACACAGCAACGGGAGCGTGGTGAGTATCTGGTGTTTTTTTTCATGGCTTTGGGGGTCAGTTGCAGGACATGGGGAGGCCATGGGGGTCAGTTGCAGGCCATGGGGGGTCAGTTGCTGCACATGGGGGTCAGTTGCAGGACATGGGGAGGCCATGAGGGTCAGTTACTGTACATGGGGGTCTCCTGCTGGACATGGGGAGGTGGCCATGGGGTTCTCCTGCTGGACATGGAGAGGTGGCCATGGGGGTCTCCTGCTGGACAAGGGGAGGTGGCCATGGGGGTCTCCTGCTGGACACCTGGAGGTGGCCATGGGGGTCAGTTTCTGGACACGGGGAGGTGGCCATGGGGGGTCTCCTGCTGGACATGGGGAGATGGCCATGGGGGTCTCCTGCTGGACATGGGGAGGTGGCCATGATGGTCTCCTGCTTGACATGGGGAGATGGCTATGGGGGTCCCCTGCTGGACATGGGAAGGTGGCCATGGGGGGTCTCTTGCTGGACATGGGGAGGCTGTGTGGAGCCTCTTACGGTATATAGGGGGCTGTGTGTGTACTCAAACGGTATATAGGGGATGTCAGCATACTTAATTCTGCTCAATATTAAGTGATACAATTAATAAAGTAATTATAATTAATATCTTACTATTAATATTGAGCAGTTAATATCAGCCTACTGGTTCGGCCTTCCAAAACAGTCACGGTCTCTCATATGGCCTCTCTGGAAAATTAATTGCCTACCCCTGGTGTACAGGGATCACCTGTGACATTATACACAGGAGCTCTGTATATAGTGTATAATGTACAGGTAATATAGTGATCACTGGTGACATTATACACAGGAGCACTATATATACTGTACTGGGATCACAAGTGACATTATACATAGGAACTCTGCATATAGCGGCAGTTTACCGGTAATTCAAGGATCAACAGCGACATTATACACAGGAGCCCTGTATATAGTGTACAGGTAATACAGTGATCACTAGTGACATTATGCACAGGCACTCTGTAAATAGTGTACAGGTAATACAGGGATCACCATTTGCATTATACATAGACGCTCTGTATATAGTGTACAGGTAATACAGTGATCACTAGTGACATTATACACAGGATCTCTGTATATAGTGTACAGGTAATACAGGGATCACCAGAGACATTATACACAGACGCTCTGTATATAGTGTACAGGTAATACAGTGATCACTAGTGACATTATACACAGGAGCTCTGTGTACCGAGCCCCTCCTCTTTGCTTCTGCTCACTGGGCCTCATGCACCAGTAAGGACAGTAATGCGCTGATGGCAGCCCTGCACTTGAACACTGCCTCAGCGTTTCATTTTATTATATTTTTTATTGGATTAATATAGAAAAAATATCAATCACACCAGTTTTTTAAACCATTTACCAATCCCCGTAAATAATCTGATCGCTGTGTTGTGTTGTTGGTCGTTAGAATTACAGAGACACCAAATATGTCTGTTATTTGCTGATTTGTGATGTTTATTACTTTTTAATAAAGCAAATTAAAACTGACATTATTGTAATTGTTTTTCATTATGTTTCAGTAATTAACAAGATCACACCATTATGGCTTAATAATCCTAATAAATTTAAACTACCACTAACTAATGATCTGAGCACAAAGTAGGAATCCGTTTACGCATAAGGATCATATGGCAGGATCAGATAAGTTATGTTAACTTAAAGATCTAATTCCCCTTCCAACCACTAGAGGTCGCTATAGGGATTCCCAATATTATTCTACTGAGCTGCCTGCTCAGTTAGAAATGACTGCGCTGAAGTCTCAGAGAGAGAGAAGAATTTGGGAATACAAACTGATAACAACCTTTGACACATTCAAAACAGGATTAAATGTATCACATGGATTCATGAGCTTTTATACAAAACAAATGGGCATTTGGGGATATCATATATTCATGTGTTGTTATACAAATTTAAAGGACAATTGGGGATATCACATCTCCAAGAGACTCCATTTTGAGGACAATGAACTTTTGACATGTATGCGAACTCTCTTGCTTTGATTTATCGCTTTCCACAGCTCACTTAAGTATTTTCAGATCTCCACAGGTTGCTAACCATATACCAATAATACAATTTGTTCCGCCTATCTTAGAATCTTGCTTTAACTTTCCCAGCTCCTCTCCCCCTCCCTAGCCTGACTCTGCTTTACGTCACCTGTCGTATTTATGACAGCACATAGCACTGATTTTTTTTCCTTTTTTTTTTTTTCTTTCTTTTGCCTATGTACATATGTATGTGTTTTCAGATTTGGTGTCATTATAAGCCTGAAGAAGAGACCTGAGTTGTCTCGAAGGCTTGCTATGTTTACCATCTTTTCAGTTAGCCATTAAAAGGTATCAACCACTGAGGACTCTCAGATTCCAATATTGTTCTATCTACTGGCTAACACGGTATAAATATTCTTTACCTTATGCGCTGAAGTTATCACTGAACGAAGAACTAAATGCAAGCGGCGTCTCACGTGTTAGTGGAGCCGCTGTCCTTGTGGATAGGAGCGTGTGCAGCGGTGTATTAGCACAGCTCCTACCGTGGATAACGCTGCACACAGTCAGATATCACCAGAGGGGATTATACAGGCTGTCATTGAAGCGCAATGTCAGTATGCGGCAGACCACATGAATGTTTCACAGGAGACGCTGCACTCATTGATTTACAGTGTGCATGGCGGTATTTATTCATTGCGTCTGTCGTTATTCAGATTATACAGGTAAATACAAGTTATGTCAGTGTGTGTCTGCCAAAGGGCTGTCGAGGATGATGTTCATTCCATATCTATATTCTTGACCTAACTCAGTTTAGGCTGGCTATCCCTAAAACCTGAGACCTGTTTTCGGCTTTATCTAAGGGCCCAGCCTCCACACTCATACGTTCCTCACACAATCGCCTCCAAGACTTCTCCCGAGTGTCCCCCATCCTCTGGAATTCTGTGCCCCCACACATCACTATCTGCCACACTTAGACCCTTCAGACGGAACTTGAAATCCCACCTCGTCAGGACGGCTACAGCCTGCAATGACCCCGCTGCCACCTCACCACCACCGGAGCTGCCGCAACCCCCTACCCGACTGTCTCCTCCTCATTATCCTGTATACTGTAACCCCCCAAGGGCAGGGTCCTCTCCTTTCTGTACCAGTCTGTCATTGTTAGTTTGTTGACCGTGTTTAATACTTGCATCCTGTATGTAACCCCTTCTCATGTACCGCACCATGAAATTACTGGTGCTGCAAGCATAAATGATAATATTACTTTTTATATTTAATACAGATTGCCTCTGCTGGTAACACCCAGTACTGCACAGTAGATGGAAGCATTTTCTTAGTTCTGCCAGTAGGTGTCAGTAGCGCTCAGTGTCACAGAGAGATCAGGAGACAGAAAAGCTGAATCTGGGGAAATAGTGAGAACCAGTGGCGTACCGCCAATGGCGGCAGACCACGCCACTGCTATGGGGCCCGTGGCCGGAGGGGGCGGTGAGGGCCCCAAGCAGCGTGGGAACGAGGAGGATAGGTAAGAGGTTGCGGCGGCAGAGGAGCGGGTTGCGGCAGTGCAGGAGCGGGGCACACGCTGTAGCCTCTGCTGCAGCTATCACGTGTCCCCGCTGCTAAAGGGACATGAATATTCCCTCTTCTCCACTCCCATGGGCGTGGAGAAGACGGAATATTCATTCTCTTTAGTAGCGGGCACGGAGGAGAGCTGAGCCGCATCTCCTGCTGTCAGTGCAGAGGAGTGAATGTGCCGGCAGCAGCTCACCTCTGTGTCTGAGAGCGCCCGCTGCTCAGATGCAGACAGGACTCAGCGCTGGAGCAGGGGTGAGGAAGGAAGGTGAGTATAAGTGTTTATTGTTTTATGTGTGCAGTGATTGGGGGGGGTGAGGAAGCCACACGTACCAGGAATGGGGGATTGAGGAGGCCACACGTACCAGGAATGGGGGATTGAGGAGGCCACACGTACCAGGAATGGGGGATTGAGGAGGCCACACGTACCAGGAATGGGGGATTGAGGAGGCCACACGTACCAGGAATGGGGGATTGAGGAGGCCACACGTACCAGGAATGGGGGATTGAGGAGGCCACACTTACCAGGAATGGGGGATTGAGGAGGCCACACTTACCAGGAATGGGGGATTGTGGAGGCCACACGTACCAGGAATGGGGGATTGAGGAGGCCACACGTACCAGGAATGGGGGATTGAGGAGGCCACACGTACCAGGAATGGGGGATTGAGGAGGCCACACGTACCAGGAATGGGGGATTGAGGAGGCCACACGTACCAGGAATGGGGGATTGAGGAGGCCACACGTACCAGGAATGGGGGATTGAGGAGGCCACACGTACCAGGAATGGGGGATTGTGGAGGCCACACGTACCAGGAATGGGGGATTGAGGAGGCCACACGTACCAGGAATGGGGGATTGAGGAGGCCACACGTACCAGGAATGGGGGATTGTGGAGGCCACACGTACCAGGAATGGGGGATTGTGGAGGCCACACGTACCAGGAATGGGGGATTGTGGAGGCCACACGTACAAGGATTGGGGGATTGAGGAGGCCACACGTACCAGGATTGGGGGATTGAGGAGGCCACACGTACCAGGATTGGGGGATTGAGGAGGCCACACGTACCAGGATTGGGGGATTGAGGAGGCCACACGTACCAGGATTGGGGGATTGAGGAGGCCACACGTGCCGGGGATTGGGGGATTGAGGAGGCCACACGTGCTGGGGATTGAGGAGGCCACACATGCCGGGGAGGATTGGGGGATTGAGGAGGCCACACGTGCCGGGGATTGGGGGATTGAGGAGGCCACACATGCCGGGGATTGAGGAGGCCACACATGCCAGGGATTGGGGGACTGTGGGATTGAGGAGGCCACACATGCCAGGGATTGGGGGATTGTGGGATTGAGGAGGCCACACATGGCAGGGATTGGGGGATTGTGGGATTGAGGAGGCCACACATGCCAGGGATTGGGGGATTGTGGGATTGAGGAGGCCACACATGCCAGGGATTGGGGGATTGTGGGAGTGAGGAGGCCACACATGCCAGGGATTGGGGGATTGTGGGAGTGAGGAGGCCACACATGCCAGGGATTGGGGGATTGTGGGATTGAGGAGGCCACACATGCCAGGGATTGGGGGATTGTGGGATTGAGGAGGCCACACATGCCAGGGATTGGGGGATTGAGGAGGCCACACATGCCAGGGATTGGGGGATTGAGGAGGCCACACATGCCAGGGATTGGGGGATTGTGGGATTGAGGAGGCCACACATGCCAGGGATTGGGGGATTGTGGGATTGAGGAGGCCACACATGCCAGGGATTGGGGGATTGTGGGATTGAGGGGGCCACACATACCAGGGATTGGGGGATTGAAGAGGTTACACATACCAGGGATTGTGGGGGCCACACATACCAGGGATTGTGGGATTGAGGGGGCCACACATACGAGGATGGGGAAATTTACCAGTAGCTGCTGCATTTCCCACCATAGGCTTATACTCAAGTCAATAGGTTTTCCCATTTTTATTTTGTAAAATTAGGGGCCTCGGCTTATATTCGGGTCGGCTTATTTAATATATACTGTATTTTAAAATCAGTGAGTACGTGGTGCCCATAATACTGCAGGACTGTGGCGTGCATTATACTATATGGGGGCTGCATTTTACCCTATGAGGTGTGTAATATACTGTATGGAGGACTATGGGGAGTGCATTATATTCTATGGAGGACCATGGGAAGTTCATCATATTATATGGAGGATTATGGGGGCGCATTATACTATATGGAAGATTATTGGTGGTGCATTATACTATATGGAAGGCTATGTGGGGCCATTATAATACTTTGAGGGCTATGTTGGGGGCCATTATACTGTATGAAAGCAATTATACAGTGTGAAGGTTTGTGTGGGCCATTATACTGTTTGGAGGGCTGTGTGAGGGCCATTATACTGTTTGGAGGGCTGTGTGGGGGCCATGAGAGTGTATGGAAGGCTCTGTGGGGTTCACAGTTGGGGGATTATACTGTGTTAGGGTCACCATACTTTGCCGTGGGAGTTGAAGTGGGGTACAATAGGGTCATTATACTGTGCATGTGGAGGAATGCACCATAGGGGTATCATACTGTTTGGGGGGCACTTTTGTTGGCATCATACTTTATGGGGGCAATGAAGGAGGAATCTACGACTTCAGAAGGAGGAAAATTACTACGTAAAGGCTGGAAAGTTATGAGATCTGCTCTTCTGTGACACAGACAAATATTTATTTTTTGTAGGGGGGGGGGGGACCAATTAGAGCTTCTGCTATGGGGCCCCATGACTTCTATGTACGCCCCTGGTGAGAACGTACAAACCCGCTCGCATATTAACCCCTTAATAACATTTGACGTACTAATACGCGTCTGTGCCCTGGGACTTAAGAGCCAGACCCGTATTAGTACGTCATGGCGATCGCGCGCGCACACAGGCTGTGCGGGCGCGATCGCCGCCGGGTGTCAGCTGATTGTCACAGCTGACACCCGGTACTATGTGCAGGGAGCGGTCCTGCACCGCTCCCAGCACATTAACCCCCGCTATGCTGCGATCGAAGTCGATCGAAATCGATCGCGGCATTGCGGGGGCAAGGGGAGGTGATCGGCGATACTCACCTCCTCTTCCGGCTTCCAGCGCAGACTGCAGCGGCTTCCCGGGTGTTGCCATGACGACCCGATGTCGTCATGACAACATCCGGGTCACCAGAGAGCAGGAAGATTGCTTGGACATGCGCAGTGCATCTCCAAGCAATCTTAACACTGTGCACTTCTGACAGCCTGCATGGCATAGGGATGGTGCTCCATTCCTATGCCATGCAGGCGATCAGAAAAAAAAAAGTGAAAGTCCCAGAGTGGGACAAAGTAATAAGGTGTACAAACTGTCTGAAAGTGGAAAAAAAAAAAAAATGTGTAAAAATATTATAAAAAAATCAAAAAAAATAATACACCAAAAATAAAAATATAATGTACCCATCAATAAATATTATTATAAAAAAAAAACAATAAAAGTACACATATTTGGTATCGCCGCGTCCGGAACAGCTTGACCTATAAAACTGTCCCACTAGTTAACCCCATCAGTGAACACGGTAAAAAAAAAAAAAAAAAAAATCCCAGCAAAAAACAATGCTTTATCACCATACCGCCAAACAAAAAGTGGAATAACACGCGATCAAAAAGACGCATATAAATAAAAATGATACCGCTGAAAACGTCATCTCGTCCCACAAAAAACAAGCCGCCATACAGCTCCATCAGCCGAAAAATAAAAAAGTTTCAGCTCTCAGAATAAAGCGATGCTAAAAAATATTTTTTTCTATAAAATAGCTTTTATTGTGTATAAGCGCCAAAACATAGAAAAATTATACAAATGTGGTACCGCTGTAAACGTACTGACCCGAAGAATAAAGCTACCTCATCAATTTTACCACATGCGGAACAGAATAAAAAAAAAAAAACAATTCCTGAATTGTTGGTTTTTGTTTATTCTGCCTCCCAAAAATCGAATAGAAAGCGATCAAAAAACGTCACGTGTCTGAAAATGGCACCAATAACAACGTCAAGTCATCCCGCAAAAAACGAGCCGTCACATGACTGTCTGCCAAAATCTGGAAAAATTATAGCTCTCAAAATATGGCGATGCAAAAACTAGATTTTACAAAAAATGCGTCTTTTAGTGTGTGACAGCTGTCAGTCATAAAAACCCCATATGATTCTGGCATTGCTGTAATCACACCGACCCGAAGAATAAAGTCGTCTAATCACTTATACTGCACAAGGAAAAATAAACTCTTGGGTTAGGATGGGGCTAGGGTTGTGCTGGGGCTAGGGTTGTGCTGGGGCTAGGGTTGTGCTGGGGCTAGGGTTGTGCTAGGGCTAGGGTTGTGCTAGGGCTGGGGTTGGGATTTTTTTCAAAAGTAAGAAAAAAAGATGACGATATGGTGACTAGTGTTGAGAGCAAGTGCTCGCTACTTGAGTTTGCATCGGGTGCTCTGGTATGCATTGAGTATCGTGGGTATTTGAGTGACATGCTCGAGTCTCTGCCCCATATGCTTCGCGGCCAAAAAACTTTACGGGGATTGCCTGCCATGCATGAGCGATCCCCGCATGTTTTTTTTTGGGTGCCTAATAACCGTGAAACATGCGGAGCAGGGACTCGAGCATGTCACTCGAGCACACGCTGTACATGGTGCATACCTGAGTACCCGATGCAAACTCAAGTAGCGAGCACTTGCGCTCAAGAATAATGACAACTTATTCAATATGATGACCTAATGTAAACAAATTCTGTGCCGTACCTCTGGGTTCAAAATGTTCACTATACACCTTAATAAAATCCTTGAGGGGTATAGTTTCCAAAATGGGGACACTTGTGGGGGAGCTCCACTGTTTAGGCACATCACGGGCTCTCCAAACGCGACATGGTGTCCGCTAACAAATTGAATGGAAAATCTGCTCAAATTGTTAGCGGACGCCATGTTGCGTTTGGAGAGCCCCTGTGTGCCCAAACATTGGAGCTCCCCCACAAGTGACCCCATTTTGGAAACTAGACCCCCCAAGGCACCTATCTAGATGCATAGTAAGCACTTGGAACCCCCAGGTGCTTCACAAATTGATTCGTAAAAATGAAAAAGTGAAAAAAAAAACACTTTTTCATTTTTATGAATCAATTTGTGAAGCACCTGGGGTTCCAAGTGCTCACTATGCATCTAGAAAGGTGCCTTGGGGGGTCTAGTTTCCAAAATGGGGTCACTTGTGGGGGAGCTCCAATGTTTGGGCACACAGGGACTCTCTAAATGCAACATGGTATCCGCTAACAAATTGAATGGAAAATCGGCTCAAATTGTTAGCGGACACCACATTGCGTTTGGAGAGCCCCTCTGTGCCCAAACTTTGGAGCTCCCCCACAAGTGACCCCATTTTGGAAACTAGACCCCCCAAGGCACCTATCTAGATGCATAGTGAGCACTTGGAACCCCTAGGTGCTTCACAAATTGATTCGTAAAAATGAAAAAGTGAAAAAAAAAACACTTTTTCATTTTTACGAATCAATTTGTGAAGCACCTAGGGGTTCCAAGTGCTCACTATGCATCTAGATAGGTGCCTTGGGGGGTCTAGTTTCCAAATTGGGGTCACTTGTGGGGGAGCTCCAATGTTTGGGCACACAGGGACTCTCCAAATGCAACATGATATCCGCTAACAAATTGTCGGCTCAAATTGTTAGCAGATATCATGTTGCATTTGGAGAGTCCCTGTGTGCCCAAACATTGGAGCTCCCCCACAAGTGACCCCATTTTGGAAACTAGACCCCCCAAGGCACCTATCTAGATGCATAGTGAGCACTTGGAACCCCTAGGTGCTTCACAAATTGATTCGTAAAAATGAAAAAGTGGGTTTTTTTTCACTTTTTCATTTTTTACGAATCAATTTGTGAAGCACCTGGGGGTTCCAAGTGCTCACTATGCATCTAGAAAGGTGCCTTGGGGGGTCTAGTTTCCAAAATGGGGTCACTTGTGGGGGAGCTCCAAAGTTTGGGCACAGAGGGGCTCTCCAAACGCAATGTGGTGTCCGCTAACAATTTGAGCCGATTTTCCATTCAATTTGTTAGCGGATACCATGTTGCATTTAGAGAGTCCCTCTGTGCCCAAACATTGGAGCTCCCCCACAAGTGACCCCATTTTGGAAACTAGACCCCCCAAGGCACCTATCTAGATGCATAGTGAGCACTTGGAACCCCTAGGTGCTTCACAAATTGATTCGTAAAAATGAAAAAGTGAAAAAAAATAACACTTTTTCATTTTTATGAATCAATTTGTGAAGCACCTGGGGTTCCAAGTGCTCACTATGCATCTAGAAAGGTGCCTTGGGGGGTCTAGTTTCCAAAATGGGGTCACTTGTGGGGGAGCTCCAATGTTTGGGCACACAGGGACTCTCCAAATGCAACATCATATCCGCTAACAAATTGTCGGCTCAAATTGTTAGCGGATATCATGTTGCATTTGGAGAGTCCCTGTGTGCCCAAACATTGGAGCTCCCCCACAAGTGACCCCATTTTGGAAACTAGACCCCCCAAGGCACCTATCTAGATGCATAGTGAGCACTTGGAACCCCTAGGTGCTTCACAAATTGATTCGTAAAAATGAAAAAGTGTTTTTTTTTTTCACTTTTTCATTTTTACGAATCAATTTGTGAAGCACCTGGGGGTTCCAAGTGCTCACTATGCATCTAGAAAGGTGCCTTGGGGGGTCTAGTTTCAAAAATGGGGTCACTTGTGGGGGAGGTCCAATGTTTGGGCACACAGGGGCTCTCCAAACAGAACATGGTGTCCGCTAATTATTCAAGCAAATTTTACAATCAAAAAGTCAAATGGCGCTCCTTCCCTTCCGAGCCCTGCCGTGCGCCCAAACAGTGTTTCTTCCCCAAATATTGGGTATCTGCGTGCCCAGGGGAAATTGCACAACAAATTTTGGGGTCCATTTTTTCTTGTTACCCCTGTGAAAATAAAAAAAATTGGGTCTAAAGTAACATTTTTGTGAAAAAAGTTAAATGTTCATTTTTTTCTTCCACATTCAAAAAATTCCTGTGAAGCACCTGAAGGGTTAATAAAGTTCTTGAATGTGGTTTTGAGCACCTTGAGGGGTGCAGTTTTTAGAATGGTGTCACTTTTGGGTATTTTCTGTCATAAAGACCTCTCAAAGTGACTTCAAATGTGATGTGGTCCCTAAAAAAATGGTTTTATAAATTTTGTTGGAAAAATGAGAAATCGCTGGTCAACTTTTAACCCTTATAGCTCCCTAACAAAAAAAAATTTGGGTTCCAAAATTGTGCTGATGTAAAGTAGACATGTGGGAAATGTTATTTATTAACTCTTTTGTGTGACATATCGCTCTGATTTCAGGGCTTAAAAATAGTGTTGAGCCACCCCCGTAGTGTTCGGGTTCGGTTCGGTTCGTCGAACACCGGGATGTTCGAGGAACTGTTCGTCGAACTGTTCGTCGAACACCTTAGAACACCGTCGAACACCGTTAAAACCAATGGCAGGCAAACAAAAACACATAGAAACACATAGAAAACACCTGCAAAGGTGTCCAAAAGCTGACAAACTGCTCAGAAGACACTCTCTTTAAAAAAGCCGGCCGGCAAATTCAGCAGCAGCATACACCGGTACCCGACAATTTAGACAAGAAGGAATAGAGCATCACACATAGATTAGACAGATAGAAACATGTCAGTCACACATATAAGAAGCACAGTGACAGTGTTGGTTACTGCACTTGTCATTTAGTGTAAAGGATTTATTAAAAAAAATATTAGTGTTTTCATGCACCGTCTCTTTAAAAAAGCCGGCCGGCAATTCAGCATCTGTACCCGACAATTTAGAACAGAAAGAATAGAGCTTCACACATAGATTAGATAGATAGAAACATGTCAGTCACATATATAATAAGTACAGTGAGAGTGTTGCTTACTGTACTTGTCATTTAGTGTAAAGGATTTATTTAAAAAAATAATAGTGTTTTCATGCACTGTCTCTTTAAAAAAGCCGGCCGGCAATTCAGCATCTGTACCCGACAATTTAGAACAGAAAGATAGAGCATCACACATAGATTAGATAGATAGAAACATGTCAGTCACATATATATGAAGTACAGTGATAGTGTTGGTTACTGTACTTGTCATTTAGTATTAAAATAAAGGATTTATTATTAAAAAAATTGGCGTGGGGTTCCCCTTAATTTTAGGCTCTAGCGGAGGTTAAGCAGACGGCTGGGGCAGATGTTTGAAGCCTGGGAAGGGGGTAATACCCACGGAGCTTCCCAGGCTACTAATATCAGCCCCCAGCTGAATACATAGCCTTTACTAGCTATTAAAATGGGGGACCCCCCCAAAAAAATGACGTGGGGTCCCCCCTAATTTAATAGCTAGCAAAGGCTAGGCAGACAGCTGGGGGCTGATATTAATAGCCCAGGAAGGGAGCCATGAATATTGGCCCCCTCCCATGCTAGAAACACCAGCCGTCAGCCGCCCCAGAAATGGCGCATTCATAGGATGCGCCAATTCTGGCACTTAGCCTCGCTCTTCCACGCTGCCCTGGTGCGGTGGCAGGGGGTAATAGGGTTGGGGTTGATGTCAGCTTATAATGCCAGCTGACATCAAGCCCAGGTTAGTAATGGAGAGGCGTCTATAAGACACCCCCATTACTAACCCCATAGTCAAAGTTAAAAAAAAAACACAAACACCCAGAATAAAGTCCTTTAATTGAAATAAAGACACAATCCTTTATTGTTCTAAATTAAACCATACTTACCATCACGCCCATTACAGCTGAAGCCAACGATCTCCTGCAATAAAAGAAAAATAATAAAGCAACCTCATCCTTACCTTTCCATGGTTCCCACGACAGCTTCAGCTCTGCTACATCGAGATGACAGGCTGGACCGCAGCAGAACGCTGCCATCCAGCCTGTCATCCCGCAGACACTGAGAAGCGCAGGCTTGCTTGCGCTGCTCAGCGTCTCTCTGTGACGACATCCAGATGAGCCGAGTTCATGTCCAATGAACTCGGCTCACCTCATGCACGTCACTGACAGCGTGGGAAAATTCTCACGCTGAAGCGCTGATTGCAGGAGAATTTTCCCACGCTGTCAGTGACGTGCAGGAGGTGAGCTGAGTTCATTGGACATGAGCTCACCTCATGCACATCACTGACAGCGTGGGAGAATTCTCCTGCACTCAGCACTTCAGCGTGAGAATTTTCCCACGCTGTCAGTGACGTGCATGAGGTGAGCCGAGTTCATTGGACATGACCTCGGCTCATCTGGATGCCGTCACAGCGAGACAGTGAGGAGCGCAAGCATGCCTGCGCTTCTCAGTGTCTGCGGGATGACAGACTGGATGGCAGCGTTCTGCTGCGGTCCAGCCAGTCATCTCGATGTAGCAGAGCTGAAGCTGTCGTGGGAACCATGGAAAGGTAAGGATGAGGTTGGTTTATTATTTTTCTTTTATTGCAGGAGATCGTTGGCTTCAGCTGGAATGGGTGTGATGGTAAGTATGGTTTAATTTAGAACAATAAAGAATTGTGTCTTTATTTCAATTAAAGGACTTTATTCTGGGTGTTGTGTTTTTTTTAAATACTTTACTAGAAATTCATGGCGGTCATGTCTAATACTGGCGTGACCCCATGAATTTTGGGCTTGGGGCCAGCTGATAATACCAAGCTGGCCCTAACCCCTTTATTACCCAGTGAGCCACCGCACCAGGGCCCTGGATGAGTTGGGTACAGCGCCAGAAGATGGCGCTTCTATGAACGCGCCATTTTCCGGGGTGGCTGCGGACTGCAATTTGTAGCGGGGGGGGCCCAGAAAGCTTGGGCCTCCCTGCGCTGCAGATTCCAGCCCCCAGCTGCCTAGTTGTACCTGGCTGGACACAAAAATAGGGCGAAGCCCCACGTACTTTTTTTTTAATTATTTCATGAAATTCATGAAATAATTAAGAAAAAAAGGGCTTCCCTATATTGTTGTGTCCGGCCAGGTACATATAGGCAGCTGGTGGATGGGGGCAGCCCGTTCCTGCCTGCTGTACCTGGCTGGACACAAATATAGTGCGAAGCCCCACTTCAATTTTTTTAAATTATTTCAGGAAATTCATGAAATAATTTAAAAAAAATTGACGTGGGGCTTCGCACTATATTTGTGTCCAGCCAGGTACAGCAGGCAGGAACGGGCTGCCCCCAACCACCAGCTGCCTATTTGTACCTGGCCGGACACAACAATATAGGGAAGCCCTTTTTTTCTTAATTATTTCATGAAATAATTTAAAGAAAATTGACGTGGGGCTTCGCCCTGTTTTTGTGTCCAGCCAGGTACAACTAGGCAGCTGGGGGCTGGAATCCGCAGCGCAGGGAGGCCCAAGCTTTCTGGGCCACCCCCGCTGCAAATTGCAGTCCGCAGCCACCCCGGAAAATGGCGCGTTCATAGAAGCGCCATCTTCTGGCGCTGTACCCAACTCATCCAGGGCCCTGATGCGGTGGCTCACTGGGTAATAAAGGGGTTAGGGCCAGCTTGGCATTATCAGCTGGCCCTAAGCCCGAAATTCATGGGGTCACGCCAATATTAGATATGACCACCATGAATTTCTAGTAAAGTATTTAAAAAAAACACAACACCCAGAATAAAGTCCTTTAATTGAAATAAACACACAATTCTTTATTGTTCTAAATTAAATCATACTTACCGTCACGCCCATTCCAGCTGAAGCCAACGATCTCCTGAAATAAAAGAAAAATAATAAAGCAACATCATCCTTACCTTTCCATGGTTCCCATGACAGCTTCAGCTCTGCTACATCGAGATGACAGGCTGGACCGCAGCAGAACGCTGCCATCCAGCCTGTCATCCCGCAGACACTGAGAAGCGCAGGCTTGCTTGCGCTCCACAGTGTCTCTCTGTGAGGGCATCCAGATGAGCCGAGTTAATGTCCAATGAACTCGGCTCACCTCATGCACGTCACTGACAGCGTGGGAAAATTCTCCTGCACTCAGCGCTTCAGCGTGGGAGAATTCTCACACTGAAGCGCTGAGTGCAGGAGAATTCTCTCACGCTGTCAGTGACGTGCAGGAGGTGAGCTGAGTTCATTGGACATGAGCTCACCTTATGCACGTCACTGACAGCGTGGGAAAATTCTCCTGCACTCACCGCTTCAGCGTGAGAATTTTCCCACGCTGTCAGTGACGTGCATGAGGTGAGCCGAGTTCATTGGACATGAACTCGGCTCATCTGGATGTCGTCACAGAGAGACGCTGAGCACCGCAAGCAAGCCTGCGCTTCTCAGTGTCTGCGGGATGAGAGGCTGGATGGCAGCGTTCTGCTGCGGTCCAGCCTGTCATCTCGATGTAGCAGAGCTGAAGCTGTCGTGGGAACCATGGAAAGGTAAGGATGAGGTTGCTTTGTTATTTTTCTTTTATTGCAGGAGATCGTTGGCTTCAGCTGGAATGGGCGTGACGGTAAGTATGGTTTAATTTAGAACAATAAAGAATTGTGTCTTTATTTCAATTAAAGGACTTTATTCTGGGTGTTTGTGTTTTTTTTTTAACTTTGACTATGGGGTTAGTAATGGGGGTGTCTTATAGACGCCTCTCCATTACTAACCTGGGCTTGATGTCAGCTGGCATTATAAGCTGACATCAACCCCAACCCTATTACCCCCTGCCACCGCACCAGGGCAGCGTGGAAGAGCGAGGCTAAGTGCCAGAATTGGCGCATCCTATGAATGCGCCATTTCTGGGGCGGCTGACGGCTGGTGTTTCTAGCCTGGGAGGGGGCCAATATTCATGGCTCCCTTCCTGGGCTATTAATATCAGCCCCCAGCTGTCTGCCTAGCCTTTGCTAGCTATTAAATTAGGGGGGACCCCACATCATTTTTTTTGGGGGGTCCCCCATTTTAATAGCTAGTAAAGGCTATGTATTCAGCTGGGGGCTGATATTAGTAGCCTGGGAAGCTCCGTGGGTATTACCCCCTTCCCAGGCTTCAAACATCTGCCCCAGCCGTCTGCTTAACCTCCGCTAGAGCCTAAAATTAAGGGGAACCCCACGCCAATTTTTTTAATAATAAATCCTTTATTTTAATACTAAATGACAAGTACAGTAACCAACACTATCACTGTACTTCATATATATGTGACTGACATGTTTCTATCTATCTAATCTATGTGTGAAGCTCTATTCTTTCTGTTATAAATTGTCGGGTACAGATGCTGAATTGCCGGCCGGCTTTTTTAAAGAGACGGTGCATGAAAACACTATTATTTTTTTTGATAAATCCTTTACGCTACATGACAAGTACAGTAACCAACACTGTCACTGTACTTCATATATATGTGACTGACATGTTTCTATCTATCTAATCTATGTGTGAAGCTCTATTCTGTCTGTTATAAATTGTCGGGTACCGCTGCTGAATTGCCGGCCGGCTTTTTTAAAGAGACGGTGCATGAAAACACTATTATTTTTTTTGATAAATCCTTTACGCTAAATGACAAGTACAGTAAGCAACACTGTCACTGTGCTTCGTATATATGTGGCTGACATGTTTATATCTTATCTAATCTATGTGTGAAGCTCTATTCTTTCGGTTCTAAATTGTCGGGTACCGGTGTATGCCGCTGCTGAATTGCCGGCTTTTCATGTTTCACTGTTGGCACTGTTCCCATCGATTTGGGCAATCACTGTAATGCCACAACCACCATGGCTGTGGCATTACAGTGAGTGGCAGACAATCCCTGCATGATTGGTGCTCTAAATAGCACCAGACATGCAGGACACGCTTTTGGTGCATGAACAGTTATCGAACATAACCTCGAACAGCCGAATTTTTTGCAAATCGTTCGGGTTCGTCGAACAACTCGAACACCGCCCAAAACAGCTCGAATTTGAGATTGGCGAACAGTTCTAGTCGAACACCGCTCATCTCTACTTAAAAATTCAAATTTTGAAAATCGCAAAATTTTCAAAATTTTCGCCAAATTTCCGTTTTTTTCACAAATAAACGCAAGTGATATCGAAGAAATTTTTCCACAATCATGAAGTACAATATGTCACGAAAAAACAATCTCAGAATCAGGGGGATCCGTTGAAGCGTTCCAGAGTAATTACCTCATAAAGTGACAGTGGTCAGAATTGTAAAAATTGGCCCGGTCATTAACGTGCAAACCACCCGCGGGGCTTAAGGGGTTAACCCCCTCGCGACCTTGGGATTTTCCGTTTTTGCATTTTCGTTTTTTGCTCCCCTTGTTCCCAGAGCCATAGCATTTGTATTTTTTGGTCAATATGGCCGTGCGAGTGCTTATTTTTTGCGGGATGAGTTGTACTTTTAAACGCCATTACTGGTTTTACCATATCTTGTACGGGAAAACGGGAAAAAAATCCAAGTGCGGTGAAATTGCAAAATAAATGCAATTCCACAGTTTTTTTTTTTTCTTTCCACGTTCACTGGATGCTAAAACTGACCTGTCATTATTATTCTCCATGTCATTACGAGTCCGTAGACACCAAATATGTATAGGTTCTTTTTTATTTAAATGGTGAAAAAAAAATCCAAAGTTTGCTAAAAAAAAAATGGCACCATTTTCCGAGACCCGTAGCGTCTCCATTTTTCGGGATCTGGGGCCGGGTGAGGGCTTATTTTTTGCGCGCCATGCTGTCGTTTTTATTAATACCATTTTGGGGTAGATACGATGTTTTGATCGTCCGTTATTGCATTTTATTGCAATTTTGCGGCGAACAAAAAAACGTAATTCTGGTGTTTGGAATTTTTTTCTCGTTACGTCGTTTACCGATCGGATTAATTCTTTTTTTATATTGATAGATCAGGCGATTCTGAGCGCGCCGATACCAAATATGTGTATGTGGGGTTTATTTTTTATTATTTTATTTTGAATGGAGCAAAAGGGGGGTGATTTAAACTTTTATATTCTTTTTACATTTTTTAAAAACATTTTTTTTTTCAACTTTTTGCATGCTTCAATAGTCTCCATAGGAGACTAGAAGCAGCAATTACCTGATCGCCTCTGCTACATAGAGGAGATGAGCAGATCACCTCTATTTATCAGAAATGCTCCTGTGCTATGAGCGCCAACCACTAGGTGGTGCTCATAGTAATCTTTACATGACAACCACTGGAGTCTGCTGCAGACCCAGAGTTGTCATGACCACCTATCGGTGACCCGCGATCATGTGACGGGGTCACCGATGGGCGGGGCTAATGCTGCGCTTCCGGCGCAGCGATGTTAGATGCCGCTGTCAGAGATTGACAGCGGCATTTAACATTTTAACCCTAGAACGCATACCTGAGGCCTCGCAGGCCCGCCCTGTTAATTGTTTTCTATTTTCTGCAAGATTTCTTTAGTTAGAATTTTGAAACTCTAGGTATTCCTCAGGTATATAGTTGTTTGTCATTTCCAGTTGGTCATTTATTTATTATTTGCACACGGGCCTAAAAGGCCCCAGGTATGTGAAAGTGTAGATTTTTATGGTCATGCGTTCTAGGGTTAACAGCTGCGGGTGGATCGCGATTCCACCTGCGGCTGTTGCGGGCACATGTCAGCTGTAATAATCAGCTGACATGTGTCTGGTTCAGTGCAGGCTCACCGCCGGAGCCGTCACTGAATCGGGGGTGATGGCCTGGGGCGTACTAATACGCCCTGGGCCAGTAAGGGGTTAAATATATACATTTTTGTGTTTTGCATTATCTTCACCTTCAAACCAACAATGTAATGATATTTGTTCCAGATGTGACTGAGGGTTAATAATGATCTCCCGATATAAAATTCTTATTTGCTATTTGTATATAAAGTCTGTGTCACGCTGTGTTGTCCAGGCTGCTCTACACTGGCTATTCACAGGTGCGGTCCCACTACTGATCGGCACGGGGGTTTTGACCTGCTCTGTTTCTGACCTGGGCTGGTTCACCCCTCATTAGAGCAACCTGGTAGCTCTGAGCTCCCCCAGAGTCACCATATTGATGCTGAACTTAGTGCGGACACCTGATTGACATAGCACAGGGCAGTGCAGAACTCCTGGACTCAAGCGATCCACCAGCCTCAGCCTCCCAAGTAGCTGGGATTACAGGCGCGCACCACCGCACCCGGCAATGCTGAGTGCTGCTATTAATGACTAGAGGCTGCAGGAGCGATGACGTCACCGGGAACCACAGCGCCATCTAGTGTCTGCTGGATGAAACTGCTATACACTCAGTTATAGATGTGTCAGTGAACACCTGCAAGTATGTGTTAGAGGTGTTGGAGGCTTCTGACAAATCACAGACACAAATGTGATCAGAGCCTTATTTTTGCAGTTTGGTTCCGGTACCAGATCCATGTTCTAGGCTTGGTTATGTTACTGCTGTTTACAATTCACAGGTTACAAATCCGCAGCAAATCGGACACGTATTTACAATAGGATCTATGGATCTCTGCTACTACTGTGCCGTGCGCCCTGTATACCCCAACTGAGCGCAGGACTCCTGAGGGGCACAGTCCACATCATGACGGGGAGGTTTTTCCATTTTTGTAGCTTCATTTTAATTCCCTTCTTCTAACAGAAATTAGCATATAAAGTGGATATAAAATGTAACTTTTTTTGGTATTTGCTGATGCCATTTTTTCTGACCATTGTCCGTTTATGATCCCATACAGGGACACGGGCAATTTTCTCAGTTTTATGTGTTCTATGTATTTATTATGTGTACTGTCAATATTTTGTATTGAGGATTGTCAGTTTTTATCTTTTGATAGTAAAAGTTAAGTTTTATATCCACCTTATATGCTAATTTGTCTTGACTTGTGGATTTGGCAAGGTAGGGATTTTGTACATATCCCCTCCCTTACTTCATTTTTGCTCTATTCCTTCTTCTAGGAGCCAAAACTGTGTAATTTTCCTATCACCATATCCGTGTGAGGACTTGTTTTTTGAGACACCAGCTGTAGTTGTAAGTGACACCATTAATTTTACCATATAATAAATGTACTGAAAAAGGGGGGGGGGTGGATCCAAAGGGACGACCTACATTGTTATTTGGGTTTTATTTTTTAAGGTGTTCGCTGTGCAGTAAAGATGATCTGGCAACATAATTCTACCGTTCCACAAGACTGTGGTAGTGATTGACCGAACTTCCAAGATATTTTTACATTTTAATAATTAAGAAAATTCAGAATTTTGTGAAAATGAAAATTCATTTTGTGTCGCTACTTTCTGAGACAGGTCACATTTTTATATTAATGAACCTGTGTGAGAGGTTTTTTGTGCACTGAGCTGCAGTTTTTATTGATATTTTGGTGAAATCCATGAGAAGTTATGATTGCCTTTAATTGTATTTTTTTAGGACATGAAGAAACCAAATAACAGGAATTCTGCCATTTTTTATTTTTTTCCTTTTCGGCTTTTTTAATATTACAGTTACAGATGTGGCGATACAAAACATATGTAGAAAACATGCTGATAGGTTCACTGTGAAGGGGAATTTCTCAGACATTTATGACATGGATATGCACGGCCAGGAGCAGACATACCGCCGGTGCAGCGGAGATGGCGTGGGACCCTTTCTGGGCTGTAATAATGAGGGCAATCTGGCCTGTTACTCGGAGCCCGAGGCTCTGGAGATGGAGAGGTAAGTGTTTATTTTTTTCCCAGTACACAGAAAGAAGACAATGTGGGAGAGAGAACACTCTGATGGATGTGGGGGAGAGCACACTCTGATGGGTGTGGGGGAGAGCACACTCTGATGGGTGTGGGGGAGAGGACACTATAATGGATGTGGGGGAGAGGAAACTATGATGGATGTGGGGCAGAGGAAACTATGATGGATGTGGGGCAGAGGAAACTATGATGGATGTGGGGCAGAGGACTATGATGGATGTGGGGCAGAGGACACTATGATGGAGTGGGCAGAGGACACTATGATGGATGTGGGGTAGAGGACATTATTGTGACATGCAGAAGTAGTGCTGTTGCTTCAAAAGGATCCAACAACTATTAGAAGTAACAAGCACAGGAGACAGGAAGTGTTGTGCTCCAAATGCATCCAGCAACTAGAGGGTTACACGTTAACACAGTCACAGGAGACAGGGAGTGTTTTAGCAAAGCCCCAGGGGGATTGTTGGGAAGTTGTTTACTGTCTGGCTGAAGCCGAAGAGAAAGTGGGTGTGTGATCTGTATCTCAAGGGAACTGAATTAAAGTCAGGAGGGAAGCTAAACACAGGTTAGATAAACTCCCTGAGCTAACAGTGTGGAGTATTATTGGGCAGGAAGATAAGGACTGGAAGGAATCATGTCATAGGGATCTTCTCCCTCATCAAACCCTCCCCCCTTCATCTCCATGCAGGATAAAGAATGCTGTGTATTATTGAAGGAAAAGCCGGTGGTTGTGTATGCATAGAAGTGCGCTGCGAAAAGATCTAATCTGTGCTGAATTATGCTACTGAAGAGACTGACATTACTGTGCCTGTTTTATTAAACATTATTATTATTATTTATTTTTGTTTTATTATTAATTTTCCTTAAAAGACTTTGTAGAAAAAAATAACTGTTAAAGCCTAGTGAGAGACATCTGATTGAAGACGTGCGAAAAACTCCAGCTGAAGAGATGCTGATTGTTTTAATTGTGTTTATTGTTTATTCCTTACAGGTGTCCTACAAGAAAAAGGTTGTATGAATAGGTTGTTATTAGTGATGAGCGAGCACTAAAATGCTCGGGTACTCGTCGTTCGGGTTGAGCAAATTGGAATGCTTGAGTGCTAGGACCGAGTAACGAGACCAATGTAAGTCTATGGGAAACTAGCATTTTTCCGGCGGTCTGCAGAGGGCCTAAAAATTGCCCAAATCGATGGGAAGAGTGCTCAAATGACCTGGGATCAGCAGGGGGAAGACCCCTGGAAGCATTTCGGACACCCAGATCACTGCTGTCAACAATGTTGTCAGAGGTATTACGCCACTTTTACGGACTCACAATAAAACATATACAGCAAAAAATGGCAGAATTAAAATATAACTTTTAATGGGATAATTAAAATCTAAAATAGTATCTAGATACACACAAACAAACATAAATAGGGATGTTATTCACCCAGTGGGGTGGACTAGTTCAGAAAATACAACAGGAGATATATGTTCCTTAATTTACTACAATAATGTTTACTCCTTAATAGTAGAGAGAGACTATCATATGCAAACAGTGGAAATTCATAAGTAGAAAGAAAAGGAACAATCTCACCGGTCCTGCAGCACGAATTTCTCCACAGAATAGCACAGGGTTAATCCAGCGGTCATCCACCTCTGACCCTATAATGCCCTGTTCTCATATGCTGTCCCTAGGACCCCAAAGCTCCCGCCCTGACAAGGGCAGTCCACAGCTGACCCTAAAGATCTGATCAGCCCTACATGGACCCTACAGAAGTTTCCCAACGCGTTTCCTCACCATCAAGTGATTCATCAGGGGAGTAACAGAAAAATTATTATCAATGGTCTAGGGTATGGTAACCCTCCATGCAGGTATATAGAAAAGGCAGTGGCAAAATGGCCACAGGTTGATTGCCTTAAGTATGTTCAGGTACAATTATTCCAAATAATTCCCATGTGTGTACCTTGAGACACATCTGGTCTCATTGGATAACACCGTAAATAGCAGCGAACTTTAGCCAATTAAAGCTCGTATATGCAAATGCCCCCTGCAGGAGCTAAACCCACCCACACATACATGCCCCAGCGATCCACAAACGCCCCATAAAGGGCAGACAGCGATCCCCTACCCCCCAAGGCAGGATCCCCCCGAGGAGACACATCTAAGACCCCCACATAGAAAAATCCATTATAAGACCCCCTGAAAACGAGACAATCTAACACTTCCCATGCAGTATGCTCCATTCCCACGCCGTGGAACGCTGTTTGCGCTCCACGTATGTCACTTCCGGTCATGTGATCCACACCGCGGCGTCACTTCCAGTTTCTTGGAATGCAAGCCTGCGCTCCACCGCCGTCATTTCCGGTTTCGTGGAACGCAAGCCTGCACTCCACCGCCCCATAGCCATCTCACAGACCCAAAATCAGTGGTCTCAGCAAGCATAGCACAATGACCGACCACAAAGAGCATCCCCACTATGTCATAATGCCTGCACAATGCCCCTAAAGAGGGAATGTGCAAATGACAAAAAAAAAAGGGGGGGGGGGGGACGCCTCGTATACATAAGATCTATAAGACACACCCCCTATATATATATATATATATATATATATATATACCTCATAAGCTTAAAGCCACACAACCTCCAGTGGGAGGATAAAAATGCAAAGAGTGAGGATATGTACAGGGGTTTATAAACGATCTTGGATAGCATGGGATAAGAGGGCATAATCAGTACATTAGAAACGAATAAGTGGTGAAAAGGGGGGGTGAAGATGGAGAGGAGGGGGGGAGGGGAAAAGGAAGAAGGGAACGGGAGGGGGACAAAAAAGCTCAACTCACAGGGAGAATATATAAGTAGATTTTCATATAGGGATTCAGAGCCATATCCCTGTTCACTCTATCTCATACACATATGAAAGAGAAAAGGTTTATTTATACATTGATGTCCAAGCAGGTTCAAAAGAAGGTTATGTTATGTTTCTCTTATAGAAAAGGTGAGAACGATAGTTTTTCATTTAGCCCAGAGGGGGACATGGTGTCCAGAGCGAAAATCCAACGACATTCTCTTTGAGCTAAGATTTTCTTTCTGTCACCTCCCCTGATACCACATAATATTCTGCCTATTCCAATAAATTTAATTTCATCAGTATTGCACTTATGGTGTAACCTAAAGTGTTTTGGGATGGTTTTTAATACAGAGACATCCTCAGCCGTGCTCGCGGCTTTAATGTCTCTGATGTGCTCCCTCACTCGTATGTGGAACTGTCGGGACGTGAGTCCTACATAATGGAGGTTGCAAGTACAAGTGGCACGATAAATAACATAACTCGTACTACAAGAGATGTAATGAGTGATCCGATAGTCCCTACCCCCATCAGAAGATGAAAAACAGGCAGCTCTAGTGATGCTTCTGCATGCCATGCAGGATCCACATGGAAAACAGCCCCATCTCTGCACACCAGCACCGAACGGGTTCGGAGGATTTGCCACATAGTGGCTCCTTACTAAGATGTCTCTCAAATTCCGACTTTTCCTTGCGGTAAGTAATGGATGGTCAGGAAGGATTTTCCTCAAAGTAGGTTCTGTAGTGAGAATCGGCCAGTGTTTTTGTAATATTTGTCGCATTCTCGGCCATTGATTGTTGAAAGTTGAGATAAATCTCAAAGGGGGATCTTTCTTGGAGTTTTTACTTTTATTCACCAATAACAAGTCTCGAGGTGTTTTTTTGGCACAATGGTATCCCTGTTTTACAGCTCTCCTACTGTATCCGCGTTCAAAGAATCGGTTTGACAGGTCCCGAGCCTGAGCCTCAAAGATCTCCTCTGAGGAGCAGATACGCTTCACTCTAAGAAATTGACCTGTTGGTACTGAACGGATTGTATGTACAGTATGTGCCGATGTTGCATGGAGGAGGGAATTTACTGATGTTTCCTTCCGGTACACATCCGTCTGGAGCACACCATTATTTTGCACTCTTGTTTTCACATCCAAGAAGTCAATCTCTTTCCTCGAGTGTTTGTGAGTGAGTTTGATGTTTCTTTTGTTCTTATTGAGTTCACAGATGAAGTCATGAAGCCCAGGCTCCGACCCCTGCCAAATGATAAATAGATCGTCTATATATCTGTACCAGCACTGCGCATGGGAGGAGGCACCCGCGCCGTCAATGACAACCTCCCTCTCCCAATATCCCAGAAAGAGGTTGGCATACGACGGCGCACACGCCGCCCCCATCGCAGTGCCTCGTCTCTGTAAGAAGAAGCGGTCTTTGAATGTAAAAAAATTATGAGTTAAAATAAATTGTAGGAGTTCCAAAACAAGGTGCCATAGTGCAGAGTCTAGGTTACTCGTACTAAGGAAGAATTCTACTGCCTCCAATCCATCCGAATGATCAATGCTGGTGTACAGAGATTCGACATCCGCAGTAACCAGGGTCATATCTGAATCCAAGTACAGACCATCGATTTTTCTAAGGACGTCCGTAGTGTCCCTGACATAGGAGGGCAAGTTTTCGACCAAAGGATGTAAGTAGTGTTCAATAAATTTGCACACAGGGTCACAAAGCCCTCCTATGCCAGAGACAATCGGACGTCCCAGGGGTTCGAGAGCATTCTCATGTACTTTGGGTAGTAAATAGAATGTAGGGTCTACCGGACACTGTACCACCAACCCATCAAATATTTTTTTGGGGATGATCCCCTGTGCAAATGCTCATTCCAGAATATCAATTAGAGTTTGAGAGAAGTCACTCAAGGGATTATGGGTAAGAGGGGTATATGCCTCACGGTCCCTCAGCTGTCTAAAGGCCTCCTTCTCGTACCTCCGAGCCGGCCAGACCACCACATTGCCCCCCTTATCTGCTGGTTTTATGACCACATCCTTCATGCCCCTCAATTCCTTGAGGGCTTTATGTTGGACCCCCGTCAAATTATCATTTCTCCTCCAATTGGGAATCCTTTTAAAATCCTCATTAACAAGTTTGTTAAATATTTCTATCTGGGGGCACAGGGAGAAGGGGGGGGGGACGTGGTCGATCTAGGCAACACCGAGGACGGGAAGGCACCTGTAGCAGCAGGGATACTCTCTTGTGCCAACTCCTCCAATGCCGCTAACGCTTCCTCCTCTTGTAAGGTATTCAGGTCCTGTCCACTCACCGGGCGAGTATGAAGTTTTCGTAAAGTTACTTTTCTTAGAAAGAGTTGTAAGTCTTTTATTGCTAAAAAAGAATCAAAGTTGTTATCAGGGACAAAAGTAAGACCTAAGCTAAGTACTTCCCGTTGTGCATCGGTTAATACGTGTTCAGAAAGGTTGATTACCTCTAAACTAGTGCTTTGTTTGGGCTTCTTTTCCTTGGACTGGGGTGGTGTTAGTTTGCGTTTATTCTGGCTTTTGCCCTTATTAGATCCTTGCCTTCCCTGACCAATCCGCTCTTTATAAGTATTGCCAAACTGACCGCTTGTAGAGGGATCCTCATCCATTGAGGATAAGGATGAGAAAGAGTGTGTCCGGGGTCTGGGGGTCGCATTGTTCGACCTCTGTTTGTTCCTCCATCTATAAACATGGTTCTCAGCGTAATCCAAGAGATCCCTTTGATATTTTTTAGACTTAGAATTCACAATCTCTTTTTCCCATATCACAAAGTCCCCCTCCTGATCTTTATTAACCTTCAACAATGCTTCAGAGTCAAGTTTTTCTGTCAAAGTCACCTGGATTGAGTTGATTTCACTTTCAATCATTTCCAGGGTGGTCATATTGGATTTGATTCATAATTCCATGTACCCCCTGGAGCAGTTAGATAGGTTTTCCCACTCCTTCTTAAACCCCTCATCTTCAATTGTAAATGAAGGAAAAACCTGCACGCGAAGGCCTCGGGGAATCAGTCCCTTAATATATCTCTCTAGGAAAGCTTTGTTCCACCATATCCATGTTTTCTTATTATAAAGTTGTTTTAACTTAGTAATCAAGTCCTCAGTCTCTCCAGTTTTTAAAACCACACATGATTCCTCACCAAATACCTCATCTAGTTTGGTAAGCCACGTTTTCTCACGTGCCTTATAGTCCATGCGTTCAGGTTGAATAGCTGTGAAAATACACAGTATAGTCAATATATGCATAATACCTACGCAACGGGTGATTAACTCACATGTTATCCCATACACGGGGAAAGAGGGGATTTTACCACATCATAAAGTATATAAACCTATAAGAGAAATGGTGCACCCCAAAAATGCAACTCAATGCTAGAGAATGAATTAAAAGATATATATATATTTTTTTTTTTGTCATTGGATTTTTGCTCTGGACACCATGTCCCCCTCTGGGCTAAATGAAAAACTATCGTTCTCACCTTTTCTATAAGAGCTAATCCGTGTTTTTGTCCCTCTCTCTCCAAATGGTTTTAAATTTGTATGTTGTTCTTTTAACTGATTTTTATATACTCTTTTCACATTCCATAGTTGGATACAAGATTATCTTTGATGTCTCTATTTATATACCCTACCTATTGATGGACGTGACCCTCAACTCTATAAGCCATTATGGGATCCTGTGAGAAATGGAGCGCATATGGAGATAAACACAGTCCTAGATTTGGGAACGCAGAAGAAATATAGGATTGTCTTCCTTGGGACCACATATGCCGACGCATATTGCATTTGAGTGATGTCCCATTTAATGAGATTTACTTGTTCCCATACGGATTGTGACTGTCCCGTTTGTTGTCTCTCTATGCTCCTCTCTTGGTCCCCCGGTCCCAATACTCTCCACAACCCACTAATTGGACAATGATTTAAGATGAGAGAGTGGTGAGTTCTGCCCTTCATTTTTGCCCATAAGGAAAATGGCCACCTGGATGTGCGCACGTGCGGTGGATCCCTGCAGCACCATCATCACCGAAGGCATCCATACGATGTGACGCGGGAAATGACATCACAGGAAACACTTTCCTGACCCGCGCCGTCATCGCGATGGCTGGAAGTGACCTATGGACGCCGGGATTTCGCTCGCGTGCGCCGTCACCAATGGCTGTTATGGACATTTTGATTGAGGATGGGGATATAAATGGACATGAGACCTCATACATACCACACCGCCCCCCGAGGAAGCCTACCACGTGAAACGCACGTCGGGGCGCGATCACAACGGGATACATATGGGTAAGCCTGACTCATGTTAAGTGGCGAGCGCACATATATGTGTATACTGTTTACTAGGTTGCTATTTGAATTGTGCGCATGGCACTGGTACTGTCCTACGAGTCCATGCATGTTTGTGGCTTAAACCAGGAATACTGCCGTTTTGGCATCTATTAATACAAAGGACCCTTATGCACCCTTATATATAGAGCCCCTATGCCCCTCTGTGATCTTTCTTTCATGTATCTCTCACCTCATACCCATTGATCTTTCTTTTATATTTTTGTAGTGATTTTGGTTTTTAAATATACCTAAATAAAATATATATCTTTTAATTCTTTCTCTAGCACTGAGTTGCATTTTTGGGGTGCACCATTTCTCTTATAGGTTTATACAGGTTATTCTGTAATGTGTTTTATTGTCTGTACAAGTCCCCTCTAAAATGTAAAATGCTGTGGAATATGTTGGCGCTATATAAATAAAAATTACTGTATTCATCCATGTAGTGCCATAAACCCCCATATAGTGCTGTATAAATCTATATGGTGCTTTATACCCACCATCTTGTCCTTTGTTATTAATGGAGAAGCCAATCACTTGTTTTTCACAGCAGGATCGGTTGCTGAGATAAATGAACAATGTGAGATTCAGACCAAGAAATAGATCAGTCTTTGAAAGTTCATTGATCAGGTTTCTCCACTGGTCTGGGGAGCAAAGGGTGTGTAACATCAGAGGAAGTGCAGATCTGAACATTGAGAAACATGAAAATGCAGCTAAGCACTGAAAGAGTTAACAGCCCATCCTCCCCCATTACCAGGAGAACACTGGAAGCAGAGGGCACTAGGACCCAGTGCTCAGAGAATGGGTTCATTAAGTGAGAGGTGACCAGCAGGAGTCCTTCATAACATGCTAATGTTAATCTAGGTGACACCTTTAATACTTTTAAGACGTGGAGCCTCAAACTGGATCCCATATTATAAAGGCTACCCCTCTATAAATATCTAGAGGCCACAAATACATTGGGATCAAATGATCTCTTTATACATCCTCAAATCTTATTTGCTTTTGTTGCTGCTGCCTGATATTGATTGCTCAACTTGTAACCAGAACTCCCAAGTCCTTCTTTTCTGTAGACTGGAACTTTACTCTCCTTCACAAGGTCATTAATGAAGAGATTAAAGATAATTATTCCAAACCTCTTTTTGGCCCCAGTTTGCTCCCAGTCCAGATCCTTGTGGTCCCCACCTAACAGATTATTAGATGAATCACCTGATGTAGAGGTAAAAGCTTTGCATCAGGCAGAATTCACACTTTGTAAAGAGGAGCAGCAGAAAAAGGTGGTGATCCAGTGATCTGCCTTATCTGACCTCTTTATTGTGGGGTCAGGGTGTTTCAGGAGAAGGGATGAGTTCCTGAAGCACTTTTCATTTATGGTGCAGGGATTTGTGGGGACTGTAAATGATCAATAGGGTGGTCTCCAATGTAGGGGCTGCGGGATCTGAGTATCTGGTATATATGGGGGTATACGGAGCACTATATGGGGAGTATACAGCACCACATAATGATTTACAGCAGTATATGGAGGATCTATAGCACTATATAAAGGGTATACAACATTATATGGATGGTATATAGCATTATAAGGGGGTATACAGCTGGATATGTAGGGTATACTTCACTATCAGAACCATTTGTGACCAACATCCTCATGATAGAAAGTGGAAAAAGGACAGTAAAAAGAGCGGGAAATTCAAAATCCCCAACAGTTCTGTGCTTCGCCCACATCTGCTCCCAGTACAGATCCTTGAGGTCCCCACTTCTGGCAATATCATACTTAGAAAATCTACCATTTAAAACAGGTTTCCTGTCCCTTAACCAGTTCTTCACCCATCTGCATACTGGACCGAGTCCCGGCTTCTGGCTGTTGTGTGGTTCAGCGTCAGACGCCTTTGCAAAGTCCAGATATATCACATCGGACGCATGACTAACAACCAAAATAGCACTTACCTTCTCAGAAGTCTAACATGTAGGTTAGGCATAACTTCTCTTTCATGGATCCATCCTGGTGGTCAACTATATTTTCTGCAATACGTTTTTGCAAAGAATTTCTTGCAGGACACAGACAAGTAGCCACAGCTCTGATGTAGACGAGGTGGGTGGCTCTTAGAAGAGCCTTTGGGTTGGTGGAGCAGAGCTTGGAGCAGATCACTTGGCGCTGGTGTACTTGGTGACGGCCTTGGTGCCCTCGGACACGGCGTGCTTGGCCAGCTCTCCGGGCAGCAGCAGGCGCACAGCGGTCTGGATCTCCCGGGAGGTGATGGTGGAGCGCTTGTTGTAGTGAGCCAGGCGGGAGGCTTCCCCTGCAATGCGCTCAAAGATGTCATTGACAAAGGAGTTCATGATGCCCATGGCCTTGGAGGAGATGCCGGTGTCAGGGTGGACCTGCTTCAGCACCTTGTACACATAGATGGCATAGCTCTCCTTCCTGGTCTTTCTCCGCTTCTTGCCATCCTTCTTCTGAGTCTTGGTCACAGCTTTCTTGGAGCCCTTCTTGGGCGCTGGAGCAGACTTGGCAGGTTCAGGCATGATGATAGCAGAATGTTCACTTCACTGGAGAGAGAGAATAATGATCCTGCTCCTCCCAGAGCGGCCATATTTATAGCCTGGCCATGCAAATGAGCAATGCTGTCAGATCGCTGTTCTATTGGGTGAGAAAGTCATGTGACCAATATATTTAATGATCTCCGCCCACTGCAGCTGATTGGTGTTTCCACAAATCTTGTTTGCATTGTTGACTTGAGATCCAGCCAATGGAGGGGTAGCAGCAGGTTATAAAAGGCGCAGGAGACTTCATACTCAACCACACAAGAGTTCTTTGTTTGCTGATAACTGTGAGCGTAGTGATGTCTGGACGCAGCAAACAAGGAGGGAAGGTCCGTGCTAAAGCCAAGACCCGCTCATCCCGGGCAGGACTGCAGTTCCCGGTTGGTCGTGTGCACAGGCTTCTCCGCAAGGGTAACTATGCTGAGAGGGTGGGCGCCGGCGCTCCGGTCTATCTGGCTGCTGTGCTGGAGTATCTGACCGCTGAGATCCTGGAATTGGCCGGCAATGCCACCCGGGACAACAAGAAGACCCGCATCATCCCCCGCCACCTGCAGCTGGCCGTGCGCAATGACGAGGAGCTGAACAGGCTGCTGGGTGGGGTGACCATTGCCCAGGGGGGCGTCCTGCCCAACATCCAGGCCGTGCTGCTGCCCAAGAAGACCGAGAGCAGCAAGGTGAGCAGCAAGTCAGGCAAGAGCAAGTGAGCGCCGCTGATCCTGTATCATCCACACAACCCAAAGGCTCTTCTAAGAGCCATCCACACCGTCACCACAAGAGCTGGCGCCGCTGATCTCAGGAATTATCTGTTCTATAGCAGAGATTATTTATATAGCACCGTTAATTCCATAGTGTTGTACTGTACATGAGGAGGGGTTACTTACAGAATGTAAACTAACAATGATAGATTGGAACAGAGGGAAGAGGACCCTGCCTTTGTAGGCTTATATTCTACAGGATGATGGGGAAGGAGACTGTAGGTTGAAGGGGGGGGGGGGGGGTTGCAGTGGCAGCGGGGTCATTGCAAGTTGTAAAATTTCTTGCAGAGATGGGTTTTCATGTTACGTTTGAAGGATCCGAATGTGGATAATCGGACATGTTGGAGCAAAGAATTCCAGAGGATGGGGGATAATCTGGAGAAGTCTTGGCGGCAATTGGGTGAGGAACAAATAAGTGTGGAGGAGAGGAGACTGAAGATATCGGTAGATTAGTTCGGAGATGTACGGAGGAGAAAGGTTATGGATGGCTTTGTTTTAGATCGATGAATTGGGAGCCAATGAAGGGATTTGTAAAGGGGGGACGAGCGAGATGAACTAGTGAGGCAGCAGAGTTAAGGACGGACTGGAGAGGTGCGAGAGTGTTCGCAGGTAGGCCACAGAGGAAGATGTTGCATTAGTCAAGGTGGGAGATGAGGGCATGCACAATCATTTTAATAGATTGAGGGTTGAGGAAAGGACGGATTCTGGAAATATTTTTGAGCTGGAGGTGGTAAGTTTGTATGTGGGTTTTGAAGGACTGAGCAGAGTCAATGGTTACTCCAAGGCAGTGAATTTCCGGCACAGGGGAATATATGATGTCATTTATTGTGATGGGGTAGAGTGGATACGTGAGACGGAGGAAAGATTGAGTACAGATTTGTCCACATTGAGCTTGAGGAAGCGAGAGGAGAAAAAGGAGGATATGGCTGATACTTCGGGATTCTGGACAGCAGAGAGGTACAGGCGCATCTCGTAAAATGTGAATATCATCAAAAAGTTAATTTATTTCAGTTCTTCAATACAAAAAGTGAAACTCATATTATATAGATTCATTACAAACAGAGGGATCTGTTTCAAGTGTTTATTTCGGTTAATGTTGATGATTATGGCTTACAGCCAATGAAAACAGAAAAATCATTCTCAGTAAATTAGAATGCTTGAAAAATGATTTTAAAATCCGAAATGTTGTCCTACTGAAATGTATGTTCAGTAAATGCACAATATTTGGCAGGTGCTCCTTTAGCATCAATTACTGCATCAATGCGGCGATGTGGCATGGAGGTGATCAGCCTGTGGCTGCTGAGGTGTTATGGAAGCCCAGGTTGCTTTGATAGCAGCCTTCAGCTCGTCTGCATTGTTGGGTCTGGTGTCTCATCTTTCTCTTGACAATACCCTATAGATTATCTATGGCGTTAAGGTCGGGCGAGTTTGCGGGCCAATCAAGCACAGTGATACTGTTTGCTTGATGATATTCTAAATTTGTGAGATGCACCTGTAGATCTGAGTTTCATCAGCATTCAGATGGTACTGAAAGCCATGGGACTTAAAGTTGTCCCAGGCCAAGGGTAAAGATGCATGAGTAAGAGACGATGTGTAGTAGGAGGCAGTGGTCAACTGTATTGAAGGCAAAGGACAGGTCAAGAAGGAGGAGTATAGAATTGTCTGTTGGCTTTGGCTGTAAATCGTTAGTAATTTTGGTCTGGACATTTTCAGTGGAATGGTGGGAACGGAAGCCAGATTGTAGGTTGTCGAATAGTGAGTTACATGAGAGATTAGAGGAAAGTTCAGCGTGAACATGCTGCTCAAGGAGATTGAAAGCGAATAGGAGCAACGATATGGGGCGATAGCCCCCCTCCGTTATAGAGTTCATCTGGAGGCTCATGGAGCAAACAGTGTCAGAGTCTTAATATCTGCGATATGCTGTGAAAAGGGAGAAGAGAGGGAAAGAATAGGGAAAGGATGTGAATAAAAATTAACTTTTATTAATTATTAAATCAAATATTCATTTCTTAATAACAATTGTACATACATCCAGTTGAGGATGTATATTGGATCACAGTTAATGAATTAGTATGTATTATTGGTGACCATGATCCACTAAAGTCCAGATAGAAAACAGATAAAGGGGATGTAATCTATTGTAGATTCCTAACCAGTGTCCCTATTTTAATTAACGGTTGGGTTTATATATTAACTAGACGGTGGCCCGATTCTAACGCATCGGGTATTCTAGAATATGTATGCGGCCGACCGGGCGAAATCAGCAGAGCGGTATTTAAATTTGGCGCAAAAATCGCTGATTGGTCGTCCGCGACCAATCAGCACAGCAGTGTTTAAATATGTCGGTAAGATCGCTGATTGGTTGCCTGCAGTGTCCGCGACCAATCAGCACAGCAGTGTTTAAATGTGGCGCCAAGATCGCTGATTGGTCGTGGGCTAACGGCCGCCATCTTTTTTCTGAAATCCCGCGTCGCTGATTTGCCGCTGGCGGACCAATGAGCGAGGCGGGATTTCCTGGACAGACAGACAGAAAGACAGACGGGATAAGACGATTATATATATAGAGTAGATGGTGGCCCGATTCAAATGCATCGGGTATTCTAGAATATGTATGCGGCCGACAGGGCGCAATCAGCAGAGCGGTATTTAAATTTGGCGCCAAAATCGCTGATTGGTCGAGGCCGGCAACCGTGACCAATCACCAAAGCGGTGTTAAAATTTGGCGCCTATATCGCAGATTGGTCACGGCCGACGGCCGCGACCAATCAGCAGAGCTGTGTTTAAATTTGGCGCCAATAATGCTGATTGGTCACCGCCGGTCGTTGCGACTAATCAGCAGAGCGGGGTTTAAATTTTGCGCCAATACTGCTGATTGGTCGCGGCTGGCGACCGCGACCAATCAGCAGAGCGTTGTTAAAATTTGGCGCTAATGTTGCTGATCACTGATCTTGCTGCAAAAGTTAAACACTGCTGTGCTGATTGGTCGCGGACGCTGCCTGCGACCAATCACCAATTTGGGCGACATTTAAATAGCGGCTGCGACCAATCACCGATCTTGCAGACACATTTAAACACCGCTGTGCTGATTGGTCGCGGCTGCTATTTAAATGTGGCGCCCAAATCGGTGATTGGTCACGGGCAGCGTCCGCGACCAATCAGCACAGCGGTGTTTAAATGTGGCGCCAAGATTGGTGATTGGTTGCGGGCGATATTTAAATGTGGCGCCCAAATGGGTGATTGGTCGCGGACAGCGAGCTGCTGCGAGCAGTCGCTCATGTCCCGGCTTCTCGCAGCGGAAGTAGCCGCACAGGCAGCGCCGCTCCCCGGTCATCACCAATACGATTTGCTGATTGGTCGGGTGCGGAGACCGGTGCAAAATTTAAACACCGCTGTGCTGATTGATCGCGGCCGCTGCCCGCGACCAATCACCGATTTGGGCGCCACATTAAATAGCGCCCGCGATCAATCACCGATGTTGACGCCACATTTAAACACTGCTGTGCTGATTGGTCGCGGCCAGCAATCAGTGAGCTTGGCGCCAAATTTAAACAACGCTCTGCTGATTGGTCGCGAACGCCAGCGGTGACCAATCAGTGATTTTGGCGCTAAATTTAAACATCGCTCTGCTGATGGTTGTTTTTAGCACTATTATTTTGCAGATAACTATACACAATGTAAATTTCTGCTTATTTAGACTCACAGGTTTATATAGACAGGAAACAAAGGAATTGCAAGTATTCAGGGTGGTCCTGACATGCACAATGGATATGACCTGGAGTCTTGTATTTAAGGTGGGAGGGGTTCAAGTACTTGGGTAATTCAGGGAACAAGATGGAATATACAGAAAACAAGTTCCCTTCATGATACCATTCATCTAGTGCGATAGATGCCCATAAGCTTTCCACGCCCATACTGTACTGTACACCCTCCACAGTGCGGAGTAACCAGATATTTAGTCACCCTGCAAGAGCTGATCACCCGGTGACAGCCGCCATCCTGACACCACATGTTACACAGAGCAGAAGAGATCAGCCTCAGAGCAGGAATCACACTCAGTGCTCAGCCAATCAGCGCTCAGCAGGGCTATGGCTCCGCCCACAGGCAGCTCCTCAGTGTTAACCCATTAGCGCCTGCGATGTCTCCAGCCGCCCCTGGAGCAGCAGCCTGCAGTCACCCCAGCACAGGGGGTCTCCAGCCCCTCGCCCTCCCCAGCAGCAGGAGCTCCTCCTCAGAAGATGTGGGCGGCTCTGAGAAGAGCCTTTGTGTTGTTATTAACCCCCGAAGCCGTAGAGAGTGCGGCCCTGGCGCTTGAGCGCGTACACCACGTCCATGGCGGTGACGGTCTTCCTCTTGGCGTGCTCGGTGTAGGTGACGGCGTCACGGATCACGTTCTCCAGGAAGACTTTCAGGACGCCGCGAGTCTCCTCATAGATGAGGCCGGAGATGCGTTTGACTCCTCCTCTGCGGGCGAGACGGCGGATGGCAGGCTTGGTGATGCCCTGGATGTTATCACGGAGAACCTTCCTGTGCCGCTTGGCACCGCCCTTCCCCAGACCTTTCCCTCCTTTGCCGCGACCAGACATCTTCCAAGCAGTCAGCAGAAAGCTATGACTGACAGTGCGCAGTCCTCCTTTATATAGAGCGTGAGGGGACCAGAAAGAGGACTGCAGAGGTGACGCGCTTCCAGGGCGGGGATGGAAAGGAATTTGCATTATCAGCTCCGCCCCTTCCTCTGATTGGCCGAGCACAGAGCTGTTAGTGATTTTGAATTTCCCGCTCATTGTCCTGGTATTTTCCTGCTTCTACTGTGATGGTGGAAATAGTCACAGCCCTGATTCCTCTCTGGTGACATCCTGCTCGGAGGAATTACACTGTGACACCTGGAAATAACTCACTGTGAGGTCTATAGAGTTATATACTCTCCTCCATCCAGTGATGTATAAGCTCCATATCCTGCTGTATACCCCTATAGAGCGCTGTATAAACTCCATATACAGTTTCCCCATATAGTGCTGTATACCTTTAATATACGGCTGTATTCCTCCATGAAGCGCTTTATACCCTCCATATTGTGCTCATTTATCTCAGCGGCAGGTTCTGCTGCAATAAACAAGTGATCGGCTTCTCAGTGACAGATTCAGATCTAGAAATCGATCAATCTTTAGGAGCTTATTGACCAGGTGCCTTCACCAGTCTGCGGAGCAAAAGGTGTGTAACATCAGAGGAGGATCAGCGAGAAAGTGCTGGAAACGTGCCGAGCACTGAAAGAGTTAACAGCCCATCTCCATCTATTGGCAGCAGAACAATGGAAACAGAGGGCACTAGGACCCAGTGTTCTGGGAGAGAACAGGATTCCACGAGTGAGGGGTGAACTATAGAAACAGCAATAACCCACAAGGGGCACAATGATCCCATCAAGGTAAATCACTAGCACCAGGGATCCGATATATAAAAAGTAACTTTTAATAGAGAATTTTATAACTGCAGCTAAACCAACAGATAGATATCTAAACAGATACAAAACATATAGTGCAAAAGTCAACCAGTGCAATAATAAAAATGGTACTGTCACCACTTGTAGAGTTGTGAAGAGGCCGTCCATATAATCAGGAGGGGCATGGAGACGAGGGCTCCCTAATTTCCCTGTAGTGCCCCGAGCAGGTCTCCCGTCCGGACAAGGACAGAACCAAAGTGCGGTCTATCCCGCTAGTGATGTCTCGGGTTTGTATGGAGACATTACAAGCAGGATAGACCACATTTGGGTAAAGTCCTTGTCAGGACACGACAGGGTTCATATGGACAGCCTCTTCAGAAGACTACAACTGGTGAGACTGTACTATGGTTTATTATTGACTTTTGCACTTTATATGCAGGTTTTGTGTCTGTTTAGATAATTGTTGGTTTAGCTGCAGTGTTAAAATAATCTGTTAAAAGTGACTTTTTAATTCTACATCAGACCCCTGCTGCTAGTGAAGGGTGAGCGAGTATCTATGGCTGCCGGCACCTGCTCCTCTATTATCAGACTTATCCTAATGTTCCACATCCCAATATAACTCATCCTCCCCATCTATCATCCTCTAATCCCTTCCTGCCCTCTATGGCTGGAAGTATTGACCCAAAATGGCCCTCCTGCTAACACACGAGGTACCAGTCAGTGCAGCCTCATGTTCCCCAGGGAGAGGAGCAAGACACGGACAAGCAGCCACAGCTCTGATGTAGACGGGGTGGGTGGCTCTTAGAAGAGCCTTTGGGTTGTGGGTACAGAGCTTGGAGCAGATCACTTGGCGCTGGTGTACTTGGTGACGGCCTTGGTGCCCTCGGACACGGCGTGCTTGGCCAGCTCTCCGGGCAGCAGCAGGCGCACAGCGGTCTGGATCTCCCGGGAGGTGATGGTGGAGCGCTTGTTGTAGTGAGCCAGGCAAGAGGCTTCCCCTGCAATGCGCTCAAAGATGTCATTGACAAAGGAGTTCATGATGCCCATGGCCTTGGAGGAGATGCCGGTGTCAGGGTGGACCTGCTTCAGCACCTTGTACACATAGATGGCATAGCTCTCCTTCCTGCTCTTCCTCCGCTTCTTGCCGTCCTTCTTCTGAGTCTTGGTCACAGCTTTCTTGGAGCCCTTCTTGGCTGCTGGTGCAGACTTGGCAGGTTCAGGCATGATGATAGCAGAATGTTCTCTTCACTGGAGAGAGAGAATAATGATCCTGCTCCTCCCAGAGCGGCCGTATTTATAGACCGGACATGCAAATGAGCAATGCTGTCAGATCGCTGTTCTATTGGGTGAGAATGTCATATGACCAATGGACATTCAATTATGTCTGTCCAGCCTCTGTTTGAAGACGTCCATTGAAGGGGAACTCACCACCTCTCGTGGCCGCCTGTTCCACTCATTAATCACCCTAACTGTCAAAAAGTTTTTTCTAATATCTAATCTGTGTCTCCTCCCATTTAGTTTCATCCCATTGCTTCTAGTCTTTCCTTGTGCAAATGAGAATAAAGATGATCCTTCTACAATGTGACAGCCCTTGACATATTTGTAGACAGCTATTAAGTCTCCTCTCAGTCTTCTTTTTTGCAAGCTAAACATTCCCAAATCCTGCAACCGTTCCTCATAGGACATGGTTTGCAGACCAGTCACCATTCTGGTCGCTCTTCTCTGAACTTGCTCCAGTTTGTCTATGTCTTTTTTAAAATGTGGTGCCCAAAACTGTACACAGTATTCCAGATGAGGTCTGACCAAAGAGGAGTAAAGACCGATAATGACTTCACGTGATCTAGACTGTATGCTTCTGTTAATACATCCCAGAATTGTATTTGCCTTTTTTGCTGCTGCATCACACTGTTGACTCATGTTCAGTCTATGATCTATTAGTATACCTAAGTCTTTTTCACATGTACTGTTGCTTAGTCCTATTCCTCCCATTCTGTATATGCTTTTTTCATTTTTATTGCCCAGATGTAGTACTTTGCATTTTTCCCTGTTAAAAACCATTCTGTTGGTTGCTGCCCACTGCTCCAGTTTATTTAGGTCTTTTTGAATCCTCTCTCTCTCTTCTCTAGTATTAGCTATCCCTCCTAGCTTTGTGTCATCAGCAAATTTAATCAGTTTACCCTCAATTCCTTCATCTAAATCATTGATAAAGATGTTGAACAATACGGGTCCCAGGACGGAGCCCTGTGGTACCCCACTTGAGACATTCATCCAGCTGGATGTGAAGCCATTTACAACCACCCTTTGAGTCCGATCACTAAGCCAGTTATGAATCCACCTAACAGTTGCCTGGTCCATTGCATACTTGGTCATTTTTTCAATAAGGATGGTGTGAGATACTTTGTCAAATGCTTTGCTGAAGTCAAGATATACTATATCTACAGCATTTCCCTGATCCACCCAGTCAGTGATTCTGTCATAGAAGGAAATTAAGTTAGTCTGACATGACTTGTTAGTTACAAACCCATGCTGACTCTGGTTAATCACTTCATTCTTATCCATGTACTTACATACATGTTGTTTAATAATTTGTTCAAAGATCTTTCCTGGTATAGAAGTCAGACTCACCGGCCTATAGTTCCCTGGGTCCACCTTCTTCCCCTTTTTGAAGATAGGAACAACATTTGCTTTTCTCCAGTCTTCTGGGACTTCTCCTGTTCTCCAAGAATTTTCAAAGATTATGGAGAGTGGTTCTAAAATTTCTTCTACGATCTCCTTCAGTACTCTGGGGTGTAATTCATCTGGACCTGGAGACTTGAACTCATTTATGTTAGCTAAATATTCCCTCACAATCTTTCTGTTTACAGATAACTTGGATTCCTCTATTCCTTTAAAAGGACAGTGAAGATCAGTTGATGTTGCATTTTTTTCTGAGAGAAAACAGATGCAAAATAGGAATTAAAAAGTTCGGCCTTCTCAACATCCTCTCTTACCATTTCTCCATTTTCATCCTGTAAAAATCCTATAGCATCTTTGACTTTTCTTTTACTTTTGACATACCCCCAAAATCCTTTTTTATTGCTTTTGACATCTCTTGCAAGCCTTAATTCATTGTCAGCTTTAGCTATCCTGATACGTGCCCTACAGGATCTGCAGACTGCATTATAATCTTCTTTAGATATGCCTCCCTCTTTCCATTTAATAAACATTTCTTTCTTTCTTTTTAGCATGTGTTTAAGTTCTGTGTTCATCCATCCTGGTTTCCTTAAATGCTTCCCATTCTTCCTACTTTTCGGGATTGTTAACGATTGTGCTTTGAGAATCTCATTTTTAAAAATTTCCCATCCTTCCTGGACATTTTTGTCCTTAAGGACATCCAGCCATTGGATCCCTCCTATTCTCTTTCTGAGTCTCTTAAAATCTGCCTTTCTAAAATCTAACCTTGAAGTTTGAGTCTTCACATGTCTTCCTCCTCTAGTTATCCAAAATTCTATAATAGCATGATCGCTGCCTCCTAGGGTCCCAGCCACCTTTACCTCCTCAACCATTTCCTCCCTGTTACTCAGGGTCCGGTTTCCCATCCTCCAGCCTCAAATCTCCATTTAACGGCATGGAATTTGAAAGGGCACTGTTCCAGCAAAGGTTTTTCCACAAATTTAGTAAACACTCTCCTATGTAGCAGAAAGCCCGTTACCACCCGCATTTATGCTAGAACTTGGAGAAAGTTCCTGTCCTTTGCAGAGTTCAGACTAGAGGATGGGATCCCTATTGGGAAGATACTAGAATTTCTACAGCTGGGTCTAGAACAGGGCCTAACCACTAGTACGTTGAAGGTACAAGTTTCGGCTTTAGGAGCCTTATTTTCTTTGGATATATAGCAGCTAATTATTGGGTAGCACGGTTTATAAAAGCCTCTTTCAGGTGTAGACCTATTATTAAATCCAGACCCTCTCCCTGGGATTTAAACCTGTTCTTAAATGCCTTGACTAACACCCCCTTCGAACCTCTAGATTCAGCCACCCATAAAATTATTCTTCTTAAAACAGCCCAAACTTCGGCCAGAAGAGTAACTGACATACAGGCTTTTTCTATGTCCCCACCATTTACTCAAATTATGGATGATAGAATTGTACTAAAACCTGACCCGGCTTTTCTTCCAAAAGTAGTCTCACGTTTTCATAGAACTCAAGAGGTAAATCTTCCAACTTTTTGTTTCCCCCCTAAAAATCAGAAAGAGGAGAAACTACATACATTAGATGTTAGAAGGTGCGTGCTTAAATATCTGGAGGTTTCCCAGAGTTTTAGGAAAGATAGTTCCCTATTTATATGCCATCAGGGGGCTACGAAGGGTTGTAAAGCTTCAAAATCTACAATTGCGAGGTGGATTAGAGAAGCCATCACCCTCGCCTACTCCTCGGGAGATAAGGAAGTACCGGAAGGGTTGAGGGCACACTTCACCAGAGCAGTAGCAACTTCCTGGGCTGAGAAGACAGGGGTTTCCATTGAAGACATATGTAAGGCTGCCACCTGGTCTTCTCCCTCCACCTACTATAGGCATTATAGGTTAGATTTGGGCAACTCCTCTGATCTCACCTTTGGGAGAAGGGTGCTTCGGGCTGTGGACCCTCCCTAATCTCCTTCGTCTCTGTAATTCTCTCATGGTGCTGTCATGGGAGTACGAATAAAGCCTTAGTAACTTACAGGTAACTGGATTTTTCGGAGCCCATGACAGCACCCTTATATTGCCTCCCTACACTGGTGTTTTGCACCCCCATAAGGTTGTTTCCTTCTTTTTACACCCACGGGGGAAGTTAGTTAAAGTCGTTGGCTTAAATTGAATGTTGTGTTTTATCTTGTTGTAATTAACCATGGCGGTCCTCTCATGCTCTGTTAACTTAAACTGAGGCGGGAGAGAGGTGCCGCCCTTTTTAACCTGTAGGTTTCCTGTCCTTGATGGGCGGATCCTCTCTCTCATGGTGCTGTCATGGGCTCCGAAAAATCCCGTTACCGGTAAGTAACTAAGGCTTTTTGTCTCATCTATTCATAGCACATTCTCCCAGGAGCTTTGTGGCTTGTCAACATGTAGTTTGGCAAATTCCAGTCTGGCTTTTTTATGATTTTTTTTCAACAATGGTGATCTCCTTGGTCATCTCCCATGAAGTCCTCTTTGGATCAAACAACAACGGATGGTGCTATCTGACACTGATGTTCCTTGAGCTTGAAGTTCACATTTAATCTCTTTAGAATTTATCCTGAGCTCTTTTGTTACCATTCGTATTATCCATCTCTTTGATTTGTCATCAATTTTCCTCCTGCGGCCACGTCCAGGGAGGTTGGCAACAGTCCCATGGATCTTACATTTCTGAATAATATGTGCAACTGTAGTCACAGGAACATCAAGCTGCTTGGAGATGGTCTTATAACATTTACCTTTAACATGCTTGTCTAGAATTTTCTTTATAATCTCCTGAGACAACTCTTTCTTTTGCTTCCTCTGGTCCATGTTGAGTGTGGTACACACCATGTCACCAAACAGCACAGTGAGTATCTGTAGCCCTGTATACAGGCCCACTGACTGATAACAAGATTGTAGACACCTGTGATGCTAATTAGTGGACACAACTTGATTTAACATGTCCCTTTTGTCACATTATTTTCAGGGGTCCCATCATTTCTGCCCAGGCCTATTTCATGAGTTTAATTTTTTTTAAAATTCTGTGGAAGCAGGGTTGAAAAGCAATGACTGACTTTCATTTGTTCATTTTCAAAGATTTTTAATTTATTATTACTTTTGTCAGATTCAAGTTATTTCTATGACCATTGTGGGTTTTTCTTTCATTAAACGAGGAGTACCAACAATTTTGACCATGTGTGTATGTCTCGTTCACGCAGACTGCTCACAGTTGCACCAGCAACATGGGGCCTGGTTTTGTCGTGTTAAATGATGGCTCCTGGGACACTTTGGAGAAATTACCCTAACTCTGATGCCACCATCAAATCAATGTAATGCCAAATTAAAGTAACTAAATCTAAGTGTTAGTATATCTGAAATCAAGACTAGAGAAGTCCGGCAAGCATGCATTAAGCCACCCCACATCATAATCACAGGGTAGGATTGGTGTGATGTTCTCTCATGAAGGCCTCTTCATGGCACAGCTCATATGGTTATCAGACTTATCATAGGCTATCATTGCATCCAAGAGAAAAGAGGGACTCATCGCAAAAGAGGATAGATGTCCAATGCCGCCTGGATCTGCGCCATGATAGTCTTTGAGAGAAGTGGGGTAAGGTCAATGAAGCACCTTTAGGTGGATGTCTGGGTCTTAACCCAATGTCGTGAAAATATTTTCATGCGTTAGGCTTGGGGTGTGATCTCCAATTTCATTTGCAGCCCCGAATAGATCACCATGCACCATCCTTATAATTTGACAATCCATCCGTGCAGAGATTCGCCTCCTTTTAACCCTTGCTGTCATTCCAGTCCATCATTGATATCTCAACCAATGGAACATGCAACATTAAACAGAGAGGACATCTCAGTCTATGCAAGTAGCGACCAAAAGTGATAAACCAAGGTGCCTCAGTTCATGGATTGTGTCCCTCTCAGTTTGCGACAAATGGCACATCAATGAACAGGAACTATTGCAGAATCATCCCAAAAGACTTGGTATAAAGTTTGAGCTTTTATGTAGCTAAAAAAAATGGCCTTTATTTTGGCTTTTATGCTCCTCTCACACGCCACAGATTGGAGCTCGGTGTTTGAACATTTGATCACTTGCAGATCTTAGCTACACCTGCTACTTCTTCATTTTGTATAACCTTACAGCTTGTCCTTCTTGGTGTTGCAATTCCAATGTTGAGGAGTGTATATAAATATATATTTCCATTGGTAGTATTTTTGCCTAATTTTCTTTGAAAGTTTGTACTTTCGCTATGTATGAAGCTTGGATCAAATGCCAATGTCTAATCAGTGAGCTTCAGTTTTGTACCAGCAAAATTATTATTTTGGGTTGCTTACATAGTGCCTTCATTTTCTGCAGTGCTTTACATACATTATCATTGCTGTCCCCAATGGGGCTCACAATCTCAATTCCCTACAGTATGTGTTTGAAGCCTGGGAGGAAACACATGCAAACACTGGGAGAATATACAAACTCCTTACAGACGTGGTCATTGGTGGCATTTGAACCCAGGACCCCAGCGCTGCAAAGCTGCGATGCTAACCACTGAGTCACCATGCTGCCCTTGGTTCTGTTACCTATCTAGCATACCCACTAGAACATGCTGCTATCCAAAATGAGAAGCAATACTGGCTTTGATGAGTTTCCTTATCCTTTCTGGAGTTGGCATTCTTGGAGGTATCTTTTTCTAGAAAACCTTGGACCTCACCTCCTGCTCCCTCTTCGGCCGCCTACAATCTGGTTTCTGACCGCACCATTCTACTGAAACTGCACTGACTAAAGACACCAACGACCTACTAACAGCCAAATCCAAGCGACTCTACTCTGTCCTCCTGGACCTGTCATCTGCCTTCGACAAAGTGGACCATTCCCTCTTACTCTAGACTCTCTTCTCATCTGTCGGCATCACAGACTTGGTCCTATCCTGGATCTCCTCATACCTAGCAGATTGGACATTCAGTGTCTCACACTCACACACCACCTCCTCATCTCGCCCCCTATCTGTCGGTGTCCCCCAAGGTTCAGTTCTAGGACCCCTACTCTTCTCCATCTACACCTTAGGCCTGGGACAGCTCATAGAGTCTCATGGCTTTCATTATCACCTCTATGCCGACGACACACAGATCTACCTCTCTGCACCCGATCTCTCCTCCCTACTAACCAAAATCCCACAATGTCTGTCCGCTATTTCATCCTTCTTCTCTGCTAGATTTCTAAAACTTAACATGGACAAAACAGAATTCATCATCTTTCCGCCATCTCACTCAACCCTCCCAACTAACCTATCTATCAACGTCAATGGCTGTTCAGTCTCCCCAGTCCCTCAAGCTCGCTGCCTTGGGGTAACCCTGGACTCTAAACTCTCCTTCAAACCACATATCCAAGCCCTTGCCATTTCCTGCCGACTCCAACTCAAAAATATCTCCCGGATCCGCACATTCCTCAACCACGAATCTGCAAAAACACTAGTGCCTTCCCTCATCATCTCCTGCCTTGACTACTGCAACCTCCTGCTCTGTGGCCTCCCTACGAACAATCTTGCACCCCTTTAATCTATCCTAAACTCTGTTACCCAAATAATCCACCTGTCCCCCTGCTATTCCCCGGCCTCTCCTCTCTGTGCTCAAAGGCTCCAGTTCAAAACCCTAACAATGGCATGCAAAGTCATTCACAACCTGTCTCCTCCATATATCTCTGACCTAGTCTCCCGGTACATACCCGCACACAACCGCCGATCCTCACAAGATGTCCTTCTCTTCTCCCCTCTTATCTCCTCCTCCCACAATCGCATACAAGATTTCTCCCATGCATCCCCCCTACTCTGGAACTCTCTACCCCAACATATCAGACTCTCGCCGACCGTGGAAACCTTCAAAAGGAACCTGAAGACCCACCTCTTCCGACAAGCCTACAACCTGCATTAACCATCGCTCCACCATACCACTCCACGACCAGCTCTACCCTCACCTAATGTATCCTCACCCATCCCTTGTAGATTGTGAGCCCTCGCGGGCAGGGTCCTCGCTCCTCCTGTACCAGTCGCCGTCACGTTTTGTTCAAGATTACTGTAAATGTTTTTGTTATGTATACCCCTTTTTCACATGTAAAGCGCCATGGAATAAATGACGCAATAATAATAAATAATTTATATTCAACACTCTAAAGATATACGTCATCAAGAGAACTGTAGCAGCTTCCTCTAAAGAACATATTCTACTATTATAATATCAATCATCAGTTTTAAAATAGACAATCTCTTAAGTACGGGTTGGAGTTGCATGTCTTGGGCAACCAATCATCAGGATGCCATTTTGTTATTTTTTTTTTACATTTTTAGATGACATCAAATTTATTATTATCAAAAAAAATTTACTTTGTGTTGTAAAGAGACTAGAAAATGAGGAATGATGAAATGTGTAAAATGTTTTGGCGTAACTTATTACTGTACTTATACAACAGAAATATGACAAATTTGGTGCAATCCAAAAACACGCTTTATAAAGAAAAGAATTGGGACATGTATTAATCACCGAATCCAGTCCCTTACCGTCTGCCTATATTTACATGTGTGACAGAATTTGTAAAGAGCTGATACTTGGCTAAGAAAAGTGTGTGGGAAGGTTCCCGGACACTCTATGGCTGCATTTTTAATGTGGACTGGCTCTGTACCATCCCTGGCCACATTAACCTGTCCACATGTTTTTGGTTGGGTGGTCCTTCCCAGTAAGTGCATTGGGGAGGGCACGGATAAAGTTCTGGGACCCGTGCTTGTGGAAGGCGGAGACTACACCGGGAGAAATAATGGCGGTTGAGGACCGAGTATGGACACCCGGCCGTCGCCTTCATGAGACTAAAAGGTCACATTTCAAGTACAAGCAGCTGTGAAAAATTTGGCAGTATAGTATGGCAGCCTGTGGGTGGGTGGCTGGCTGCATACTTGCGCTTGCATTCCAAGGAATTGGGTAGGGACAACTGAAAGCTTCGCTGGAACAAGGACATGGACGGTGATTTTTGCAAGTCTGCAATGACAGGTGCATGGTGGGAGGCATCTTCGCATGCGCCAAGGATCACTTATGATAGGCACACTTTTAGGCAGTGACCTGGGAGTCAGAGATTCTTCCAGGGGTCATCCCCATGCTGTTCCTATGTCTTTTCAGCTCTGTATGCATGTGTCACACAACACATGGCCAGATAAGGTTGTGAAATGTTAAAATGACATTTCCCAGTGAATGAATTTGTCTTGGTTGAAAGCAATGCAAAAGTGCAAAAACGCATCAAAAACGCTACGTGTGAACATAGCCCAAGGTGTGGAGGTGCATTTTTATTTTTGTTCATTTATTTTGCCTTATATACAAGTCATTACCTTGGAAAGGGTGTTCCTTAACATATTTCCCAGAAAAATCCATTTTGGTTTAATTTTTGCATGTTTTATTGTGAGTCCGTAAAAGTGGCGTAATACCTCTGACAACATTGTTGACAGCAGTGATCTGGGTGTCCGAAATGCTTCCAGGGGTCTTCCCCCTGCTGATCCCAGGTCATTTGAGCACTCTTCCCATCAATTTGGGCAATTTTTAGGCCCTCTGCAGACCGCCGGAAAAATGCTAGTTTCCCATAGACTTACATTGGTCTCGTTACTCGGTCCTAGCACTCAAGCATTCCAATTTGCTCGACCCGAACGACGAGTACCCGAGCATTTTAGTGCTCGCTCATCACTAATAACAACCTATTCTTACAACCTTTTACTTGTAGGACGCCTGTAAGGAATAAACAATATTAAAACAATCAGCATCTCTTCAGCTGGAGTTTTTCGCACGTCTTCAATAAGATGTCTCTCACTAGGCTTTAACAGTTCTTTTTTTCTACAAAGTCTTTTAAGGAAAATCAATAATAAAACAAAAATAAATAATAATAATGTTTAACAAAACAGGCACAGTAATGTCAGTCTCTTCAGTAGCATAATTCAGCACAGATTAGATCTTTTCGCAGCACACTTCAATGCATACACAACCACCGGCTTTTCCTTCACAAGCACTCAATAATACACAGCATTCTTTATCCTGCATGGAGATGGAGGGGGGAGGGTTTGATGAGGGAGAAGATCCCTATGACATGATTCCTTCCAGTCCTTATCTTCCTGCCCGATAATACTCCACACTGTTAGCTCAGGGAGTTTATCTAACCTGTGTTTAGCTTCCCTCCTGACTTGAATTCGAATTCAGTTCCCTTGAAATACAGATCACACACCCACTTTCTCTTCGGTTCCAGCCAGACAGTAAACAACTTCCCAACAATCCCCCTGGGGCTTTGCTAAAACACTCCCTGTCTCCTGTGACTGTGTTAACGTGTAGCCCTCTAGTTGCTGGATGCATTTGGAGCACAACACTTCCTGTCTCCTGTGCTTGTTAATTCTAATAGTTGTTGGATGCTTTTGAAGCAACAGCACTACTTCTGCATGTCACAATAGTGTCCTCTACCCCACTCCATCATAGTGTCCTCTGCCCCACATCCATCATAGTGTCCTCTGCCCCACACCCATCAGAGTGTCCTCTGCCCCACACCCATCAGAGTGTCCTCTCCCCCACATCCATCAGAGTGTTCTCTCCCCCATATTGTCTTCTTTCTGTGTACTGGGAAAAAAATAAACACTTACCTCTCCGTCTCCAGAGCCTCGGGCTCCGAGCAACAGGCCAGATTTCCCTCATTATTACAGCCCTGAAAGGGTCCCCCTCCATCTCCGCTGCACTGGCGGTATGTCTGCTCCTGGCCGTGCATATCCATGTCATAAATGTCTGAGAAATTCCCCTTCACTGTGAACCTATCAGCATGCTTTCTGCATATGTTTGGTATCGCCACATCTGTAACTGTAATGTTAAAAAAGCTGAAAAGGAAAAAAATAAAATGGCAGAATTTCTGTTTTTTGTTCCCTGGACTTCCTAAAAAAAATACTATTAAAGGCAATCATAACTTCTCATGGATTTCACCAAAATATCAATAAAAACTGCAGCTCAGTGCACAAAAAACCTCTCACACAGGTTCATTAATATAAAAATGTGACCTGTCTCAGAAAGTAGCGACACAAAATGAATTTTTATTTTCACAAAATTCTGAATTTTCTTAATTACTAAAATATAAAAATATCTTGGAAGTTCGGTCAAACACTACCACAGTCTTATGTTGCCAGATCATCTTTACCGCACAACGAACACCTTAAAAAATAAAACCCAAATAACAATGTAGGTCGCCCCTTTGGATCCCCCCCCCCCTTTTTCAGTACATTTATTATATGGTAAAATTAATGGTGTCGCTTAAAACTACAGCTGGTGTCTCAAAAAACAAGTCCTCACACGGATATGGTGATAGGAAAATTACACAGTTTTGGCTCTTAGATGAAGGAATAGAGAAAACGAAGTAAGGGAGGGGATATGTACAAAATCCCTACCTTGCCAAATCCACAGGTCAAGACAAATTAGCATATAAGGTGGATATAAAACTTAACTTTTACTATCAAAAGATAAAAACTGGCAATCCTCAATATGAAATATTGAGAGTACACATAAATACATAGAACCCATAAAACTGAGAAAATTGCCCGTGTCCCTGTATGGGATCATAAACTGACAATGGTCAGAAAAAATGGCGTCAGCAAATACTAAAAAAGTTACGTTTTATATCCACTTTATATGCTAATTTCTCTTAGAAGAAGGGAATTAAAATGAAACTACAAAAATGTAAAAACCTCCCCGTCATGATGTGGACTGTGCCCCCCAGGAGTCCTGCGCTCAGTTGGGGTATACAGGGAGCACGGCACAGTAGTGGCAGAGATCCATAGATCCTATTGTAAATACGTGTCCGATTTGCTGTGGTGAACCTGAGATTTATAAACAGCAGTAACATAACCAAGCCTAGAACATGGATCTGGTAGTGGAACCAAACTGCAAAAATAAGACTCTGATCACATTTGTATCTGTGATTTGTCAGAAGCCTCCAACACATACATGAAGGTGTCCACTGACACATGTAACTGAGTGTATAGCAGCTTCATCCAGCAGACACTAGATGGCGCTGTGGTTCCCGGTGACGTCACCGCTCCTGCAGCCTCTAATCATTAATAGCAGCACTCAGGATTGCTGGGTGCGGTGGCGTGCGCCTGTAATCCCAGCTACTTGGGAGGCTGAGGCTGGTGGATCGCTTGAGTCCAGGAGTTCTGCGCTGCCCTGTGCTATGTCAATCGGGTGTCCGCACTAAGTTCAGCATCAATATGGTGACTCTGGGGGAGCTCAGAGCTACCAGGTTGCTCTAATGAGGGGTGAACCGGCCCAGGTCAGAAACGGAGCAGGTCAAAACCCCCGTGCCGATCAGTAGTGGGACCGCGCCTGTGAATAGCCAGTGTAGAGCAGCCTGGACAACACAGCGTGACACAGACTTTTTATACAAATAGTAAATGATAATTTTATATCGGGAGATCATTATTAACCCTCAGTTACATCTGGAACAAATATTATTAGATTGTTGGTTTGAAGATGAAAATAATGCAAAACTATGGAAAATACATATATTTATATATACATCCGTGTATTTGTACTTTCTCACTATTTCCCCAGATTCTGCTTTTCAGTCTCCTGATCTCTCTGTGACACTGAGCGCTAATGACACCTACTGGCAGAACTAAGAATAATGCTTCCATCTGTTGTGCAGTACTGGGTGTTACCAGCAGAGGCCGCTCCAGCTCTAAATCTTCAGGAGAGAACATGAATCACTGATACTCAGCAATTCCCGTTATAATAAGATTACGGTGAAGCCGTCACCAGACAATGATCTATGTATAAATCAGGTTTTTCTTTGTTCAATGTTTTTTTTCCATATAACAATCTGTATTAAAAATAAAAAGTAATATTACTATTATTATTTATGTTTAGAGCAGCAGTAATTCCATGGTCTGTACATGAGAAGGGGTTACATACAGGATGCAAGTATTAAACACGGTGAACAAACTAACAATGACAGACTGGTACAGAAAGGAGAGGGCCCTGCCCTTGGGGGCTTACAGTATACAGGATAGTGGGGAAGGAGACAGTCGGGTAGGGGGTTGCGGCAGCTCCGGTGGTGGTGAGGTGGCAGCGGGGTCATTGCAGGCTGTAGCCGTCCTGAAGAGGTGGGATTTCAAGTTCCGTCTGAAGGGTCTGAGTGTGGCAGATAGTGATGTGTGGGGGCACAGAATTCCAGAGGATGGGGGACACTCGGGAGAAGTCTTGGAGGCAATTGGGTGAGGAACGTATGAGTGTGGAGGCTGGGCCCTTAGATAAAGCCGACATATACTGGCGAAACATGTCTCAGGTTTTAGGGATAGCCAGCCTAAACTGAGTTAGGTCAAGTATATAGATATGGAAGGAACTTCTTCCTCGACAGCCCTTTGGCAGACACACACTGTCGTTATTCAGATCATACAGGCAAATGCAAGTTATGTCAGACGCAATGAATAAATACCGCCGTGCACACTGTAAATCAATGAGTGCAGCGTCTCCTGTGAAACATTCATGTGGTCTGCCGCATACTGACATTGCGCTTAAATGACAGCCTGTATAATCCCCTCTGGTGATATCTGACTGTGTGCAGCGTTATCCACGGTAGGAGCTGTGCTAATACACCGCTGCACACGCTCCTATCCACAAGGACAGCGCCTCCACTAACACGTGAGACGCCGCTTGCATTTAGTTGTTCATTCAGTGATTACTTCAGCGCAGTCATTTCTAACAGAGCAGGCAGCTAAATAGAATAATATAGGGAATCCCTATAGCGACCTCTAGTGGTTGGAAGGGGAATTACATCTTTAAGTTAACATAAGTGCTCTGATCCTTATGCGTAAACGGATTCCTACTTTGTGCTCAGATCATTACAGGTAGAGGTAGTTTAAATTTATTAGGATTATTAACCCATAATGGTGTGTTCTGGTTAATTACTGAAATATAATGAAAAACAATTACAATAATGTCAGTTTTAATTTGCGTTATTAAAAAGTAATAAACATCACAAATCAGCAAATAACAGACATATTTGGTGTCTCTGTAATCCTAACGATCAACAACACAGCACAGTGATCAGATTATTTACGGGGATTGGTAAATGGGTTTAAAAAACTGGCGTGATTGATATTTTTTCTATATTAAACCCATAAAAAATGTAATAAAATGTAACGCTGAGGCCGTGTTCAAGCGCAGGGCTGCCATCAGCACATTACTGCCCTTACTAGTGTATGGGGCCCAGTGAGCAGAAACAAAGAGGAGGTACTCGGACCACAGAGCTCCTGTGCATAATATGGAGGGTAATAACATGTGGCCGTATACAGCGCTATATGGAGGGTAATAACATCATGTGGCCGTATACAGCGCTATATGGAGGGTAATAACATCATGTGGCCGTATACGGAGGGTGATAACATCATGTGGCCGTATACAGCGCTATATGGAGGGTAATAACATCATGTGGCCGTATACAGCGCTATATGGAGGGTAATAACATCATGTGGCCGTATACAGCGCTATATGGAGGGTAATAACATCATGTGGCCGTATACAGCGCTATATGGAGGGTAATAACATCATGTGGCCGTATACAGCGCTATATGGAGGATAATATCATGTGGCCGTTTACAGCGCTATATGGAGGTATTATAGAGTGCCCGGGATGAGCGGGTCTTGGCTTTAGCACAGACCTTCCCTCCTTGTTTGCCGCGTCCAGACATCACTGCGTTCACAGTTATCAGCAGATAGAGAAGTCTCTTGTGTGGGAAGTGTGAAGCCTCCTGCGCCTTTTATAACCTGCTGCTGCCCCGCCCTCCTCTCCTACCATTGGCTGGATCTGAAGTCACCTATAGAAAGAAGACTTGTGGAAACATCAATGAGCTGCAGTGGGCGGAGATAATTGAATGAGCTTTAATCTCATGATGTTCTCACCCAATAGTACAGTGATCTGACAGCATTGCTCATTTGCATGGCCAGTCTATAAATACGGCCGCTCTGGGAGGAGCAGGATCATTATTCTCTCTCTCCAGTGAAGAGAACATTCTGCTGTCATCATGCCTGAACCTGCCAAGTCTGCACCAGCAGCCAAGAAGGGCTCCAAGAAAGCTGTGACCAAGACTCAGAAGAAGGATGGCAAGAAGCGGAGGAAGAGCAGGAAGGAGAGCTATGCCATCTATGTGTACAAGGTGCTGAAGCAGGTCCACCCTGACACCGGCATCTCCTCCAAGGCCATGGGCATCATGAACTCCTTCATCAATGACATCTTTGAGCGCATTGCAGGGGAAGCCTCCCGCCTGGCTCACTACAACAAGCGCTCCACCATCACCTCCCGGGAGATCCAGACCGCTGTGCGCCTGCTGCTGCCCGGAGAGCTGGCCAAGCACGCCGTGTCCGAGGGCACCAAGGCCGTCACCAAGTACACCAGCGCCAAGTGATCTGCTCCAAGCTCTGCTCCACCAACCCAAAGGCTCTTCTAAGAGCCACCCACCCCGTCTACATCAGAGCTGTGGCTGCTTGTCCGTGTCTTGCTCCTCTCCCTGGGGAACATGAGGCTGCACTGACTGGTACCTCGTGTGTTAGCAGGAGGGCCATTTTGGGTCAATACTTCCAGCCATAGAGGGCAGGAAGGGTTTAGAGGATGATAGATGGGGAGGATGAGTTATATTGGGATGTGGAACATTGGGATAAGTCTGATAATAGAGGAGCAGGTGCCGGCAGCCATAGATACTCGCTCACCCTTCACTAGCAGCAGGGGTCTGATGTAGAATTAAAAAATAACTTTTAACAGATTATTTTAACACTGCAGCTAAACCAACAATTATCTAAACAGACACAAAACCTGCATATAAAGTGCAAAAGTCAATAATAAACCATAGTACAGTCTCACCAGTTGTAGTCCTCTGAAGAGGCTGTCCATATAAACCCTGTCGTGTCCTGACAAGGACTTTACCCAAATGTGGTCTATCCTGCTTGTAATGTCTCCATACAAACCCGAGACATCACTAGCGGGATAGACCGCACTTTGGTTCTGTCCTTGTCCGGACGGGAGACCTGCTCGGGGCACTACAGGGAAATTAGGGAGCCCTCGTCTCCATGCCCCTCCTGATTATATGGACGGCCTCTTCACAACTCTACAAGTGGTGACAGTACCATTTTTATTATTGCACTGGTTGACTTTTGCACTATATGTTTTGTATCTGTTTAGATATCTATCTGTTGGTTTAGCTGCAGTTATAAAATTCTCTATTAAAAGTTACTTTTTATATATCGGATCCCTGGTGCTAGTGATTTACCTTGATGGGATCATTGTGCCCCTTGTGGGTTATTGCTGTTTCTATAGTTCACCCCTCACTCGTGGAATCCTGTTCTCTCCCAGAACACTGGGTCCTAGTGCCCTCTGTTTCCATTGTTCTGCTGCCAATAGATGGAGATGGGCTGTTAACTCTTTCAGTGCTCGGCACGTTTCCAGCACTTTCTCGCTGATCCTCCTCTGATGTTACACACCTTTTGCTCCGCAGACTGGTGAAGGCACCTGGTCAATAAGCTCCTAAAGATTGATCGATTTTTAGGTCTGAATCTCACATTGTGATTAATGGAGAAGCCGATCACTTGTTTATCGCAGCAGGAGCTGAAACAGATAAATGTGCAAAGAACAATATGGAGGGTATACAGGAGTATATGGAGGGTATACAGCTCTATATGGAGGAATACAGGAGTATATAGAGGGTATACAACAGGGTATGGAGTGTACACTGCACTATATGGAGGGTATATAGGGGTATACAGCAGGATATGGGGGATATATAGCAGTATATGGAGGGTATACAGCACTATATGGGTAAACTGTATATGGAGTTTATCCAGCGCTCTATAGGGGTATACAGCAGGATATGGAGCTTATACATCGCTGGATGGAGGAGAGTATATAACTCTATAGACCTCACAGTGAGTTATTTCCAGGTGTCACAGTGTAATTCCTCCGAGCAGGATGTCACCAGAGAGGAATCAGGGCTGTGACTATTTCCACCATCACAGTAGAAGCAGGAAAATACCAGGACAATGAGCGGGAAATTCAAAATCACTAACAGCTCTGTGCTCGGCCAATCAGAGGAAGGGGCGGAGCTGATAATGCAAATTCCTTTCCATCCCCGCCCTGGAAGCGCGTCACCTCTGCAGTCCTCTTTCTGGTCCCCTCACGCTCTATATAAAGGAGGACTGCGCACTGTCAGTCATAGCTTTCTGCTGACTGCTTGGAAGATGTCTGGTCGCGGCAAAGGAGGGAAAGGTCTGGGGAAGGGCGGTGCCAAGCGGCACAGGAAGGTTCTCCGTGATAACATCCAGGGCATCACCAAGCCTGCCATCCGCCGTCTCGCCCGCAGAGGAGGAGTCAAGCGCATCTCCGGCCTCATCTATGAGGAGACTCGCGGCGTCCTGAAAGTCTTCCTGGAGAACGTGATCCGTGACGCCGTCACCTACACCGAGCACGCCAAGAGGAAGACCGTCACCGCCATGGACGTGGTGTACGCGCTCAAGCGCCAGGGCCGCACTCTCTACGGCTTCGGGGGTTAATAACAACACAAAGGCTCTTCTCAGAGCCGCCCACATCTTCTGAGGAGGAGCTCCTGCTGCTGGGGAGGGCGAGGGGCTGGAGACCCCCTGTGCTGGGGTGACTGCAGGCTGCTGCTCCAGGGGCGGCTGGAGACATCGCAGGCGCTAATGGGTTAACACTGAGGAGCTGCCTGTGGGCGGAGCCATAGCCCTGCTGAGCGCTGATTGGCTGAGCACTGAGTGTGTGATTCCTGCACTGAGGCTGATCTCTTCTGCTCTGTGTTCTCGGTGTAACATGTGGTGTCAGGATGGCGGCTCTTGTCGGGCTGGGAGCTGTGACTACATATCTGATGGATGTGATTTATTCAGCACTATGTGGTGGTATATGATACTTTTTGGGGTATACAGTAGTATTTTGAGGGTAAAGCCCATCATGTGGCCGTATACAGCAGTATGTGGAGGTGTCCTGCAGTGTTTGGGGCAGAGCAGCATATGAGGATTATACAGGCTCTACTGGAGGTATACAGTATGGGGGTGAGAAGCAGATGGGTATACAGCACTAGATGAGCGGCATTACCAAGGAAACTATTGTCTTTCAAATCTTCCATCTTGTTCCCTGAATTAACCATGTGCATAGATTATTCTCCATGTCTCCCCCAACCTTGAAGAACAAGTTCTGTCCTCTGCATGGCTGCAGGCCATCTCCATTGTGCTGTCAGGACCACCCTGAATACTTGCAATTCCTTTGTTTCCTGTCTATATAAACCTGTGTTAATAAGCAGAAATTTCCATTGCTATTATTTTGCAGATAACTGTATACACAGTGTGTTTAAAACAATTGTGAAAAAGCTGAATCCTCGTAGCATTTCTTTCCATATACAGAGGCATTGGGAGCTATACCCTCAATTCCAAATGAAAACTTGAACAAGATGTCAATTTTTAAAATGATAATAATGCCTGCCTTCTCATTTACAAACTCAAATATTTTACATTTGTTTCCAGTCTTCACTTTACTGTTAATAACTGATCTTATATTTAGTTGTATAGCCTTTATTTCTGATAACGGCTTTACATCTGTGTGGCATGGAGTCACTAACATCTGACCCAGGCTGACTGCACTACAGTCCACAGTTCTTTTGCATTCTTAGGTTTTGTATCAAAAACAGCATAACATGACATCAATATTGTTGGTCTGGAACCAGGATGTTGCCCGCTTTCTGGTGTGCATGAGGTCGTTGTCCTGCTGAAACTCCCATTTCAAGGGCATTTCCCATTCAGCATAAAGCAACATGATCTCTTCCAGTATTTTGATATATTCAAACTGGTACATAGTACCTGGTATGCGATAAATGGGCCCAACGCCACAGTATGAGAAACATCCCCAAACCAGTCTGGCTGCATCTCCATGTTTTACAGTCTTCACAGTGTACCGTGGCTTGAATTTAGTGTTTGTGTCATCTCTCAAACTGTCTATGGCCTTTAGACCCAGTACAAGACAATCTTGCGCTCATCTGTCCATAGAATGTTGCGCCACTTCTCTTTAGTCCAGTCAATGTGTTTTTTGGCAAACTGTAATTTATATGTGTACAAGGTGCTGAAGCAGGTCCACCCCGACATCTCCTCCAAGGCCATGGGCTTCATGAACTCCTTCATCAATGACATCTTTGAGCGCATTGCAGGGGAAGCCTCCCGCCTGGCTCACTCCAACAAGCGCTCCACCATCACCCCCCGAGAGATCCAGACCGCTGTGCGCCTGCTGCTGCCCGGAGAGCTGGCCAAGCACGCCGTGTCCAAGGGCACAAAGAGCCACCAACCACATCTACCCCAGAGCTATGGCTGTTTGTGTCCCGCCGAGTAGCGTAGCTACTGGGGGGTGGAAGAGGGTGCGGCAGCCCCGGGCCCCCGCCCTCTGAAGGGCCCACCCGGAGCTACGCTATGTTTAACTCTATCAGCCTGCGCCGATACAGTTAAACTCTGCGGCAGAGCAAGGAGACATGATCTGCATTATATTGAATGGGGTGCATAATACTTAATGAATTAGACTACATAGGGTTGCATTATACTATATCGGCTATGGGGTGCATTATGCTGTATGGGCTATAGGATGCAATTATACAGTATGAAGGTTTGTGTGGGGTCCATCCTGCTGTATGGAGAGGTGGTGGGGGTCACAGTTGGCATCACTACACTTTTACAGGGCAGTTGAGGGGTGGGGTACAGTAGGGCCATATATTTTACAAATGCAATGAAAGGGGAATCTAAGGCTCCAGTAGGAGCAAAATTAGAGGGCGCAGTAATGGGGACACATATGGCAGCAGCCTATCAGTATTGGGGTAGCAGCAGGATAAGGCGTTTGTGCTGGTTGGGGATAATTGTGCCTGAAATGTGAGAAGTCATATGTATCTTTGTTGTAATCTTTGCAGCCGAGTCTTGGCTGGAAGAAGTTGCCATGTCGGTCTGGGCCAGATGGAAAAGACGGGAAAAGTGAATGACTCTACCAGAAAGAAGGTCATCTGTAAGTCACCATCTATAACTGTACTGTGATCTTACATGTTCTACAGGACTGGTATCTACCACTATATGGTCACTATATCATGGTAATATCATTGTTGGTCTTTGAATAGAGATTTCTTTTAGTAACAGCGCTGTCGTCTGCTGAGGTTCTCCTATATCCACTATTGGTATTTGGTCAGTATTCAGTCAGTATTTTTTCTCAGGAGTGGGAGACAAAACCAGAAGAGGAACAATCAGATTAAAGATATAATAGAAACAAGTCACCAATTCTGCATTTATCATCCACTCCTGGTTTTGGCTCCCACTCCTGAGAAAAAATACTGACCAAATACTGATAGTGGGGCCGTGGCCTTAGGGTGCGCCACCATAGCTGTAATCAGGATTACCTGGAGGGGCCCACTCGGAAGTTTCGCCCCTCCTGACCCAAACCCCTAGCTACGAGGGCATTACTGGCCTTGCTGGTGTATGGGGCCTGGTGAGCAGAAGAAAAGAGTGGAGGCCAAGGACCCCGCTCTTTTGCCTCTGCTCACCGGACCCCAGGGTATAAAAATTAGTGTTGAGCCACCCCCGTAGTGTTCGGGTTCGGTTCGTCGAACACCGGAATGTTCGAGGAACTGTTCGTCGAACTGTTCGTCGAACACCGTTAAAACCAATGGCAGGCAAACAAAAACACATAGAAACACATAGAAAACACCTTCAAAGGTGTCCTAAAGCTGACAAACTGCTCAGAAGACGCTTTCTTTAAAAAAGCCGGCCGGCAATTCAGCAGCGGCATACACCGGTACCCGACAATTTAGACAAGAAGGAATAGAGCCTCACACATAGATTAGATAGATAGAAACATGTCAGTCACATATATATGAAGTACAGTGACAGTGTTGCTTACTGTACTTGTCATTTAGTGTAAAGGATTTATTAAAAAATATAATAGTGTTTTCATGCACTGTCTCTTTAAAAAAGCCGGCCGGCAATTCAGCATCTGTACCCGACAATTTATAACAGACAGAATAGAGCTTCACACATAGATTAGATAGATAGAAACATGTCAGTCACATATATATGAAGTACAGTGATAGTGTTGGTTACTGTACTTGTCATTTAGTATTAAAATAAAGGATTTATTATTAAAAAAATTGGCGTGGGGTTCCCCTTAATTTTAGTCTCTAGCGGAGGTTAAGCAGACGGCTGGGGCAGATGTTTGAAGCCTGGGAAGGGGGTAATACCCACGGAGCTTCCCAGGCTACTAATATCAGCCCCCAACTGAATACATAGCCTTTACTAGCTATTAAAATGGGGGACCCCCCCAAAAAAATGACGTGGGGTCCCCCCTAATTTAATAGCTAGCAAAGGCTAGGCAGACAGCTGGGGGCTGATATTAATAGCCCAGGAAGGGAGCCATGAATATTGGCCCCCTCCCAGGCTAGAAACACCAGCCGTCAGCCGCCCCAGAAATGGCGCATTCATAGGATGCGCCAATTCTGGCACTTAGCCTCGCTCTTCCACGCTGCCCTGGTGCGGTGGCAGGGGGTAATAGGGCTGGGGTTGATGTCAGCTTATAATGCCAGCTGACATCAAGCCCAGGTTAGTAATGGAGAGGCGTCTATAAGACACCCCCATTACTAACCCCATAGTCAAAGTTAAAAGAAAACACAAACACCCAGAATAAAGTCCTTTAATTGAAATAAAGACACAATCCTTTATTGTTCTAAATTAAACCATACTTACCGTCACGCCCATTCCAGCTGAAGCCAACGATCTCCTGCAATAAAAGAAAAATAATAAAGCAACATCATCCTTACCTCTCCATGGTTCCCACGACAGCTTCAGCTCTGCTACATCGAGATGACAGGCTGGACCGCAGCAGAACGCTGCCATCCAGCCTGTCATCCCGCAGACACTGAGAAGCGCAGGCATGCTTGCGCTCTGCAGTGTCTGGCTGTGACGGAATAAAGATGAGACGAGTTCATGTCCAATGAACTCGGCGCACCTCATGCACGTCACTGACAGCGTGGGAAAATTCTCACGCTGAAGCGCTGAGTGCAGGAGAATTCTCCCACGCTGTCAGTGACGTGCATAAGGTGAGCTCATGTCCAATGAACTCAGCTCACCTCCTGCACGTCACTGACAGCGTGGGAGAATTCTCCTGCATTCAGCGCTTCAGCGTGAGAATTCTCCCACGCTGAAGCGCTGAGTGCAGGAGAATTTTCCCACGCTGTCAGTGACGTGCATGAGGTGAGCCGAGTTCATTGGACATTAACTCGGCTCATCTGGATGCCCTCACAGAGAGACAATGTGGAGCGCAAGCAAGCCTGCGCTTCTCAGTGTCTGCGGGATGAGAGGCTGGGTGGCAGCGTTCTGCTGCGGTCCAGCCTGTCATCTCGATGTAGCAGAGCTGAAGCTGTCCTGGGAACCATGGAAAGGTAAGGATGATGTTGCTTTATTATTTTTCTTTTATTTCAGGAGATCGTTGGCTTCAGCTGGAATGGGCGTGACGGTAAGTATGGTTTAATTTAGAACAATAAAGAATTGTGTGTTTATTTCAATTAAAGGACTTTTTTCTGGGTGTTGTGTTTTTTTTAAATACTTTACTAGAAATTCATGGTGGTCATGTCTAATATTGGCGTGACCCCATGAATTTTGGGCTTAGGGCCAGCTGATAATGCCAAGCTGGCCCTAACCCCTTTATTACCCAGTGAGCCACCGCATCAGGGCCCTGGATGAGTTGGGTACAGCGCCAGAAGATGGCGCTTCTATGAACGCGCCATTTTCCGGGGTGGCTGCGGACTGCAATTTGCAGCGGGGGTGGCCCAGAAAGCTTGGGCCTCCCTGCGCTGCGGATTCCAGCCCCCAGCTGCCTAGTTGTACCTGGCTGGACACAAAAACAGGGCGAAGCCCCACGTCAATTTTCTTTAAATTATTTCATGAAATAATTAAGAAAAAAAGGGCTTCCCTATATTGTTGTGTCCGGCCAGGTACAAATAGGCAGCTGGTGGTTGGGGGCAGCCCGTTCCTGCCTGCTGTACCTGGCTGGACACAAATATAGTGCGAAGCCCCACGTCAATTTTTTTTTAATTATTTCATGAATTTCATGAAATAATTAAAAAAAAAATACGTGGGGCTTCGCCCTATTTTTGTGTCCAGCCAGGTACAACTAGGCAGCTGGGGGCTGGAATCTGCAGCGCAGGGAGACCCAAGCTTTCTGGGTCCCCCCCGCTGCAAATTGCAGTCCGCAGCCACCCCGGAAAATGGCGCGTTCATAGAAGCGCCATCTTCTGGCGCTGTACCCAACTCATCCAGGGCCCTGGTGCGGTGGCTCACTGGGTAATAAAGGGGTTAGGGCCAGCTTGGTATTATCAGCTGGCCCCAAGCCCAAAATTCAAGGGGTCACGCCAGTATTAGACATGACCACCATGAATTTCTAGTAAAGTATTTAAAAAAAACACAACACCCAGAATAAAGTCCTTTAATTGAAATAAACACACAATTCTTTATTGTTCTAAATTAAACTATACTTACCATCACGCCCATTCCAGCTGAGGCCAACGATCTCCTGAAATAAAAGAAAAATAATAAAGCAACATCATCCTTACCTTTCCATGGTTCCCACGACAGCTTCAGCTCTGCTACATCGAGATGACAGGCTGGACCGCAGCAGAACGCTGCCATCCAGCCTGTCATCCCACAGACACTGAGAAGAGCAGGCATGCTTGCGCTCCTCAGTGTCTCGCTGTGACGGCATCCAGATGAGCCGAGGTCATGTCCAATGAACTCGGCTCACCTCATGCACGTCACTGACAGCGTGGGAAAATTCTCACGCTGAAGTGCTGAGTGCAGGAGAATTCTCCCACGCTGTCAGTGACGTGCATAAGGTGAGCTCATGTCCAATGAACTCAGCTCACCTCATGCACCTCACTGACAGCGTGGGAAAATTCTCCTGGACTCAGCGCTTCAGCGTGAGAATTCTCCCACGCTGTAAGTGACGTGCATGAGGTGAGCCGAGTTCATTGGACATGACCTCGGCTCATCTTTATGCCGTCACAGAGAGACAATGTGGAGCGCAAGCATGCCTGCGCTTCTCAGTGTCTGCGGGATGACAGGCTGGATGGCAGCGTTCTGCTGCGGTCCAGCCTGTCATCTCGATGTAGCAGAGCTGGACCCGTCCTGGGAACCATGGAGAGGTAAGGATGAGGTTGCTTTATTATTTTTCTTTTATTGCAGGAGATCGTTGGCTTCAGCTGGAATGGGCGTGACGGTAAGTATGGTTTAATTTAGAACAATAAAGAATTGTGTCTTTATTTCAATTAAAGGACTTTATTCTGGGTGTTTGTGTTTTTTTTAACTTTGACTATGGGGTTAGTAATGGGGGTGTCTTATAGACGCCTCTCCATTACTAACCTGGGCTTGATGTCAGCTGGCATTATAAGCTGACATCAACCCCAGCCCTATTACCCCCTGCCACCGCTACAGGGCAGCGTGGAAGAGCGAGGCTAAGTGCCAGAATTGGCGCATCCTATGAATGCGCCATTTCTGGGGCGGCTGACGGCTGGTGTTTCTAGCCTGGGAGGGGGCCAATATTCATGGCTCCCTTCCTGGGCTATTAATATCAGCCCCCAGCTGTCTGCCTAGCCTTTGCTAGCTATTAAATTAGGGGGGACCCCACGTCATTTTTTTGGGGGGGTCCCCCATTTTAATAGCTAGTAAAGGCTATGTATTCAGTTGGGGGCTGATATTAGTAGGATTTAATAATAAATCCTTTATTTTAATACTAAATGACAAGTACAGTAACCAACACTATCACTGTACTTCATATATATGTGACTGACATGTTTCTATCTATCTAATCTATGTGTGATTCTCTATTCCTTCTATTCTAAATTGTTGGGTACAGATGCTGAATTGCCGGCCGGCTTTTTTAAAGAGACGGTGCATGAAAACACTATTATTTTTTTTGATAAATCCTTTACGCTAAATGACAAGTACAGTAAGCAGCACTTTCACTGTACTTCGTATATATGTGGCTGACATGTTTATATCTATCTAATCTATGTGTGAAGCTCTATTCTTTCGGTTCTAAATTGTCGGGTACCGGTGTATGCCGCTGCTGAATTGCCGGCTTTTCATGTTTCACTGTTGGCACTGTTCCCATCGATTTGGGCAATCACTGTAATGCCACAACCACCATGGCTGTGGCATTACAGTGAGTGGCAGACAATCCCTGCATGATTGGTGCTCTAAATAGCACCAGACATGCAGGACACGCTTTTGGTGCATGAACAGTTATCGAACATAACCTCGAACAGCCGAATTTTTTGCAAATCGTTCGGGTTCGTCGAACAACTCGAACACCGCCCAAAACAGCTCGAATTTGAGATTGGCGAACAGTTCTAGTCGAACACCGCTCATCTCTAATAATAATGCATTGTGCGCCGGTGGTGCACATCTCTGCTCTGGAAGCTTTCCTGGAGCTCTGCAGCCGTTAAAACAGATCGGGCGCACAGCTCCGGGGGACCTCCCTCCGCCACTTCTGTGATGCGCTGGTGACGGCGCCTAAATGATGAAGTCATCGCGTAGCCGACGGCATGTACACGTGCCAGGCTACCAGTCCAAAAGTGGAGCTGCAAGGGATCGTATGAGAGGTAAGTATGGCATTTTTTTTAAATACAATTAACTAAATTGTAACAGCAAATAATGATGCATTGTGGGTGAGGGATGGGGAACAGTAAATAATGATGTATTGAGGTGGGGAGCACAAATAATGATGAATTGGGGGTGGAGGAAAGCAAATGTTGAATTGAGGGTGGGGGATGTGGACAGTAAATGATGAAATAAGGTTGGGGTACAGGGGAAAGCAAATGATGTATTGAAGGGGGGGGGACAGGTGACAGCAAATGACGTATTGAAGGTAGGGGACGGGGGACAGAAAATGATGAATTAAGGGTGGAGGACGGGCAGGGCTGCCACCAGGAATTTCAGAGCCCAATACTGGCAACATTTTCGAGCACCCTTGAGCTCCATTCAGGCTACACCGCCGCTCCGCCTCCAACCCAGGGGCGGCTCCAGGTTCTTGTGGGCCCCTTTAACACATACCACGATTCATGGTGCACAGATACCGCAGAGAAATATATATATATCTAACAGTCTATTCAGTGGGACTATCAGCTGTGTATCCACCTGACTTCTGCACAACACAACTGATGGTCCCCAACCCCATTTATAAGGCAAGAAATCCCACTTATTAAACCTGACAGGGCACACCTGTGAAGTGAAGACCATTTCTGGTGACTACCTCTTGAAGCTCATCAAGAGAATGCCAAGAGTGTGCAAAGCAGTCATCAAAGCAAAAGGTGGCTACTTTGAAGAACCTAGAATATAACACATATTTTCAGTTGTTTCACACTTTTTTGTTAAGTATATAATTCCACATGTGGTAATTCATAGTTTTGATGCCTTCAGTGTGAATGTACAATTTTCATAGTCAAGAAAATACAGAAAAATCTTTAAATGAGGTGTGTCCAAACTTTTGGTCTGTACTGTAGTAAAAGGCCAAAGTTTTCACTTCTCACATTACATGAGCGATATCTATTGTAAATTCCACAATAGTTCAGAAACCGGCGAATCGCTCCACACAGAAAACAGGCCCCCATAAAATGCTCCGCAATGCCTCATGCAGGCTGTTCCCCCCACATAATGCCCCATGAAGGATGTCACCCCCCTCCCTTATAATGCCCCATGCAGGATGTCACCCCCCTACCTTATAATGCTCCATGCAGGATGTCACTTGCCCCCCCCTTTATATAATGCCCCATGCAGGATCAGAAAGTCACCCCTCCCTTATAATGCCCCATGCCTCCATACATTAAAAAAAAAAATCAAATACTTACCTCACTTCTTATCTTCTGCTGCTGCTCTGGACTCCAGTGTCGCCGGCGTCTTCCCGCTCTGCGCTGTGAATGCTCAGGAGAGGGCACGGTGGAAAGACGTCACCTCGCCCTCTGACCTGAGACGTCACAGTCAGAGGACGCGGAAGACACCGGAGCTGCTGCGGAGGCACAGGGAGGGGTAAGTATTGTGCCGGCTGCCGGGGGCCCTGTGCAAGCGGAGGGGAGCGGGCGCTGACCCTGCTCTCCTCCGCTCACGGGTCCGAAAGCGTGGCGGGTTGCCCAATGGCGAGTGGGCCCCCCCGCCTGTTCAGGACCCTGGCACTTGCCCGGGTGCTGGCGCCGGGCCTGCTCCAATCCTCAAACCTTCCACAGCCCCTCTGCCCACTCTTGGAAAAACTCCACTTCTGCACCACATCCTCACCATTCACACATTAACAGTTCCAATCAAACACCATATCAAACACATAGCCATCAGCTTTTGTTTTGGCCAAAAGATTTTTTAACCCTCGACCACGACAAGGTAGACTCTTTTGGCAGGGCCCTACTCTGCTCTAGCCTATTAAAAATTAGTTAAAATATTCAATACTCTTTTTAGGTATATTTTTATTTTTCTTTAAGGGAATGTGTCACATATATTTTTAAAAATTACCAATAATACCATATACAAGGAACAAATACCACCACACCGTGACCCAACCAAATATTACCACCACATAGTAACCGAATAATACCACATGCAAGAAAATACTGCCACACAATGACCAGATCACATATTTACACCACATAGTGACCGAATAATATCAAATACAGGTGACAAATACCACCACATCATGACCAGACCACATATTACAACCACATAGTGACCGAATAATACCACATACAAGAAAATACTGCCACACAATGACCAGATCACATATTTCCACGTCATAGTGACCTAATAATACTACATACAGGCAACAAATACCACCACACCATGACAAAACCACATATTACCACCACATAATGACTGAATACTACAATAGTGAACATTAATAAAAAAAAACGATATTAATCTATATATATAATCGTCTTATCCCATCTGTCTGTCCAGGAAATCCCGCGTCGCTCATTGGTCCGGCGGCGGCCAATCAGCGACGAGGGATTTCAGAAAAAAGATGGCGGCCGTTAGCGGCTCATCTGCTGGACGGAGGTCAGCGGCGATGCTGCGGGGAGATGAGCGACGCTAGCAGCAGAACTACCCCGACCGGCGCCGCTGACCTCCTTGTGGCTAACGTCGGAAATTCAGCGCCTTGGCCCGCTGATCTCCCGACAGCAAGTGTGAACGGAGGACCAGGTAGCGGTGCCGCCGGTCGGGATGCTTCTGCTGCGAGCAGCCGCTCATGTCCCGGCTTCTCGCAGCAGAAGGAGCCGCACATGCAGCGCTGCTCCCGGGTCCACACTAAGACGATGCTGATTGGTCGCGGCCGGCCACCGCAACCATTCAGCAGAGCGGCGTTTAAATTTGCCGCCTATATCGCTGATTGGTTGCGGTGGCCGGCCGCGACCAATCAGCAGAGCGGCGTTTACATTTTCCACCCATCTCGCTGATTGGTCAGCGATATGGGCGGCAAATTTAAACGCCGCTCTGCTGATTGGTTGCGGTGGCCGGCCGACCGCGACCAATCAGCGGTATGGGCGGCAAATTTAAATGCCGCTCTGCTGATTGGTCGCGACTGCTGGCCGACCGCGACCAATCAGCGAGATTGGCGCCAAATTTAAACAACTTTCTGCTCATTGCGCCCGGTCGGCCGCATACATATTCTAGAATACCCGATGCGTTCTAATCGGGCCACCATCTAGTATTACAATAAGTGCCATTATACACACAAGCTCTATATATAGTGTCAATGTACAGATAATACAGTGATCACTGGTGATATTATACACAGGAGCTCTGTATATAGTGACAGTGTAGAGGTAATACAGGGATCAACAGTGACATTATACACAGGAGCTCTGTATATAGAGTATAGTGTACAGGTAATACAGTGATCATCAGTGACATTATACACAGTATCTCTGTACATAGTGTAAGTGTACAGGTAATACAGTGATCACTGGTGACATTTTACACAGAAGCTCTATCGACTGTATACTATATACAGTGCAAGTGTACCTACTGTATCCTCACCCATCCCTTGTAGACTGTGAGGCGTCGTGGGCAGGGTCCTCTCTATTCCTGTACCAGTCGATGACATGCATTATTCAAGATTATTGTACTTGCTTTTTATTATGCATACCCCATTTTCACATGTAAAGCACCATGGGATAAATGGCACTAAAATAATAAATCATAATATAGTGTACAGGTAATACAATGATGACGGGTGACATTATGCACAGTAACTCTGTGTATAGTGTACAGGTAATAGTGATCACCAATGACAGTATACACTGGAGCTCTGTACATAGTATACAGTCTATAGTGTAAGTGTACAGGTAACACATTGACTCACAAGTGATGTCTTTAGTTGAAGTCCTTAATCTTCATTTTTCCTCTTCATTCAGCGCAGCCCGCCATCACTTCTTCCAGACAGGACTCATCTCTACAGAAAATAACACACAGTTATCTAGAGCACCGCTTCCAGAGAACATTCCCCACTCCCCCCCAACTTCTACACTATGCAGCTGAGTACAGACATGCACCCACCATCTACTATATAATTGTCTTATCCCGTCTGTCTGTCTGTCTAGGAAATCCCGCGTCGCTCATTGGTCCGGCAGCGGCCAATCAGCGTCGCGGGATTTCAGAAAAAAGATGGCGGCCGTTAGCGGCTCATCTGCGGGACGGAGCTCAGTGGCGTTGCAGCCGGGAGATGAGCGCCGCGAGGCGCTCATCTCCCAGCCGGTACCAGCAGAAGGACCCCGACCGCCGGAACCATCTGCGGGACGGAGATGCAGCCGGGAGATGAGCGGCGCGAGGCGCTCATGTCCCGGCCGGCAGCAGCGGAAGGACCGCCGGCGTCGCTGACATCCATGCGGAAGGGAGGACCGGGGCTGCGGGTCGGGATACTTCTGCTGCGAGCGCCCGCTTATGTCCCGGGTTCTCGCAGCAGAAGTAGCCGCACAGGCAGCGCCGCTCCCCGGTCCTCACCAAGACGATTCGATGATTGGTCGCGGTCTTCGGACACGACCAATCACAGATCTTAGCGCAAAAGTTAAATACCGCTGTGCTGATTGGTCTCGGATGCAGCCCGCGACCAATCACCGATTTGGGCGCCAAATTTAAATATCGGCCGCGACCAATCAGTACAGTAGTGGTTAACTTTAGCCGCAAGATCAGTGATTGGTCGCGGGCCAAGACCGCGACCAATCGCCGATTTGTGCGGCACATTTAAATAGCGGCCGCGACCAATTGGATGTCAGCGCCGCTCCCCGGTCCTCCCTTCACACCCTAGCCGCATGGATGTCAGCGGCGCTGCCTGTGCGGCTACTTCCGCTGCGAGAACCCGGGACATGAGCTGGCGCTCGCAGCAGAAGTATCCCGACCCGCAGCGCCGCTCCCCGGTCCTCCCTTCACACCCTAGCCGCTGATGTCCCCACAGTATCCGCATGGTGTTACAAAGGTCCGGACATTTGTGTTAAAAATCGCTGATTGGTCGCTGGCGCTGCCCGCGACCAATCACCGATTTGGGCGCCAAATTTAAATATCGCCCACGACCAATCACCGATCTTGGCTCCACATTTAAACACCGCTGTACTGATTGGTCGCAGACGCTATTTAAATGTGGCGCCAAAATCGGTGATTGGTCGCGCCCAGCGTCGGCGACCAATCAGCACAGCGGTGTTTAAATGTGGAGCCAAGATCGGTGATCAAGCATAAAAATTCTCTCCCTAAAAACTGCCTTCCTGGTCTCCATAACGACAGCAAGACGGAAAGGGGAGATACAAGCATTTTCTATCAAAGATCCATACCTAAGGATCCTAGATGACTGCATTAACCTTAGGCTAGATCCAGATTGATGCCAAAAGTAGTAACAACTTTCCACATGAGCCAGGAGATAGTCTAACCCTCTTTTTTCCAACACCATAAAAATAGTCAAGAACCGACTTTTCACTCCCTAGACGTCAGAAGAGTAATCCTCTAATACCTGGAAACAACAAAGGACTGGCGAATAGATCCCAATCTGTTCATACAGTTTGCAGGTAAAAACGGGGAAAAAGATGTCAAAAGCAACACTGGCAAAGTGGGTTAGTCAGTGATCAGCCTGGCCTATTCTTCAGAAGGAAGATCTCCTTCGGATAACACAAGAGCCCATTCTACTAGAGCGGTGGCCACATCATGGGCAGAACGAGCAGGGGCCTCAGTGGACCAAATCTGCAGAGATGCAACATGGACAAATCTTAACACCTTTTGCAGACACTATAAACTGGACATTTTATCAGGCCAAAAAATGGCCTTCAGAAGAAAGGTCCTCCAAGCAGTAGTTTCGCCCTGAATGTATACTCTGGTGTTCTCCTGATGGTGCTGTCAGGAGGGACGTCCTGGAAAGTAGGCATTAGTCCTACCGGGAATAGGTTTTTCATGCAAATCATGCATTGGGGCCTGACAGACTGTAGTTACCCCACTGCTCCCAAGACCTCCTCCTCTCCTCCACACTCATACGTTCCTCACCCAATTGCCTCCAACACTTCTCCCGAGTGTCCCCCATCATCTGGAATTCTGTGCCCCAACACATCACTATCTCTTCAGGAAGGCTTACAGCCTGCAATGTCCCACCATCGAAGCTATCGCAACCCCCTACACTACGGTCTCCTCCTCATTATCCTGTATACTGTAACCCCACAAGGGCAGGGTCCTCTCCTTTCTGTACCAGTCTGTCATTGTGAGTTTGTTCACCGTGCTTAATATTTGCATCCTCTATGTAACCCCTTCTCATGTACAGACCATGGAATTACTGGTCCTCTAAACATAAATATTCATAGTAATAAAACTTTTTATTTTTAATACAGATTCTTATATGGAGAAAAAACATGAAACAAAAAAAACACAAAGATCATTCTCTGATGACGGCTTCACCGTAACCTTATTATAACGGGAATTGCGGAGTATCAATGATTCATGTTCTCTCCTAAAGGTTTAGTGCCGGAGCGGCCTCTGCTGGTAACACCCAGTACTGCACAGTAGATGGAGGCATTTTCTTAGTTCTGCCAGTAGGTGTCCGTAGCGCTCAGTGTCAGAGAGATCAGGAGACAGAAAAGCAGAATCTGGGGAAATAGTAAGAAAGTACAAATACATGGATCTATATATATAATTGTCTTATCCCGTCCGTCTGTCTGTCTGTCTGTCCAGGAAATCCAGGGTCGCTCATTGGTCCGGCCGCTGTCTGTCCAGGAAATCCTGCGTCGCTCATTGGTCCGGCTGCGGCCAATCAGAGACGCGGGATTTGAGAAAAAAGATGGCGGGCGTTAGCGGCTCTTCTGCCGGACGGAGGTCAGCAGCGCTAGCAGCAGAACTACCCTAACCGGCGGCGCCGCTGACCTCCATGCGGCTAACGTCGAGAGATCAGCGGCTAGGACCGCTGATCTCCCGACGACAAGTGTGAACGGAGGACCAGCGCCGCCGGTCAGGATGCTTCTGCTGCGATACTTTTTGGGGTATACAGTAGTATTTTGAGGGTAAAGCCCATCATGTGGCCGTATACAGCAGTATGTGGAGGTATCCTGCAGTGTTTGGGGCAGAGCAGCATATGAGGATTATACAGGCTCTACTGGAGGTATACAGTATGGGGGTGAGAAGCAGATGGGTATACAGCACTAGATGAGCGGCATTACCAAGGAAACTATTGTCTTTCAAATCTTCCATCTTGTTCCCTGAATTAACCATGTGCATAGATTATTCTCCATGTCTCCCCCAACCTTGAAGAACAAGTTCTGTCCTCTGCATGGCTGCAGGCCATCTCCATTGTGCTGTCAGGACCACCCTGAATACTTGCAATTCCTTAGTTTACCTGTCTGTATAAACCTGTGTTAATAAGCAGAAATTTCCATTGCTATTATTTTGCAGATAACTGTATACACAGTGTGTTTAAAACAATTGTGAAAAAGCTGAATCCTCGTAGCATTTCTTTCCATATACAGAGGCATTGGGAGCTATACCCTCAATTCCAAATGGAAACTTGAACAAGATGTCAATTTTTAAAATGATAATAATGCCTGCATTCTCATTTACAAACTTAGATTTTACATTTGTTTCCAGACTTCACTTTTCTGTTAATAACTGATCTTCTATTTAGTTGTATAGCCTTTATTTCTGATAACGGCTTTACATCTGTGTGGCATGGAGTCACTAACATCTGACCCAGGCTGACTGCACTACAGTCCACAGTTCTTTTGCATTCTTAGGTTTTGTATCAAAAACAGCATAACATGACATCAATCTTGTTGGTGTGGAACCAGGATGTTGCCCGCTTTCTGGTATGCATGAGGTCGTTGTCCTGCTGAAACTCCCATTTCAAGGGCATTTCCCATTCAGCATAAGGCAACATGATCTCTTCCAGTATTTTGATATATTCAAACTGGTACATGATGCCTGGTATGCGATAAATGGGCCCAACGCCACAGTATGAGAAACATCCCCAAACCAGTCTGGTTGCATCTCCATGTTTTACAGTCTTCACAGTGTACCGTGGCTTGAATTTAGTGTTTGTGTCATCTCTCAAACTGTCTACGGCCTTTAGACCCAGTACAAGACAATCTTGCTCTCATCTGTCCATAGAATGTTGCGCCACTTCTCTTTAGTCCAGTCAATGTGTTTTTTGGCAAACTGTAATTTATATGTGTACAAGGTGCTGAAGCAGGTCCACCCCGACATCTCCTCCAAGGCCATGGGCTTCATGAACTCCTTCATCAATGACATCTTTGAGCGCATTGCAGGGGAAGCCTCCCGCCTGGCTCACTCCAACAAGCGCTCCACCATCACCTCCCGGGAGATCCAGACCGCTGTGCGCCTGCTGCTGCCCGGAGAGCTGGCCAAGCACACCGTGTCCAAGGGCACAAAGAGCCACCAACCACATCTACCCCAGAGCTATGGCTGTTTGTGTCCCGCCGAGTAGCGTAGCTACTGGGGGGTGGAAGAGGGTGCGGCAGCCCCGGGCCCCCGCCCTCTGAAGGGTCCACCCGGAGCTACGCTATGTTTAACTCTATCAGCCTGCGCCGATACAGTTAAACTCTGCGGCAGAGCAAGGAGACATGATCTGCATTATATTGAATGGGGTGCATTATACTATATGGGGATGCATTATATTGAATGGGGTGCATAATACTTAATGAATTAGACTACATAGGGTTGCATTATACTATATCGGCTATGGGGTGCATTATGCTGTATGGGCTATAGGATGCAATTATACAGTATGAAGGTTTGTGTGGGGTCCATCCTGCTGTAGAGGTGGTGGGGGTCACAGTTGGCATCACTACACTTTTACAGGGCAGTTGAGGGGTGGGGTACAGTAGGGCCATATATTTTACAAATGCAATGAAAGGGGAATCTAAGGCTCCAGTAGGAGCAAAATTAGAGGGCGCAGTAATGGGGACACATATGGCAGCAGCCTATCAGTATTGGGGTAGCAGCAGGATAAGGCGTTTGTGCTGGTTGGGGATAATTGTGCCTGAAATGTGAGAAGTCATATGTATCTTTGTTGTAATCTTTGCAGCCGAGTCTTGGCTGGAAGAAGTTGCCATGTCGGTCTGGGCCAGATGGAAAAGACGGGAAAAGTGAATGACTCCACCAGAAAGAAGGTCATCTGTAAGTCACCATCTATAACTGTACTGTGATCTTACATGTTCTACAGGACTGGTATCTACCACTATATGGTCACTATATCATGGTAATATCATTGTTGGTCTTTGAATAGAGATTTCTTTTAGTAACAGCGCTGTCGTCTGCTGAGGTTCTCCTATATCCACTATTGGTATTTGGTCAGTATTCAGTCAGTATTTTTTCTCAGGAGTGGGAGACAAAACCAGATGAGGAACAATCAGATAAAAGATATAATAGAAACAAGTGCAACAATTCTGCATTTATCATCCACTCCTGGTTTTGGCTCCCACTCCTGAGAAAAAATACTGACCACTGATAGTGGGGCCGTGGCCTTAGGGTACGCCACCATAGCTGTAATCAGGATTACCTGGAGGGGCCCACTCGGAAGTTTCGCCCCTCCTGACCCAAACCCCTAGCTACGAGGGCATTACTGGCCTTGCTGGTGTATGGGGCCTGGTGAGCAGAAGAAAAGAGTGGAGGCCAAGGACCCCGCTCTTTTGCCTCTGCTCACCGGACCCCAGGGTATAAAAATTAGTGTTGAGCCACCCCCGTAGTGTTCGGGTTCGGTTCGGTTCGTCGAACACCGGAATGTTCGAGGAACTGTTCGTCGAACTGTTCGTCGAACACCGTTAAAACCAATGGCAGGCAAACAAAAACACATAGAAACACATAGAAAACACCTTCAAAGGTGTCCTAAAGCTGACAAACTGCTCAGAAGACGCTTTCTTTAAAAAAGCCGGCCGGCAATTCAGCAGCGGCATACACCGGTACCCGACAATTTAGACAAGAAGGAATAGAGCCTCACACATAGATTAGATAGATAGAAACATGTCAGTCACATATATATGAAGTACAGTGACAGTGTTGCTTACTGTACTTGTCATTTAGTGTAAAGGATTTATTAAAAAATATAATAGTGTTTTCATGCACTGTCTCTTTAAAAAAGCCGGCCGGCAATTCAACATCTGTACCCGACAATTTATAACAGACAGAATAGAGCTTCACACATAGATTAGATAGATAGAAACATGTCAGTCACATATATATGAAGTACAGTGATAGTGTTGGTTACTGTACTTGTCATTTAGTATTAAAATAAAGGATTTATTATTAAAAAAATTGGCGTGGGGTTCCCCTTAATTTTAGTCTCTAGCGGAGGTTAAGCAGACGGCTGGGGCAGATGTTTGAAGCCTGGGAAGGGGGTAATACCCACGGAGCTTCCCAGGCTACTAATATCAGCCCCCAACTGAATACATAGCCTTTACTAGCTATTAAAATGGGGGACCCCCCCAAAAAAATGACGTGGGGTCCCCCCTAATTTAATAGCTAGCAAAGGCTAGGCAGACAGCTGGGGGCTGATATTAATAGCCCAGGAAGGGAGCCATGAATATTGGCCCCCTCCCAGGCTAGAAACACCAGCCGTCAGCCGCCCCAGAAATGGCGCATTCATAGGATGCGCCAATTCTGGCACTTAGCCTCGCTCTTCCACGCTGCCCTGTAGCGGTGGCAGGGGGTAATAGGGCTGGGGTTGATGTCAGCTTATAATGCCAGCTGACATCAAGCCCAGGTTAGTAATGGAGAGGCGTCTATAAGACACCCCCATTACTAACCCCATAGTCAAAGTTAAAAAAAACACAAACACCCAGAATAAAGTCCTTTAATTGAAATAAAGACACAATTCTTTATTGTTCTAAATTAAACCATACTTACCGTCACGCCCATTCCAGCTGAAGCCAACGATCTCCTGCAATAAAAGAAAAATAATAAAGCAACCTCATCCTTACCTCTCCATGGTTCCCAGGACGGGTCCAGCTCTGCTACATCGAGATGACAGGCTGGACCGCAGCAGAACGCTGCCATCCAGCCTGTCATCCCGCAGACACTAAGAAACGCAGGCATGCAACAGATTGGCGAACAGTTCTAGTCGAACACCGCTCATCTCTAATAATAATGCATTGTGCGCCGGTGGTGCACATCTCTGCTCTGGAAGCTTTCCTGGAGCTCTGCAGCCGTTAAAACAGAACGGGCGCACAGCTCCGGGGGACCTCCCTCCGCCACTTCTGTGATGCGCTGGTGACGGCGCCTAAATGATGAAGTCATCGCGTAGCCGACGGCATGTACACGTGCCAGGCTACCAGTCCAAAAGTGGAGCTGCAAGGGATCGTATGAGAGGTAAGTATGGCATTTTTTTTAAATACAATTAACTAAATTGTAACAGCAAATAATGATGCATTGTGGGTGAGGGATGGGGAACAGTAAATAATGATGTATTGAGGTGGGGAGCACAAATAATGATGAATTGGGGGTGGAGGAAAGCAAATGTTGAATTGAGGGTGGGGGATGTGGACAGTAAATGATGAAATAAGGTTGGGGTACAGGGGAAAGCAAATGATGTATTGAAGGGGGGGGGACAGGTGACAGCAAATGACGTATTGAAGGTAGGGGACGGGGGACAGAAAATGATGAATTAAGGGTGGAGGACGGGCAGGGCTGCCACCAGGAATTTCAGAGCCCAATACTGGCAACATTTTCGAGCACCCTTGAGCTCCATTCAGGCTACACCGCCGCTCCGCCTCCAACCCAGGGGCGGCTCCAGGTTCTTGTGGGCCCCTTTAACACATACCATGATTTAAGGATGAACAGATACCGCAGAGAAATATATATATCTAACAGTCTATTCAGTGGGACTATCAGCTGTGTATCCACCTGACTTCTGCACAACACAACTGATGGTCCCCAACCCCATTTATAAGGCAAGAAATCCCACTTATTAAACCTGACAGGGCACACCTGTGAAGTGAAGACCATTTCTGGTGACTACCTCTTGAAGCTCATCAAGAGAATGCCAAGAGTGTGCAAAGCAGTCATCAAAGCAAAAGGTGGCTACTTTGAAGAACCTAGAATATAACACATATTTTCAGTTGTTTCACACTTTTTTGTTAAGTATATAATTCCACATGTGGTAATTCATAGTTTTGATGCCTTCAGTGTGAATGTACAATTTTCATAGTCAAGAAAATACAGAAAAATCTTTAAATGAGGTGTGTCCAAACTTTTGGTCTGTACTGTAGTAAAAGGCCAAAGTTTTCACTTCTCACATTACATGAGCGATATCTATTGTAAATTCCACAATAGTTCAGAAACCGGCGAATCGCTCCACACAGAAAACAGGCCCCCATAAAATGCTCCGCAATGCCTCATGCAGGCTGTTCCCCCCACATAATGCCCCATGAAGGATGTCACCCCCCTCCCTTATAATGCCCCATGCAGGATGTCACCCCCCTACCTTATAATGCCCCATGCAGGATGTCACTTGCCCCCCCCTTTATATAATGCCCCATGCAGGATCAGAAAGTCACCCCTCCCTTATAATGCCCCATGCCTCCATACATTAAAAAAAAAATCAAATACTTACCTCACTTCTTATCTTCTGCTGCTGCTCTGGACTCCAGTGTCGCCGGCGTCTTCCCGCTCTGCGCTGTGAATGCTCAGGAGAGGGCACGGTGGAAAGACGTCACCTCGCCCTCTGACCTGAGACGTCACAGTCAGAGGACGCGGAAGACACCGGAGCTGCTGCGGAGGCACAGGGAGGGGTAAGTATTGTGCCGGCTGCCGGGGGCCCTGTGCAAGCGGAGGGGAGCGGGCGCTGACCCTGCTCTCCTCCGCTCACGGGTCCGAAAGCGTGGCGGGTTGCCCAATGGCGAGTGGGCCCCCCCGCCTGTTCAGGACCCTGGCACTTGCCCGGGTGCTGGCGCCGGGCCTGCTCCAATCCTCAAACCTTCCACAGCCCCTCTGCCCACTCTTGGAAAAACTCCACTTCTGCACCACATCCTCACCATTCACACATTAACAGTTCCAATCAAACACCATATCAAACACATAGCCATCAGCTTTTGTTTTGGCCAAAAGATTTTTTAACCCTCGACCACGACAAGGTAGACTCTTTTGGCAGGGCCCTACTCTGCTCTAGCCTATTAAAAATTAGTTAAAATATTCAATACTCTTTTTAGGTATATTTTTATTTTTCTTTAAGGGAATGTGTCACATATATTTTTAAAAATTACCAATAATACCATATACAAGGAACAAATACCACCACACCATGACCCAACCAAATATTACCACCACATAGTAACCGAATAATACCACATGCAAGAAAATACTGCCACACAATGACCAGATCACATATTTACACCACATAGTGACCGAATAATATCAAATACAGGTGACAAATACCACCACATCATGACCAGACCACATATTACAACCACATAGTGACCGAATAATACCACATACAAGAAAATACTGCCACACAATGACCAGATCACATATTACCACGTCATAGTGACCTAATAATACTACATACAGGCAACAAATACCACCACACCATGACAAAACCACATATTACCACCACATAATGACTGAATACTACAATAGTGAACATTAATAAAAAAAAACGATATTAATCTATATATATAATCGTCTTATCCCATCTGTCTGTCCAGGAAATCCCGCGTCGCTCATTGGTCCGGCGGCGGCCAATCAGCGACGAGGGATTTCAGAAAAAAGATGGCGGCCGTTAGCGGCTCATCTGCTGGACGGAGGTCAGCGGCGATGCTGCGGGGAGATGAGCGACGCTAGCAGCAGAACTACCCCGACCGGCGCCGCTGACCTCCTTGTGGCTAACGTCGGAAATTCAGCGCCTTGGCCCGCTGATCTCCCGACAGCAAGTGTGAACGGAGGACCAGGTAGCGGTGCCGCCAGTCGGGATGCTTCTGCTGCGAGCAGCCGCTCATGTCCCGGCTTCTCGCAGCAGAAGGAGCCGCACATGCAGCGCTGCTCCCGGGTCCACACTAAGACGATGCTGATTGGTCGCGGCCGGCCACCGCAACCATTCAGCAGAGCGGCATTTAAATTTGCCGCCTATATCGCTGATTGGTTGCGGTGGCCGGCCGCGACCAATCAGCAGAGCGGCGTTTACATTTTCCACCCATCTCGCTGATTGGTCAGCGATATGGGCGGCAAATTTAAACGCCGCTCTGCTGATTGGTTGCGGTGGCCGGCCGACCGCGACCAATCAGCGGTATGGGCGGCAAATTTAAACGCCGCTCTGCTGATTGGTCGCGACTGCTGGCCGACCGCGACCAATCAGCGAGATTGGCGCCAAATTTAAACAACTTTCTGCTCATTGCGCCCGGTCGGCCGCATACATATTCTAGAATACCCGATGCGTTCTAATCGGGCCACCAACTAGTATTACAATAAGTGCCATTATACACACAAGCTCTATATATAGTGTCAATGTACAGATAATACAGTGATCACTGGTGATATTATACACAGGAGCTCTGTATATAGTGACAGTGTAGAGGTAATACAGGGATCAACAGTGACATTATACACAGGAGCTCTGTATATAGAGTATAGTGTACAGGTAATACAGTGATCATCAGTGACATTATACACAGTATCTCTGTACATAGTGTAAGTGTACAGGTAATACAGTGATCACTGGTGACATTTTACACAGAAGCTCTATCGACTGTATACTTTATACAGTGCAAGTGTACCTACTGTATCCTCACCCATCCCTTGTAGACTGTGAGGCGTCGTGGGCAGGGTCCTCTCTATTCCTGTACCAGTCGATGACATGCATTATTCAAGATTATTGTACTTGCTTTTTATTATGCATACCCCATTTTCACATGTAAAGCACCATGGGATAAATGGCACTAAAATAATAAATCATAATATAGTGTACAGGTAATACAATGATGACGGGTGACATTATGCACAGTAACTCTGTGTATAGTGTACAGGTAATAGTGATCACCAATGACAGTATACACAGGAGCTCTGTACATAGTATACAGTCTATAGTGTAAGTGTACAGGTAACACATTGACTCACAAGTGATGTCTTTAGTTGAAGTCCTTAATCTTCATTTTTCCTCTTCATTCAGCGCAGCCCGCCATCACTTCTTCCAGACAGGACTCATCTCTACAGAAAATAACACACAGTTATCTAGAGCACCGCTTCCAGAGAACATTCCCCACTCCCCCCCAACTTCTACACTATGCAGCTGAGTACAGACATGCACCCACCATCTACTATATAATTGTCTTATCCCGTCTGTCTGTCTGTCTAGGAAATCCCGCGTCGCTCATTGGTCCGGCAGCGGCCAATCAGCGTCGCGGGATTTCAGAAAAAAGATGGCGGCCGTTAGCGGCTCATCTGCGGGACGGAGCTCAGTGGCGTTGCAGCCGGGAGATGAGCGCCGCGAGGCGCTCATCTCCCAGCCGGTACCAGCAGAAGGACCCCGACCGCCGGAACCATTTGCGGGACGGAGATGCAGCCGGGAGATGAGCGGCGCGAGGCGCTCATGTCCCGGCCGGCAGCAGCGGAAGGACCGCCGGCGTCGCTGACATCCATGCGGAAGGGAGGACCGGGGCTGCGGGTCGGGATACTTCTGCTGCGAGCGCCCGCTTATGTCCCGGGTTCTCGCAGCAGAAGTAGCCGCACAGGCAGCGCCGCTCCCCGGTCCTCACCAAGACGATTCGATGATTGGTCGCGGTCTTCGGACACGACCAATCACTGATCTTAGCGCAAAAGTTAAATACCGCTGTGCTGATTGGTCTCGGATGCAGCCCGCGACCAATCACCGATTTGGGCGCCAAATTTAAATATCGGCCGCGACCAATCAGTACAGTAGTGGTTAACTTTAGCCGCAAGATCAGTGATTGGTCGCGGGCCAAGACCGCGACCAATCGCCGATTTGTGCGGCACATTTAAATAGCGGCCGCGACCAATTGGATGTCAGCGCCGCTCCCCGGTCCTCCCTTCACACCCTAGCCGCATGGATGTCAGCGGCGCTGCCTGTGCGGCTACTTCCGCTGCGAGAACCCGGGACATGAGCTGGCGCTCGCAGCAGAAGTATCCCGACCCGCAGCGCCGCTCCCCGGTCCTCCCTTCACACCCTAGCCGCTGATGTCCCCACAGTATCCGCATGGTGTTACAAAGGTCCAGACATTTGTGTTAAAAATCGCTGATTGGTCGCAGGCGCTGCCCGCGACCAATCACCGATTTGGGCGCCAAATTTAAATATCGCCCACGACCAATCACCGATCTTGGCTCCACATTTAAACACCGCTGTACTGATTGGTCGCAGACGCTATTTAAATGTGGCGCCAAAATCGGTGATTGGTCGCGCCCAGCGTCGGCGACCAATCAGCACAGCGGTGTTTAAATGTGGAGCCAAGATCGGTGATTGGTCACGGCCGATATTTAAATTTGGCGCCCAAATCGGTGATTGGTCGCGGGCAGCGCCAGCGAACAATCAGCGATTTTTAACACAAATGTCCGGACCTTTGTAACACCATGCGGATACTGTGGGGACATCAGCGGCTAGGGTGTGAAGGGAGGACCGGGGAGCGGCGCTGCGGGTCGGGATACTTCTGCTGCGAGCGCCCGCTCATGTCCCTGGTTCTCGCAGCGGAAGTAGCCGCACAGGCAGCGGCGCTCCCCGGTCCTCACTAATACGATTCCGCTCCCCGCTCCTCACCAATACGATTCGCTGATTAAAAGTGCAAACTGCAACCTTGAGTGCCTTCATGGTCTATCCACAAGCAGGTCATCCAGGGATTGAGAGATTCATTAATGCCACAAGTAGGATGAGACTTACAGTTAAAGCCTATGTCCCACCATGGAATTTAATTATCATCCTAAATGTCTTATTCAAACAAGCATACGAGCCTCTCGAAAATTCAAGCATAAAAATTCTCTCCCTAAAAACTGCCTTCCTGGTCTCCATAACGACAGCAAGACGGAAAGGGGAGATACAAGCATTTTCTATCAAAGATCCATACCTAAGGATCCTAGATGACTGCATTAACCTTAGGCTAGATCCAGATTGATGCCAAAAGTAGTAACAACTTTCCACATGAGCCAGGAGATAGTCTAACCCTCTTTTTTCCAACACCATAAAAATAGTCAAGAACCGACTTTTCACTCCCTAGACGTCAGAAGAGTAATCCTCTAATACCTGGAAACAACAAAGGACTGGCGAATAGATCCCAATCTGTTCATACAGTTTGCAGGTAAAAACGGGGAAAAAGATGTCAAAAGCAACACTGGCAAAGTGGGTTAGTCAGTGATCAGCCTGGCCTATTCTTCCAAAGGAAGATGTCCTTCGGATAACACAAGAGCCCATTCTGCTAGAGCGGTGGCCACATCATGGGCCGAACGAGCAGGGGCCTCAGTGGACCAAATCTGCAGAGATGCAACATGGACAAATCTTAACACCTTTTGCAGACACTATAAACTGGACATTTTATCAGGCCAAAAAATGGCCTTCAGAAGAAAGGTCCTCCAAGCAGTAGTTTTGCCCTGAATGTATACTCTGGTGTTCTCCTGATGGTGCTGTCAGGAGGGACGTCCTGGAAAGTAGGCATTAGTCCTACCGGTAATAGGTTTTTCATGCAAATCATGCATTGGGGCCTGACAGACTGTAGTTACCCCACTGCTCCCAAGACCTCCTCCTCTTCTCCACACTCATACGTTCCTCACCCAATTGCCTCCAACACTTCTCCCGAGTGTCCCCCATCATCTGGAATTCTGTGCCTCAACACATCACTATCTCTTCAGGAAGGCTACAGCCTGCAATGTCCCACCATCGAAGCTATCGCAACCCCCTACACTACGGTCTCCTCCTCATTATCCTGTATACTGTAACCCCACAAGGGCAGGGCCCTCTCCTTCCTGTACCAGTCTGTCATTGTGAGTTTGTTCACCGTGCTTAATATTTGCATCCTGTATGTAACCCCTTCTCATGTACAGACCATGGAATTACTGGTCCTCTAAACATAAATATTCATAGTAATAAAACTTTTTATTTTTAATACAGATTCTTATATGGAGAAAAAACATGAAACAAAAAAAACACAAAGATCATTCTCTGATGAGGCTTCACCGTAACCTTATTATAACGGGAATTGCTGAGTATCAATGATTCATGTTCTCTCCTAAAGGTTTAGTGCCGGAGCGGCCTCTGCTGGTAACACCCAGTACTGCACAGTAGATGGAGGCATTTTCTTAGTTCTGCCAGTAGGTGTCAGTAGCGCTCAGTGTCAGAGAGATCAGGAGACAGAAAAGCAGAATCTGGGGAAATAGTAAGAAAGTACAAATACATGGATCTATATATATAATTGTCTTATCCCGTCCGTCTGTCTGTCTGTCTGTCCAGGAAATCCAGGGTCGCTCATTGGTCCGGCCGCTGTCTGTCCAGGAAATCCTGCGTCGCTCATTGGTCCGGCTGCGGCCAATCAGAGACGCGGGATTTGAGAAAAAAGATGGCGGGCGTTAGCGGCTCTTCTGCCGGACGGAGGTCAGCAGCGCTAGCAGCAGAACTACCCTAACCGGCGGCGCCGCTGACCTCCATGCGGCTAACGTCGAGAGATCAGCGGCTAGGACCGCTGATCTCCCGACGACAAGTGTGAACGGAGGACCAGCGCCGCCGGTCAGGATGCTTCTGCTGCGAGCAGCCGCTCATCTCCCAGCTGCTCGCAGCGAAAGTACCCGCACAGGCAGCGCCGCTCCCCGGTCCTCGCTAATGCGACGCTGACTGGTCGCAGCCGCCGGGCACGACCAATCAGCGATTTTGGCGCCAAATTTAAACAACGTTCTGCTGATTGCACCCGATCGGCCACATACATATTCTAGAATACCCGATGCGTTAGAATCAGGCCACCATCTAGTGTATATATAAATATATAAATTTTCATATTTTGCCTAATTCATTCTTTTATCTATCTTAAATCTAAATTCTTTAATCTAATAATATTTGTTCCAGATGTAACTGAGAGTTAATAATGATCTCCCAATATAAAATTATCATTTGCTATTTGTATATTAAGTCTGTGTCATGCTGTGTTGTCCAGGCTGCTCTACACTGGCTATTCACAGGCGCAGTCCCACTGCTGATTGGCACGGGGGTTTTGACCTGCTCTGTTTCTGACCTGGGCTGGTTCACCCCTCATTAGAGCAACCTGGTAGCTCCAAGCTCCCCCAGAGTCACCATATTGATGTTGAACTTAGTGCAGACACCCGATTGACATAGCACAGGGCAGCGCAGAACTCCTGGACTCAAGCGATCCACCAGCCTCAGCCTCCCAGGTAGCTGGGATTACAGGCGTGCGCCACCGCACCCAGCAATGCTGAGTGCTGCTATTAATGACTAGAGGCTGCAGGAGCGGTGACGTCACCGGGAACCACAGCGCCATCTAGTGTCTGCTGGATGAAACTGCTATACACTCAGTTACATGTGTGTCAGTGGACACCTGCATGTATGTGTTAGGTGTATACATACAAGCTGGTATAAACTATTTGTGTGTATAACTACGATGTTAGTTTTGTGCTGCACACATCAGCGCTCTGCTCACTAGAATGGGAATTAGATCTTTAATATAATAAGTGCTCTGACCCGGATATATGATCCTTATGAATAAACAGATTCCTACTTTGTACTCAGATCATTACACTTAGTGGTAGTTTACATTTATTAGGATTATTAACCCATATTGTATGGTCTGGTTAATAATATTTTAATCTAGTTCGCTGGCTACTCATTCAAGTTATGGGTCATATAGCCATTGTATATTTCAGGGACATTGGCTATTATATATACAGATTGACAACAATTTACTTTCATCTATAGTACCAATACTGAGACTTTTGTGCAATAAATATGGCAATTCAAGTACGCCATTGAGTTTATATAATAGATAACTTCAGCAACCTATTTTGTTAATTTTATTATTTAATTAATAAAAGTTATAATTTAATTTACATCTTTTTTTCCCCTTTTCCTTCCCTCACTATATATGGGGCTTATATATACCAAGATGGCGCCAGAATGATGGACATATATACCAGGATGGAGGACGTATACATAATCAGGGTGTGACAGCGCCATCAGGAGGTCGTCCTTCATATCCTTGATAGGTACAAGAACACACAAGAGGTTTCCTGTCCCTATCAAGGACAGACGCAGAAGAGGTGAACTTACAGTTTCCAGTCGAGCAGAAGCTCCTGATATCGGGCACAGGAGGATCGGGATGGGGTCCTCGCATCTCTCCCCTTCCTCCTGCTGTGGGTCCAGAGGCCGGCACCCCGCTAATCGAGGGGTCCCTCAGTCTGTCCAGTTGAGCTATGGCTCCTGAGGTGTACCGCTTCCCCCTTAGGGGGTTCTCGGTTCGCACTGCTCCGTCCCTGCGAGTCTCCTGTGCGCACTGAAGATTGAATGCAGGAGCACTTCCGATTACAGAGGTGATGACGCACAGACCTCCAGTACCCGGCGTGCGTTCCGCCGCACTTCGGTAATTTAAAAAAAAGGACGCCATATCCTAATTAAAGGGGAAACACCTTTTGATGATTCATGTAGAAGACAGGTGAGATAATACCATTTAAGGTGTTTTCAGAGGGGAGCTGAGGTTACCAGTACATCTAGACTGCCAGCTATGGAAGGACAAACCACTGCTAAAGAGAATGAATATTCACTCTTCTCCATGCCCATGGGAGTGGAGAAGACTGAAAATTTATTCTAATAGCGGGCACACAGGATCGGGGAGCTGCAGCACGAAGCTGGGGGCTGCGATTGACAGTGTGCGCTATTAACGAGAATGAATATTCACTCTTCTCTCTTATGGGTGTGGAAAGGAGTGAATATTCATTTTATTTAGCTGCGGGCACACATGGTAGCTGCAGCTGCCGACTACTACCTGTGCCCACTGCTCCACCGGCACAACCTGCCCCACCACCCTCCACAGCTGGGAGAACAGCTGAACCGTGACGAGATGCGGGACTGAGACCTAAAATATCAGAGGGAGTTATTCAAAAAGTAATTGCGCAAGAAAGAAAGCTTGTTGCATACAAACCGTGTATTCCAGAGTGCACAATTAAAAGAAGGATATGAAGGAGTACAACTGATGTCAATAAGGTTAGCAGAGTTACAATGTGAGGTGGGTGGTAAATGCTCCACACTGGAGCTGAAGATACCGAAGATTACATGAAGGGGGGAGAGATTTACTGTGGGGGTGTATATAATCTGGAGGGGGAAAGATTTACTGTGGGGGTGTATATAATCTGGAGGGGGAAAGATTTACTGTGGGGGTGTATATAATCTGGAGGGGGAAAGATTTACTGTGGGGATGTATATAATCTGGAGGGGGAAAGATTTACTGTGGGAGTGTATATACTCTGGGGAGGAGAGATTTACTGTGGGGGTGTATATAATCTGGAGGGGGAAAGATTTACTGTGGGGGTGTATATGCTCTTGGGGGGACAGATTTACTGTGGGGGTGTAAATACTCTTGAGAGGGAGAGATTTACTGTGGGAGTGTATATACTCTGGGGGGGGGACAGATTTACTGTGGGGGTGTATATACTCTGGGGGAGAGATTTAATGTGGGGGTGTATACAGTGGTGGGCAAAAGTATTGGCACCCCTGCAATTCTGTCAGATAATACTCAGTTTCTTCCTGAAAATGATTGCAATCACAAATTCTTTGGTCTTATTCTCTTCATTTAATTTGTCTTCAATGAAAAAAACACAAAAAGAATTGTCCTAAAGCCAAGAATTTGTGATTGCAATCATTTTCAGGAAGAAACTGAGTATTATCTGACAGAATTGCAGGGGTGCCAATACTTTTGGCCACCACTGTATATACCCCATATAGTGTTATATATACTCCATATACTGCTGTATATCCCCCATATAGTGTTATATATACTCCATATACTGCTGTATACCTCCATATAGTGTTATATATACCCCATATACTGCTGTATATACCCAATATAGTGTTATATGTACCCCATATACTGCTGTATATACCTCCATATAGTGTTATATATACCCCATATACTGCTGTATACCTCCATATAGTGTTATATATACCCCATATACTGCTGTATATACCTCCATATAGTGTTATATATACCCCATATACTGCTGTATACCTCCATATAGTGTTATATATACCCCATATACTGCTGTATACCTCCATATAGTGTTATATATACCCCATATACTGCTGTATACCTCCATATAGTGTTATATATACCCCATATACTGCTGTATACCTCCATATAGTGTTATATATACTCCATATACTGCTGTATACCCCATATAGTGTTATATATACCCCATATACTGCTGTATACCCCATATAGTGTTATATATACCCCATATACTGCTGTATACCCCATATAGTTATATATACCCCATATACTGCTGTATACCCCATATAGTGTTATATATACTCCATATACTGCTGTATACCTCCATATAGTGTTATATATCCCCCATATACTGCTGTATACCCCATATAGTGTTATATATACTCCATAAACTGCTGTATATCCCCCATATAGTGTTATATATACTCCATATACTGCTGTATATACCTCCATATAGTGTTATATATACCCCATATACTGCTGTATACCCCATATAGTGTTATATATACTCCATATACTGCTGTATACCTCCATATAGTGTTATATATACTCCATATACTGCTGTATATACCCCATATAGTGTTATATATACTCCATATACTGCTGTATACCCCATATAGTGTTATATATACTCCATATACTGCTGTATATACCCCATATAGTGTTATATATACTCCATATACTGCAGTATACCTCCATATAGTGTTGTATATACCCCATATACTGCTGTATACCTCCATATAGTGTTATATATACCCCATATACTGCTGTATACCCCATATAGTGTTATATATACCCCATATACTGCTGTATACCTCCATATAGTGTTATATATACCCCATATACTGCTGTATACCCCATATAGTGTTATATATACTCCATATACTGCTGTATACCTCCATATAGTGTTATATATACCCCATATACTGCTGTATACCCCATATAGTGTTATATATACTCCATATACTGCTGTATATACCCCATATAGTGTTATATATACCCCATATACTGCTGTATATCCCCCATATAGTGTTATATATACCCCATATACTGCTGTATATACCCCATATAGTGTTATATATACTCCATATACTGCTGTATACCCCATATAGTGTTATATATACCCCATATACTGCTGTATATCCCCCATATAGTGTTATATATACCCCATATACTGCTGTATATACCTCCATATAGTGTTATATATACTCCATATACTGCTGTATACCCCATATAGTGTTATATATACTCCATATACTGCTGTATACCTCCATATAGTGTTATATATACCCCATATACTGCTGTATACCCCATATAGTGTTATATATACCCCATATACTGCTGTATATACCCCATATAGTGTTATATATACTCCATATACTGCAGTATACCTCCATATAGTGTTATATATACCCCATATACTGCTGTATACCTCCATATAGTGTTATATATACCCCATATACTGCTGTATATACCTCCATATAGTGTTATATATACCCCATATACTGCTGTATACCTCCATATAGTGTTATATATACCCCATATACTGCTGTATACCTCCATATAGTGTTATATATACCCCATATACTGCTGTATACCTCCATATAGTGTTATATATACCCCATATACTGCTGTATACCTCCATATAGTGTTATATATACTCCATATACTGCTGTATATCCCCCATATAGTGTTCTATATACTCCATATACTGCTGTATACCCCATATAGTGTTATATATACCCCATATACTGCTGTATACCCCATATAGTGTTATATATACCCCATATACTGCTGTATACCCCATATAGTTATATATACCCCATATACTGCTGTATACCCCATATAGTGTTATATATACTCCATATACTGCTGTATACCTCCATATAGTGTTATATATACTCCATATACTGCTGTATATACCCCATATAGTGTTATATATACTCCATATACTGCTGTATATACCCCATATACTGTTATATATACCCCATATACTGCTGTATACCTCCATATAGTGTTATATATACCCCATATACTGCTGTATACCTCCATATAGTGTTATATATACCCCATATACTGCTGTATACCTTCATATAGTGTTATATATACTCCATATACTGCTGTATATCCCCCATATAGTGTTCTATATACTCCATATACTGCTGTATACCCCATATAGTGTTATATATACCCCATATACTGCTGTATACCCCATATAGTGTTATATGTACCCCATATACTGCTGTATACCCCATATAGTTATATATACCCCATATACTGCTGCATACCCCATATAGTGTTATATATACTCAATATACTGCTGTATACCTCCATATAGTGTTATATATCCCCCATATACTGCTGTATACCCCATATAGTGTTATATATACTCCATAAACTGCTGTATATCCCCCATATAGTGTTATATATACTCCATATACTGCTGTATATACCTCCATATAGTGTTATATATACCCCATATACTGCTGTATACCCCATATAGTGTTATATATACTCCATATACTGCTGTATACCTCCATATAGTGTTATATATACTCCATATACTGCTGTATATACCCCATATAGTGTTATATATACCCCATATACTGCTGTATATACCTCCATATAGTGTTATATATACTCCATATACTGCTGTATATACCCCATATAGTGTTATATATACTCCATATACTGCTGTATACCCCATATAGTGTTATATATACTCCATATACTGCTGTATATACCCCATATAGTGTTATATATACTCCATATACTGCAGTATACCTCCATATAGTGTTGTATATACCCCATATACTGCTGTATACCTCCATATAGTGTTATATATACCCCATATACTGCTGTATACCCCATATAGTGTTATATATACCCCATATACTGCTGTATACCTCCATATAGTGTTATATATACCCCATATACTGCTGTATACCCCATATAGTGTTATATATACTCCATATACTGCTGTATACCTCCATATAGTGTTATATATACCCCATATACTGCTGTATACCCCATATAGTGTTATATATACTCCATATACTGCTGTATATACCCCATATAGTGTTATATATACCCCATATACTGCTGTATATCCACCATATAGTGTTATATATACCCCATATACTGCTGTATACCCCATATAGTGTTATATATACCCCATATACTGCTGTATACCCCATATAGTTATATATACCCCATATACTGCTGTATACCCCATATAGTGTTATATATACTCCATAAACTGCTGTATATCCCCCATATAGTGTTATATATACTCCATATACTGCTGTATATACCTCCATATAGTGTTATATATACCCATATACTGCTGTATACCCCATATAGTGTTATATATACTCCATATACTGCTGTATATACCCCATATAGTGTTATATATACCCCATATACTGCTGTATATACCCCATATAGTGTTATATATACTCCATATACTGCTGTATATACCCCATATAGTGTTATATATACTCCATATACTGCTGTATACCCCATATAGTGTTATATATACTCCATATACTGCTGTATATACCCCATATAGTGTTATATATACTCCATATACTGCAGTATACCTCCATATAGTGTTGTATATACCCCATATACTGCTGTATACCTCCATATAGTGTTATATATACCCCATATACTGCTGTATACCCCATATAGTGTTATATATACCCCATATACTGCTGTATACCTCCATATAGTGTTATATATACCCCATATACTGCTGTATACCCCATATAGTGTTATATATACTCCATATACTGCTGTATACCTCCATATAGTGTTATATATACCCCATATACTGCTGTATACCCCATATAGTGTTATATATACTCCATATACTGCTGTATATACCCCATATAGTGTTATATATACCCCATATACTGCTGTATATCCCCCATATAGTGTTATATATACCCCATATACTGCTGTATATACCCCATATAGTGTTATATATACTCCATATACTGCTGTATACCCCATATAGTGTTATATATACCCCATATACTGCTGTATATCCCCCATATAGTGTTATATATACCCCATATACTGCTGTATATACCTCCATATAGTGTTATATATACTCCATATACTGCTGTATACCCCATATAGTGTTATATATACTCCATATACTGCTGTATACCTCCATATAGTGTTATATATACCCCATATACTGCTGTATACCCCATATAGTGTTATATATACCCCATATACTGCTGTATATACCCCATATAGTGTTATATATACTCCATATACTGCAGTATACCTCCATATAGTGTTATATATACCCCATATACTGCTGTATACCTCCATATAGTGTTATATATACCCCATATACTGCTGTATATACCTCCATATAGTGTTATATATACCCCATATACTGCTGTATACCTCCATATAGTGTTATATATACCCCATATACTGCTGTATACCTCCATATAGTGTTATATATACCCCATATACTGCTGTATACCTCCATATAGTGTTATATATACTCCATATACCGCTGTATATCCCCCATATAGTGTTCTATATACTCCATAAACTGCTGTATACCCCATATAGTGTTATATATACCCCATATACTGCTGTATACCCCATATAGTGTTATATATACCCCATATACTGCTGTATACCCCATATAGTTATATATACCCCATATACTGCTGTATACCCCATATAGTGTTATATATACTCCATATACTGCTGTATACCTCCATATAGTGTTATATATATTCCATATACTGCTGTATATACCCCATAGAGTGTTATATATACTCCATATACTGCTGTATATACCCCATATACTGCTGTATATACCTCCATATAGTGTTATATATACCCCATATACTGCTGTATACCTCCATATAGTGTTATATATACCCCATATACTGCTGTATATACCTCCATATAGTGTTATATATACCCCATATACTGCTGTATACCTCCATATAGTGTTAAATATACCCCATATACTGCTGTATACCTCCATATAGTGTTATATATACCCCATATACTGCTGTATACCTCCATATAGTGTTATATATACCCCATATACTGCTGTATACCTCCATATAGTGTTATATATACTCCATATACTGCTGTATATCCCCCATATAGTGTTCTATATACTCCATATACTGCTGTATACCCCATATAGTGTTATATATACCCCATATACTGCTGTATACCCCATATAGTGTTATATATACCCCATATACTGCTGTATACCCCATATAGTTATATATACTGCTGCATACCCCATATAGTGTTATATATACTCCATATACTGCTGTATACCTCCATATAGTGTTATATATCCCCCATATACTGCTGTATACCCCATATAGTGTTATATATTCTCCATAAACTGCTGTATATCCCCCATATAGTGTTATATATACTCCATATACTGCTGTATATACCTCCATATAGTGTTATATATACCCCATATACTGCTGTATACCCCATATAGTGTTATATATACTCCATATACTGCTGTATACCTCCATATAGTGTTATATATACTCCATATACTGCTGTATATACCCCATATAGTGTTATATATACCCCATATACTGCTGTATATACCTCCATATAGTGTTATATATACTCCATATACTGCTGTATATACCCCATATAGTGTTATATATACTCCATATACTGCTGTATATACCCCATATAGTGTTATATATACTCCATATACTGCTGTATACCCCATATAGTGTTATATATACTCCATATACTACTGTATATACCCCATATAGTGTTATATATACTCCATATACTGCAGTATACCTCCATATAGTGTTGTATATACCCCATATACTGCTGTATACCTCCATATAGTGTTATATATACCCCATATACTGCTGTATACCCCATATAGTGTTATATATACCCCATATACTGCTGTATACCTCCATATAGTGTTATATATACCCCTTATACTGCTGTATACCCCATATAGTGTTATATATACTCCATATACTGCTGTATACCTCCATATAGTGTTATATATACCCCATATACTGCTGTATACCCCATATAGTGTTATATATACTCCATATACTGCTGTATATACCCCATATAGTGTTATATATACCCCATATACTGCTGTATATCCACCATATAGTGTTATATATACCCCATATACTGCTGTATACCCCATATAGTGTTATATATACCCCATATACTGCTGTATACCCCATATAGTTATATATACCCCATATACTGCTGTATACCCCATATAGTGTTATATATACTCCATATACTGCTGAATACCTCCATATAGTGTTATATATCCCTCATATACTGCTGTATACCCCATATAGTGTTATATATACTCCATAAACTGCTGTATATCCCCCATATAGTGTTATATATACTCCATATACTGCTGTATATACCTCCATATAGTGTTATATATACCCCATATACTGCTGTATACCCCATATAGTGTTATATATACTCCATATACTGCTGTATACCTCCATATAGTGTTATATATACTCATTACTGCTGTATATACCCCATATAGTGTTATATATACCCCATATACTGCTGTATATACCCCATATAGTGTTATATATACTCCATATAGTGTTATATATACTCCATATACTGCTGTATACCCCATATAGTGTTATATATACTCCATATACTGCTGTATATACCCCATGTAGTGTTATATATACTCCATATACTGCAGTATACCTCCATATAGTGTTGTATATACCCCATATACTGCTGTATACCTCCATATAGTGTTATATATACCCCATATACTGCTGTATACCCCATATAGTGTTATATATACCCCATATACTGCTGTATACCTCCATATAGTGTTATATATACCCCATATACTGCTGTATACCCCATATAGTGTTATATATACTCCATATACTGCTGTATACCTCCATATAGTGTTATATATACTCCATATACTGCTGTATATACCCCATATAGTGTTATATATACCCCATATACTGCTGTATATCCCCCATATAGTGTTATATATACCCCATGTACTGCTGTATATACCCCATATAGTGTTATATATACTCCATATACTGCTGTATACCCCATATAGTGTTATATATACTCCATATACTGCTGTATACCCCATATAGTGTTATATATACTCCATATACTGCTGTATACCTACATATAGTGTTATATATACCCCATATACTGCTGTATACCCCATATAGTGTTATATATACCCCATATACTGCTGTATATACCCCATATAGTGTTATATATACTCCATACCATATACTGCAGTATACCTCCATATAGTGTTATATATACCCCATATACTGCTGTATACCTCCATATAGTGTTATATATACCCCATATACTGCTGTATATACCTCCATATAGTGTTATATATACCCCATATACTGCTGTATACCTCCATATAGTGTTATATATACCCCATATACTGCTGTATACCTCCATATAGTGTTATATATACCCCATATACTGCTGTATACCTCCATATAGTGTTATATATACCCCATATACTGCTGTATACCCCATAGAGTGTTATATATACCCCATATACTGCTGTATACCTCCGTATAGTGTTATATATACTCCATATACTGCTGTATACCTCCATATAGTGTTATATATACCCCATATACTGCTGTATACCCCATATAGTGTTATATATACCCCATATACTGCTGTATACCTCCATATAGTGTTGTATATACCCCATATACTGCTGTATACCTCCATATAGTGTTATATATACCCCATATACTGCTGTATACCTCTATATAGTGTTATATATACCCCATATACTGCTGTATACCCCATATAGTGTTATATATACCCCATATACTGCTGTATACCTCCATATAGTGTTGTATATACCCCATATACTGCTGTATACCTCCATATAGTGTTATATATACCACATATACTGCAGTATACTCCATATAGTGTTATATATACTCCATATACTGCTGTATATCCCCCATATAGTGTTCTATATACTCCATATACTGCTGTATACCCCATATACTGTTATATATACCCCATATACTGCTGTATACCCCATATAGTGTTATTTATACCCCACATACTGCTGTATACCCCATATAGTTATATATACACCATATACTGCTGTATACCCCATATAGTGTTATATATACTCCATATACTGCTGTATACCTCCATATAGTGTTATATATACTCCATACACTGCTGTATATACCCCATAGAGTGTTATATATACTCCATATACTGCTGTATATACCCCATATACTGCTGTATATACCTCCATATAGTGTTATATATACCCCATATACTGCTGTATACCTCCATATAGTGTTATATATACCCCATATACTGCTGTATATACCTCCATATAGTGTTATATATACCCCATATACTGCTGTATACCTCCATATAGTGTTATATATACCCCATATACTGCTGTATACCTCCATATAGTGTTATATATACCCCATATACTGCTGTATACCTCCATATAGTGTTATATATACCCCATATACTGCTGTATACCTCCATATAGTGTTATATATACTCCATATACTGTTGTATATCCCCCATATAGTGTTCTATATACTCCATATACTGCTGTATACCCCATATAGTGTTATATATACCCCATATACTGCTGTATACCCCATATAGTGTTATATATACCCCATAAACTGCTGTATACCCCATATAGTTATATATACTGCTGCATACCCCATATAGTGTTATATATACTCCATATACTGCTGTATACCTCCATATAGTGTTATGTATCCCCCATATACTGCTGTATACCCCATATAGTGTTATATATACTCCATAAACTGCTGTATATCCCCCATATAGTGTTATATATACTCCATATACTGCTGTATATACCTCCATATAGTGTTATATATACCCCATATACTGCTGTATACCCCATATAGTGTTATATATACTCCATATACTGCTGTATACCTCCATATAGTGTTATATATACTCCATATACTGCTGTATATACCCCATATAGTGTTATATATACCCCATATACTGCTGTATATACCTCCATATAGAGTTATGTATACTCCATATACTGCTGTATATACCCCATATAGTGTTATATATACTCCATATACTGCTGTATATACCACATATAGTGTTATATATACTCCATATACTGCTGTATACCCCATATAGTGTTATATATACTCCATATACTGCTGTATATACCCCATATAGTGTTATATATACTCCATATACTGCAGTATACCTCCATATAGTGTTGTATATACCTCCATATAGTGTTATATATACCCCATATACTGCTGTATACCCCATATAGTGTTATATATACCCCATATACTGCTGTATACCTCCATATAGTGTTATATATACCCCATATTCTGCTGTATACCCCATATAGTGTTATATATACACCATATACTGCTGTATACCTCCATATAGTGTTATATATACCCCATATACTGCTGTATACCCCATATAGTGTTATATATACTCCACATACTGCTGTATATACCCCATATAGTGTTATATATACCCCATATACTGCTGTATATCCACCATATAGTGTTATATATACTCCATATACTGCTGTATACCCCATATAGTGTTATATATACCCCATATACTGCTGTATATACCCCATATAGTGTTATATATACTCCATATACTGCTGTATACCCCATATAGTGTTATATATACTCCATATACTGCTGTATACCTCCATATAGTGTTATATATCCCCCATATACTGCTGTATACCCCATATAGTGTTATATATACTCCATAAACTGCTGTATATCCCCCATATAGTGTTATATATACTCCATATACTGCTGTATATACCTCCATATAGTGTTATATATACCCCATATACTGCTGTATACCCCATATAGTGTTATATATGCTCCATATACTGCTGTATACCTCCATATAGTGTTATATATACTCCATATACTGCTGTATATACCCCATATAGTGTTATATATACCCCATATACTGCTGTATATACCCCATATAGTGTTATATATACTCCATATACTGCTGTATATACCCCATATAGTGTTATATATACTCCATATACTGCTGTATACCCCATATAGTGTTATATATACTCCATATACTGCTGTATATACCCCATGTAGTGTTATATATACTCCATATACTGCAGTATACCTCCATATAGTGTTGTATATACCCCATATACTGCTGTATACCTCCATATAGTGTTATATATACCCCATATACTGCTGTATACCCCATATAGTGTTATATATACCCCATATACTGCTGTATACCTCCATATAGTGTTATATATACCCCATATACTGCTGTATACCCCATATAGTGTTATATATACTCCATGTACTGCTGTATACCTCCATATAGTGTTATATATACCCCATATACTGCTGTATACCCCATATAGTGTTATATATACTCCATATACTGCTGTATATACCCCATATAGTGTTATATATACTCCATATACTGCTGTATACCCCATATAGTGTTATATATACTCCATATACTGCTGTATACCTCCATATAGTGTTATATATACTCCATATACTGCTGTATACCTCCATATAGTGTTATATATACCCCATATACTGCTGTATACCCCATATAGTGTTATATATACTCCATATACTGCTGTATATACCCCATATACTGTTATATATACTCCATATACTGCTGTATACCCCATATAGTGTTATATATACTCCATATACTGCTGTATACCCCATATAGTGTTATATATACTCCATATACTGCTGTATACCCCATATAGTGTTATATATACTCCATACCATATACTGCAGTATACCTCCATATAGTGTTATATATACCCCATATACTGCTGTATACCTCCATATAGTGTTATATATACCCCATATACTGCTGTATATACGTCCATATAGTGTTATATATACCCCATATACTGCTGTATACCTCCATATAGTGTTATATATACCCCATATACTGCTGTATACCTCCATATAGTGTTATATATACCCCATATACTGCTGTATACCTCCATATAGTGTTATATATACCCCATATACTGCTGTATACCCCATATAGTGTTATATATACCCCATATACTGCTGTATACCTCCGTATAGTGTTATATATACTCCATATACTGCTGTATACCTCCATATAGTGTTATATATACCCCATATACTGCTGTATACCCCATATAGTGTTATATATACCCCATATACTGCTGTATACCTCCATATAGTGTTGTATATACCCCATATACTGCTGTATACCTCCATATAGTGTTATATATACCCCATATACTGCTGTATACCTCCATATAGTGTTATATATACCCCATATACTGCTGTATACCCCATATAGTGTTATATATACCCCATATACTGCTGTATACCCCATATAGTGTTATATATACCCCATATACTGCTGTATACCTCCATATAGTGTTATATATACCACATATACTGCAGTATACTCCATATAGTGTTATATATACTCCATATACTGCTGTATATCCCCCATATAGTGTTCTATATACTCCATATACTGCTGTATACCCCATATACTGTTATATATACCCCATATACTGCTGTATACCCCATATAGTGTTATTTATACCCCATATACTGCTGTATACCCCATATAGTTATATATACACCATATACTGCTTTATACCCCATATAGTGTTATATATACTCCATATACTGCTGTATAGACCCCATATAGTGTTATATATACTCCATATACTGCTGTATACCTCCATATAGTGTTATATATACCCCATATACTGCTGTATATACCCAATATAGTGTTATATGTACCCCATATACTGCTGTATATACCCCATATAGTGTTATATATACCCCATATACTGCTGTATACCCCATATAGTGTTATATATACTCCATATACTGCTGTATATACCCCATATACTGTTATATATACCCCATATACTGCTGTATATACCTCCATATAGTGTTATATATACCCCATATACTGCTGTATACCTCCATATAGTGTTATATATACCCCATATACTGCTGTATATACCTCCATATAGTGTTATATATACCCCATATACTGCTGTATACCTCCATATAGTATTATATATACCCCATATACTGCTGTATACCTCCATATAGTGTTATATATACCCCATATACTGCTGTATACCTCCATATAGTGTTATATATACCCCATATACTGCTGTATACCTCCATATAGTGCTATATATACTCCATATACTGCTGTATATCCCCCATATAGTGTTCTATATACTCCATATACTGCTGTATACCCCATATAGTGTTATATATACCCCATATACTGCTGTATACCCCATATAGTGTTATATATACCCCATATACTGCTGTATACCCCATATAGTGTTATATATACTCCATATACTGCTGTATACCTCCATATAGTGTTATATATCCCCCATATACTGCTGTATACCTCCATATAGTGTTATATATACCCCATATACTGCTGTATACCTCCATATAGTGTTATATATACTCCATATACTGCTGTATATCCCCCATATAGTGTTCTATATACTCCATATACTGCTGTATACCCCATATTGTGTTATATATACCCCATATACTGCTGTATACCCCATATAGTGTTATATATACCCCATATACTGCTGTATACCCCATATAGTTATATATACCCCATATACTGCTGTATACCCCATATAGTGTTATATATACTCCATATACTGCTGTATACCTCCATATAGTGTTATATATACCCCATATACTGCTGTATATACCCAATATAGTGTTATATGTACCCCATATACTGCTGTATATACCCCATATAGTGTTATATATACCCCATATACTGCTGTATACCCCATATAGTGTTATATATACTCCATATACTGCTGTATATACCCCATATACTGTTATATATACCCCATATACTGCTGTATATACCTCCATATAGTGTTATATATACCCCATATACTGCTGTATACCTCCATATAGTGTTATATATACCCCATATACTGCTGTATATACCTCCATATAGTGTTATATATACCCCATATACTGCTGTATACCTCCATATAGTGTTATATATACCCCATATACTGCTGTATACCTCCATATAGTGTTATATATACCCAATATACTGCTGTATACCTCCATATAGTGTTATATATACCCCATATACTGCTGTATATACCCCATATAGTGTTATATATACCCCATATACTGCTGTATACCCCATATAGTGTTATATATCCCCCATATACTGCTGTATACCCCATATAGTGTTATATATACTCCATAAACTGCTGTATATCCCCCATATAGTGTTATATATACTCCATATACTGCTGTATATACCTCCATATAGTGTTATATATACCCCATATACTGCTGTATACCCCATATAGTGTTATATATACTCCATATACTGCTGTATACCTCCATATAGTGTTATATATACTCCATATACTGCTGTATATACCCCATATAGTGTTATATATACCCCATATACTGCTGTATATACCTCCATATAGTGTTATATATACCCCATATACTGCTGTATACCTCCATATAGTGTTATATATACCCCATATACTGCTGTATACCTCCATATAGTGTTATATATACCCCATATACTGCTGTATACCCCATATAGTGTTATATATACCCCATATACTGCTGTATACCTCCGTATAGTGTTATATATACTCCATATACAGCTGTATACCTCCATATAGTGTTATATATACCCCATATACTGCTGTATACCCCATATAGTGTTATATATACCCCATATACTGCTGTATACCTCCATATAGTGTTGTATATACCCCATATACTGCTGTATACCTCCATATAGTGTTATATATACCCCATATACTGCTGTATACCTCCATATAGTGTTATATATACCCCATATACTGCTGTATACCCCATATAGTGTTATATATACCCCATATACTGCTGTATACCTCCATATAGTGTTGTATATACCCCATATACTGCTGTATACCTCCATATAGTGTTATATATACCACATATACTGCAGTATACTCCATATAGTGTTATATATACTCCATATACTGCTGTATACCCCATATAGTGTTATATATACCCCATATACTGCTGTATACCTCCATATAGTGTTGTATATACCCCATATACTGCTGTATACCTCCATATAGTGTTATATATACCACATATACTGCAGTATACTCCATATAGTGTTATATATACCCCATATACTGCTGTATATCCCCCATATAGTGTTCTATATACTCCATATACTGCTGTATACCCCATATAGTGTTATATATACCCCATATACTGCTGTATACCCCATATAGTGTTATATATACCCCATATACTGCTGTATACCCCATATAGTTATATATACACCATATACTGCTGTATACCCCATATAGTGTTATATATACTCCATATACTGCTCTATATACCCCATATACTGTTATATATACCCCATATACTGCTGTATATACCTCCATATAGTGTTATATATACCCCATATACTGCTGTATACCTCCATATAGTGTTATATATACCCCATATACTGCTGTATATACCTCCATATAGTGTTATATATACCCCATACACTGCTGTATACCTCCATATAGTGTTATATATACCCCATATACTGCTGTATACCTCCATATAGTGTTATATGTACCCCATATACTGCTGTATACCTCCATATAGTGTTATATATACCCCATATACTGCTGTATACCTCCATATAGTGTTATATATACTCCATATACTGCTGTATATCCCCCATATAGTGTTCTATATACTCCATATACTGCTGTATACCCCATATAGTGTTATATATACCCCATATACTGCTGTATACCCCATATAGTTTTATATATACCCCATATACTGCTGTATACCCCATATAGTTATATATACCCCATATACTGCTGTATACCCCATATAGTGTTATATATACTCCATATACTGCTGTATACCTCCATATAGTGTTATATATCCCCCATATACTGCTGTATACCTCCATATAGTGTTATATATACCCCATATACTGCTGTATACCTCCATATAGTGTTATATATACCCCATATACTGCTGTATACCTCCATATAGTGTTATATATACTCCATATACTGCTGTATATCCCCCATATAGTGTTCTATATACTCCATATACTGCTGTATACCCCATAGAGTGTTATATATACCCCATATACTGCTGTATACCCCATTTAGTGTTATATATACCCCATATACTGCTATATACCCCATATAGTTATATATACCCCATATACTGCTGTATACCCCATATAGTGTTATATATACTCCATATACTGCTGTATAGCTCCATATAGTGTTATATATACCCCATATACTGCTGTATATACCCAATATAGTGTTATATGTACCCCATATACTGCTGTATATACCCCATATAGTGTTATATATACCCCATATACTGCTGTATACTCCATATAGTGTTATATATACTCCATATACTGCTGTATATACCCCATATACTGTTATATATACCCCATATACTGCTGTATATACCCAATATAGTGTTATATGTACACCATATACTGCTGTATATACCCCATATAGTGTTATATATACCGCATATACTGCTGTATACCCCATATAGTGTTATATATATTCCATATACTGCTGTATATACCCCATATACTGTTATATATACCCCATATACTGCTGTATATACCTCCATATAGTGTTATATATACCCCATATACTGCTGTATACCTCCATATAGTGTTATATATACCCCATATACTGCTGTATATACCTCCATATAGTGTTATATATACCCCATATACTGCTGTATACCTCCATATAGTGTTATATATACCCCATATACTGCTGTATACCTCCATATAGTGTTATATATACCCCATATACTGCTGTATACCTCCATATAGTGCTATATATACCCCATATACTGCTGTATATACCCCATATAGTGTTATATATACCCCATATACTGCTGTATACCCCATATAGTGTTATATATCCCCCATATACTGCTGTATACCCCATATAGTGTTATATATACTCCATAAACTGCTGTATATCCCCCTTATAGTGTTATATATACTCCATATACTGCTGTATATACCTCCACATAGTGTTATATATACCCCATATACTGCTGTATACCCCATATAGTGTTATATATACTCCATATACTGCTGTATACCTCCATATAGTGTTATATATACTCCATATACTGCTGTATATACCCCATATAGTGTTATATATACCCCATATACTGCTGTATATACCTCCATATAGATTTATATATACTCCATATACTGCTGTATATACCCCATATAGTGTTATATATACTCCATATACTGCTGTATATACCCCATATAGTGTTATATATACTCCATATACTGCTGTATACCCCATATAGTGTTATATATACTCCATATACTGCTGTATATACCCCATATAGTGTTATATATACTCCATATACTGCAGTATACCTCCATATAGTGTTGTATATACCCCATATACTGCTGTATACCTCCATATAGTGTTATATATACCCCATATACTGCTGTATACCCCATATAGTGTTATATATACCCCATATACTGCTGTATACCTCCATATAGTGTTATATATACCCTATATACTGCTGTATACCCCATATAGTGTTATATATACTCCATATACTGCTGTATACCTCCATATAGTGTTATATATACCCCATATACTGCTGTATACCCCATATAGTGTTATATATACCCCATATACTGCTGTATATCCACCATATAGTGTTATATATACCCCATATACTGCTGTATATACCCCATATAGTGTTATATATACTCCATATACTGCTGTATACCCCATATAGTGTTATATATACTCCATATACTGCTGTATACCCCATATAGTGTTATATATACTCCATATACTGCTGTATACCTCCATATAGTGTTACATATACCCCATATACTGCTGTATACCCCATATAGTGTTATATATACCCCATATACTGCTGTATATACCCCATATAGTGTTATATATACTCCATATACTGCAGTATACCTCCATATAGTGTTATATATACCCCATATACTGCTGTATACCTCCATATAGTGTTATATATACCCCATATACTGCTGTATATACCTCCATATAGTGTTATATATACCCCATATACTGCTGTATACCTCCATATAGTGTTATATATACCCCATATACTGCTGTATACCTCCATATAGTGTTATATATACCCCATATACTGCTGTATATCCCCCATATAGTGTTCTATATACTCCATATACTGCTGTATACCCCATATAGTGTTATATATACCCCATATACTGCTGTATACCCCATATAGTGTTATATATACCCCATATACTGCAGTATACCCCATATAGTTATATATACCCCATATACTGCTGTATACCCCATATAGTGTTATATATACTCCATATACTGTTGTATACCTCCATATAGTGTTATATATACTCCATATACTGCTGTATACCTCCATATAGTGTTATATATACTCCATATACTGCTGTATACTCCATATAGTGTTATATATACCCCATATACTGCTGTATACCCCATATACTGTTATATATACCCCATATACTGCTGTATATACCCAATATAGTGTTATATGTACCCCATATACTGCTGTATATACCCCATATAGTGTTATATATACCCCATATACTGCTGTATACCCCATATAGTGTTATATATACTCCATATACTGCTGTATATACCCCATATACTGTTATATATACCCCATATACTGCTGTATATACCTCCATATAGTGTTATATATACCCCATATACTGCTGTATACCTCCATATAGTGTTATATATACCCCATATACTGCTGTATATACCTCCATATAGTTTTATATATACCCCATATACTGCTGTATACCTCCATATAGTGTTATATATTCCCCATATACTGCTGTATACCTCCATATAGTGTTATATATACCCCATATACTGCTGTATACCTCCATATAGTGTTATATATACCCCATATACTGCTGTATATACCCCATATAGTGTTATATATACCCCATATACTGCTGTATACCCCATATAGTGTTGTATATCCCACATATACTGCTGTATACCCCATATAGTGTTATATATACTCCATAAACTGCTGTATATCCCCCATATAGTGTTATATATACTCCATATACTGCTGTATATACCTCCATATAGTGTTATATATACCCCATATACTGCTGTATACCCCATATAGTGTTATATATACTCCATATACTGCTGTATACCTCCATATAGTGTTATATATACTCCATATACTGCTGTATATACCCCATATAGTGTAATATATACCCCATATACTGCTGTATATACCTCCATATAGAGTTATATATACTCCATATACTGCTGTATATACCCCATATAGTGTTATATATACTCCATATACTGCTGTATATACCCCCATATAGTGTTATATATACTCCATATACTGCTGTATACCCCATATAGTGTTATATATACTCCATATACTGCTGTATATACCCCATATAGTGTTATATATACTCCATATACAGCAGTATACCTCCATATAGTGTTGTATATACCCCATATACTGCTGTATACCTCCATATAGTGTTATATATACCCCATATACTGCTGTATACCCCATATAGTGTTATATATACCCCATATACTGCTGTATACCTCCATATAGTGTTATATATACCCCATATACTGCTGTATACCCCATATAGTGTTATATATACTCCATATACTGCTGTATACCTCCATATAGTGTTATATATACCCCATATACTGCTGTATACCCCACATAGTGTTATATATACTCCATATACTGCTGTATATACCCCATATAGTGTTATATATACCCCATATACTGCTGTATATCCACCATATAGTGTTATATATACCCCATATACTGCTGTATATACCCCATATAGTGTTATATATACTCCATATACTGCTGTATACCCCATATAGTGTTATATATACTCCATATACTGCTGTATACCCCATATAGTGTTATATATACTCCATATACTGCTGTATACCTCCATATAGTGTTATATATACCCCATATACTGCTGTATACCCCATATAGTGTTATATATACCCCATAAACTGCTGTATATACCCCATATAGTGTTATATATACTCCATATACTGCAGTATACCTCCATATAGTGTTATATATACCCCATATACTGCTGTATACCTCCATATAGTGTTATATATACCCCATATACTGCTGTATATACCTCCATATAGTGTTATATATACCCCATATACTGCTGTATACCTCCATATAGTGTTATATATACCCCATATACTGCTGTATACCTCCATATAGTGTTATATATACCCCATATACTGCTGTATACCTCCATATAGTGTTATATATACCCCATATACTGCTGTATACCTCCATATAGTGTTATATATACTCCATATACTGCTGTATATCCCCCATATAGTGTTCTATATACTCCATATACTGCTGTATACCCCATATAGTGTTATATATACCCCATATACTGCTGTATACCCCATATAGTGTTATATATACCCCATATACTGCAGTATACCCCATATAGTTATATATACCCCATATACTGCTGTATACCCCATATAGTGTTATATATACTCCATATACTGCTGTATACCTCCATATAGTTTTATATATACTCCATATACTGCTGTATACCTCCATATAGTGTTATATATACTCCATATACTGCTGTATACTCCATATAGTGTTATATATACCCCATATACTGCTGTATACCCCATATAGTGTTATATATACTCCATATACTGCTGTATATACCTCCATATAGTGTTATATATACTCCATATACTGCTGTATATACCCCATATAGTGTTATATATACTCCATATACTGCTGTATACCCCATATAGTGTTATATATACTCCATATACTGCTGTATACCTGCATATAGTGTTATATATACCCCATATACTGCTGTATATACCCCATATAGTGTTATATATACCCCATATACTGCTGTATACCCCATATAGTGTTATATATCCCCCATATACTGCTGTATACCCCATATAGTGTTATATATACTCCATAAACTGCTGTATATCCCCCATATAGTGTTATATATACTCCATATACTGCTGTATATACCTCCATATAGTGTTATATATACCCCATATACTGCTGTATACCCCATATAGTGTTATATATACTCCATATACTGCTGTATACCTCCATATAGTGTTATATATACTCCATATACTGCTGTATATACCCCATATAGTGTTATATATACCCCATATACTGCTGTATATACCTCCATATAGAGTTATATATACTCCATATACTGCTGTATATACCCCATATAGTGTTATATATACTCCATATACTGCTGTATATACCCCATATAGTGTTATATATACTCCATATACTGCTGTATACCCCATATAGTGTTATATATACTCCATATACTGCTGTATATACCCCATATAGTGTTATATATACTCCATATACTGCAGTATACCTCCATATAGTGTTGTATATACCCCATATACTGCTGTATACCTCCATATAGTGTTATATATACCCCATATACTGCTGTATACCCCATATAGTGTTATATATACCCCATATACTGCTGTATACCTCCATATAGTGTTATATATACCCCATATACTGCTGTATACCCCATATAGTGTTATATATACTCCATATACTGCTGTATACCTCCATATAGTGTTATATATACCCCATATACTGCTGTATACCCCATATAGTGTTATATATACTCCATATACTGCTGTATATACCCCATATAGTGTTATATATACCCCATATACTGCTGTATATCCACCATATAGTGTTATATATACCCCATATACTGCTGTATATACCCCATATAGTGTTATATATACTCCATATACTGCTGTATACCCCATATAGTGTTATATATACTCCATATACTGCTGTATACCCCATATAGTGTTATATATACTCCATATACTGCTGTATACCTCCATATAGTGTTATATATACCCCATATACTGCTGTATACCCCATATAGTGTTATATATACCCCATATACTGCTGTATATACCCCATATAGTGTTATATATACTCCATATACTGCAGTATACCTCCATATAGTGTTATATATACCCCATATACTGCTGTATACCTCCATATAGTGTTATATATACCCCATATACTGCTGTATACCTCCATATAGTGTTATATATACCCCATATACTGCTGTATACCTCCATATAGTGTTATATATACCCCATATACTGCTGTATACCTCCATATAGTGTTGTATATACTCCATATACTGCTGTATATCCCCCATATAGTGTTCTATATACTCCATATACTGCTGTATACCCCATATAGTGTTATATATACCCCATATACTGCTGTATACCCCATATAGTGTTATATATACCCCATATACTGCAGTATACCCCATATAGTTATATATACCCCATATACTGCTGTATACCCCATATAGTGTTATATATACTCCATATACTGCTGTATACCTCCATATAGTGTTATATATACTCCATATACTGCTGTATACCTCCATATAGTGTTATATATACTCCATATACTGCTGTATACTCCATATAGTGTTATATATACCCCATATACTGCTGTATACCCCATATAATGTTATATATACTCCATATACTGCTGTATATACCTCCATATAGTGTTATATATACTCCATATACTGCTGTATATACCCCATATAGTGTTATATATACTCCATATACTGCTGTATACCTCCATATAGTGTTATATATACTCCATATACTGCAGTATACCTCCATATAGTGTTATATATACCCCATATACTGCTGTATACCTCCATATAGTGTTGTATATACTCCATATACTGCAGTATACCTCCATATAGTGTTATATATACCCCATATACTGCTGTATACCCCATATAGTGTTATATATACTCCATATACTGCTGTATACCTCCATATAGTGTTCTATATACTCCATATACTGCTGTATACCCCATATAGTGTTATATATACCCCATATACTGCTGTATACCCCATATAGTGTTCTATATACTCCATATACTGCTGTATACCTCCATATAGTGTTATATATACCCCATATACTGCTGTATACCTCCATATAGTGTTATATATACTCCATATACTGCTGTATACCCCATATAGTGTTATATATACTCCATATACTGCAGTATACCTCCATATAGTGTTATATATACCCCATATACTGCAGTATACCTCCATATAGTGTTCTATATACTCCATATACTGCTGTATACCCCATATAGTGTTATATATACCCCATATACTGCTGTATACCCCATATAGTGTTCTATATACTCCATATACTGCTGTATACCTCCATATAGTGTTATATATACCCCATATACTGCTGTATACCTCCATATAGTGTTATATATACTCCATATACTGCTGTATACCCCATATAATGTTATATATACCCCATATACTGCTGTATACCCCATATAGTGTTCTATATACTCCATATACTGCATATATACCCCATATAGTGTTATATATACTCCATATACTGCTGTATACCTCCATATAGTGTTATATATACCCCATATACTGCTGTATACCCCATATAGTGTTATATATACTCCATATACTGCTGTATACCTCCATATAGTGTTCTATATACTCCATATACTGCTGTATACCCCATATAGTGTTATATATAACCCATATACTGCTGTATATACCCCATATAGTGTTATATATACTCCATATACTGCTGTATACCTCCATATAGTGTTATATATACTCCATATACTGCTGTATATCCCCCATATAGTGTTATATATACTCCATGTACTGCTGTATATCCCCCATATAGTGTTATATATACCCCATATACTGCTGTATACCTCCATATAGTGTTATATATACTCCATACACTGCTGTATACCCCATATAGTGTTATATATACCCCATATACACCTGTATACCCCATATAGTGTTATATATACTTCATATACTGCTGTATATCCCATATAGTGTTATATATACCCCATATACTGCTGTATATACCCCATATACTGTTATATATACTCCATATACTGTTGTATATACCCCATATAGTGTTATGTATACCCCATATACTGCTGTATAACTCCATATAGTGTTATATATACTCCATATACTGCTGTATACCCCATTCCTCTTTACAAAACAATTCCAGTTCAGTTAAGTTTGATGGTTGTCGAGCATGGACAGCCCTCTTCAAATGATCCCACAGATGTTCAATGATATTCAGGTCTGGGGACTGGGATGGCCATTCCAGAACATTGTAATTGTTCCTCTGCATGAATGCCTGAGAGAAAGAATTAGAACCGAGTACTAAGTTGCTAAATATGATTAAATATCCAATATATACATCATATATTTTGCAACCTACTCATGGACATATGTCTCTGACCACTCGTTTAAATCAGTTTTATAGGAAGGATGCCGAAGCAAAAACAACGAGTCTAAGGCCCATTATATGAAAAAATAGAAAATATTTTATTAGACATTATTGTTTAAACAGTATCCGGAGTGACGCAAATATGCAACCAATACGTGAGTGAGTTAAAACATACTAAAAACATATATGAGTATTATGAATGCCTGAGTAGATTTGGAGCGGTGTTTTGGATCATTGTCTTGCTGAAAGATCCATCCCCTGCGTAACTTCAACTTTATCACTGATTCTTGAACACTATTGCCAAGAATCTGCTGATACTGAGTGGAATCCATGCGTCCCTCAACTTTAACAAGATTCCCGGTGCCGGCATTGGCCACACAGCCCCAAAGCATGATGGAACCTCCACCAAATTTTACTGTGGGTAGCAAGTGTTTTTCTTGGAATGCTGTGTTTTTTTGCCACCATGCATAACGCCTTTTTGTATGACCAAACAACTCAATCTTGGTTTCATCAGTCCACAGGACCTTCTTCCAAAAAGAAATAGGCTTCTTCCAATGTGCTTTTGCATACCTCAGCCAACTCTGTTTGTGCATACTTGCAGAAACGGCTTCTTTCGCATCACTCTCCCTTACAGCTTCTCCTTGTGCAAAGTGCGTTGTATAGTTGACCGATGCACAGTGACACCATCTGCAGCAAGTTGATGCTGCAGCTCTCTGGAGGTGGTCTGAGGATTGTCCTTGACTGATCTCACCATTCTTCTTCTCTGCCTTTCTGATGTTTTTCTTGTCCTGACACTTCTGGCCTTAACAAGAACTGTCCCTATGTTCTTCCATTTCCTTACTATGTTCCTCACAGTGGAAACTGACAGGTTAAATCTCTGAGACAGCTTTTTGTATCCTTCCCCTGAACAACTATGTTGAATAATCTTTGTTTTCAGATCATTTGACAGTTGTTTTGAGGAGCCCATGATGCCACTCTTCAGAGGAGATTCAAACAGGAGAACAACTTGCAAGTGGCCACTTTAAGTAGCTTTTCTCATGATTGCATACACCTGGCTATAAAGTTCAAAGCTCAATGAGGTTACAAAACCCAAAAAAGTGCTTTAGTAAGTCAGTAAAAAGTAGGCAGGAGTATTTAAAACAAGAAAATGATAAGGGTGCCCATACTTATGCACCGGTCAAATTTTGTTTAAATGCAGATTGCACATTTTCTGTTAGCACAATAAACCTCATTTCAAGGCACAAACATTACTGTGTCCAACAGTTATTACATATATCAAACTGAAATAGCTGTTGCAAAAACACCAATTTTTATAAAACATTAAGCTTAAGATTAATAGGGGTGCCCAAACTTTTTCATATGTACTGCTGTATATACCCCATATAGTGTTATATATACCCCATATACTGCTGTATATACCCCATATAGTGTTATATATACCCCATATACTGCTGTATACCTCCATATAGTGTTCTATATACTCCATATACTGCTGTATACCTCCATATAGTGTTCTATATACTCCATATACTGCTGTATACCCCATATACTGCTGTATATACCCCATATAGTGTTATATATACCCCATATACTGCTGTATATACCCCATATAGTGTTATATATACCCCATATACTGCTGTATATACCCCATATAGTGTTATATATACCCCATATAGTGTTCTATATACTCCATATACTGCTGTATATCCCCCATATAGTGTTATATATACCCCATATACTGCTGTATATACTCCATATAGTGTTATATATACCCCATATACTGCTGTATATACCTCCATATAGTGTTATATATACCCCATATACTGCTGTATACCCCATATAGTGTTATATATACTCCATATACTGCTGTATATACCCCATATAGTGTTATATATACTCCATATACTGCTGTATACCTCCATATAGTGTTATATATACTCCATATACTGCTATATATACCCCATATAGTGTTATATATACCCCATATACTGCTGTATACCCCATATAGTGTTATATATACTCCATATACTGCTGTATACCCCATATAGTGTTATATATACCCCATATACTGCCGTATACCTCCATATAGTGTTATATATACCCCATATACTGCTGTATATACCTCCATATAGTGTTATATATACCCCATATACTGCTGTATATACCCCATATAGTGTTATATATACTCCATATACTGCTGTATATACCCCATATAGTGTTATATATACTCCATATACTGCTGTATACCTCCATATAGTGTTATATATACTCCATATACTGCTGTATATACCCCATATAGTGTTATATATACTCCATATACTGCTGTATAACTCCATATAGTGTTATATATACTCCATATACTGCTGTATATACCTCCATATAGTGTTATATATACCCCATATACTGCTGTATATACCCCATATAGTGTTATATATACTCCATATACTGCTGTATATACCCCATATAGTGTTATATATACCCCATATACTGCTGTATACCTCCATATAGTGTTATATATACTCCATATACTGCTGTATATACCCCATATAGTGTTATATATACCCCATATACTGCTGTATATACCCCATATAGTGTTATATATACTCCATATACTGCTGTATATCCCCCATATAGTGTTATATATACCCCATATACTGCTGTATACCTCCATATAGTGTTATATATACCCCATATACTGCTGTATACCTCCATATAGTGTTATATATACTCCATATACTGCTGTATACCCCATATAGTGTTATATATACTCCATATACTGCTGTATATACCTCCATATAGTGTTATATATACCCCATATACTGCTGTATACCTCCATACAGCTTTTCCCTCTGTACATCAGGTGATCCATCTGTCGGGTTGAGAGCAGTGTGGCCCAGAATGATCTGTTTGGACTAATCTTCAATATCTTTATTAATGACCATGTGGATGGAAGGAGGAAGGTTTCATTCTACAGACAAGGACTTGTGTGTTCTGGTTGCAGGGACTCAGACACTGACTACTCAGGCAAAACAATCCTGTGCCTCCAGTGTATTTGTCTCCTGACCAGTTATTTATAGAGGGGTAACATCTAACATATGGGGTCCAGTTTGGGGCTCCACATTTTAGAAAATATTAGGACATTAAAGGCAGCAACTAGATTCCATTAACCTGGGCTGGAGGCCTCATGTCCACTCACCTCCTCCTTACTGACCCCATTCTCTCTGAGCACTGGGTCCTAGTGCCCTCTGCCTCCAGTGTTCTCTGCTGGTAGAAGGAGCAGATGGGCTGTTAACTCTTTCAGTGCTCAGCTGTGTTTTCAGCAGTTGCTCCATGCTCTGATCACAGCTCTCTGCTCTTCCTTGGTTACACACTCTTTGCTCCCCAAACCTGTGGAGGCACCTGATCGATGAACTCCCAAAAAGTGATCTATTTCTAGGTCTGAATCTCATTGTCATTAATGAAGTTAATGGAGTTTATGGCACCACATGAAGGAACACAGTAGTATATTCAGTGTATATGGGAGTAGATGGCTCTATATGGAGGTTAAACATCAGTATTGTGGGGTGAAACGGACGGTATATAACACTATATAAGGGTATACAGCACGATATGGAGGGTAATAACATCATGTGGCCGTATACAGCGCTATATGGAGGGTAATAACATCATGTGGCCGTATACAGCGCTATATGGAGGGTAATAACATCTTGTGGCCGTATACAGCGCTATATGGAGGGTAATAACATCATGTGGGCGTATACAGCGCTATATGGAGGGTAATAACATCATGTGGCCGTATACAGCGCTATATGGAGGGTAATAACATCATGTGGCCGTATACAGCGCTATATGGAGGGTAATAACATCATGTGGCCGTATACAGCGCTATATGGAGGGTAATAACATCATGTGGCCGTATACAGCGCTATATGGAGGGTAATAACATCATGTGGCCGTATACAGCGCTATATGGAGAGTAATAACATCATGTGGCCGTATACAGCGCTATATGGAGGGTAATAACATCATGTGGCTGTATACAGCGCTATATGGAGGGTAATAACATCGTGTGGCCGTATACAGCCCTATTTGGAGGGTAATAACATCATGTGGCCGTATACAGCGCTATATGGAGGGTAATAACATCGTGTGGCCGTATACAGCGCTATATGGAGAGTAATAACATCATGTGGCCGTATACAGCGCTATATGGAGAGTAATAACATCATGTGGCCGTATACAGCGCTATATGGAGGGTAATAACATCGTGTGGCCGTATACAGCGCTATATGGAGAGTAATAACATCATGTGGCCGTATACAGCGCTATATGGAGAGTAATAACATCATGTGGCCGTATACAGCGCTATATGGAGGGTAATAACATCGTGTGGCCGTATACAGCGCTATATGGAGGGTAATAACATCATGTGGCCGTATACAGCGCTATATGGAGGATAATAACATCATGTGGCTGTATACAGCGTTATATGGAGGGTAATAACATCATGTGGCCGTATACAGCGCTATATGGAGGGTAATAACATCATGTGGCCGTATACAGCGCTATATGGAGGGTAATAACATCACGTGGCCGTATACAGCGCTATATGGAGAGTAATAACATCGTGTGGCCGTATACAGCGCTATATGGAGGGTAATAACATCATGTGGCCGTATACAGCGCTATATGGAGGGTAATAACATCATGTGGCCGTATACAGCGCTATATGGAGGGTAATAACATCATGTGGCCGTATACAGCGCTATATGGAGGGTAATAACATCATGTGGCCGTATACAGCGCTATATGGAGGGTAATAACATCGTGTGGCCGTATACAGCGCTATATGGAGGGTAATAACATCATGTGGCCGTATACAGCGCTATATGGAGGGTAATAACATCTTGTGGCCGTATACAGCGCTATATGGAGGGTAATAACATCATGTGGGCGTATACAGCGCTATATGGAGGGTAATAACATCATGTGGCCGTATACAGCGCTATATGGAGGGTAATAACATCATGTGGCCGTATACAGCGCTATATGGAGGGTAATAACATCATGTGGCCGTATACAGCGCTATATGGAGGGTAATAACATCATGTGGCCGTATACAGCGCTATATGGAGGGTAATAACATCATGTGGCCGTATACAGCGCTATATGGAGAGTAATAACATCATGTGGCCGTATACAGCGCTATATGGAGGGTAATAACATCATGTGGCTGTATACAGCGCTATATGGAGGGTAATAACATCGTGTGGCCGTATACAGCCCTATTTGGAGGGTAATAACATCATGTGGCCGTATACAGCGCTATATGGAGGGTAATAACATCGTGTGGCCGTATACAGCGCTATATGGAGAGTAATAACATCATGTGGCCGTATACAGCGCTATATGGAGAGTAATAACATCATGTGGCCGTATACAGCGCTATATGGAGGGTAATAACATCGTGTGGCCGTATACAGCGCTATATGGAGAGTAATAACATCATGTGGCCGTATACAGCGCTATATGGAGAGTAATAACATCATGTGGCCGTATACAGCGCTATATGGAGGGTAATAACATCGTGTGGCCGTATACAGCGCTATATGGAGGGTAATAACATCATGTGGCCGTATACAGCGCTATATGGAGGATAATAACATCATGTGGCTGTATACAGCGTTATATGGAGGGTAATAACATCATGTGGCCGTATACAGCGCTATATGGAGGGTAATAACATCATGTGGCCGTATACAGCGCTATATGGAGGGTAATAACATCACGTGGCCGTATACAGCGCTATATGGAGAGTAATAACATCGTGTGGCCGTATACAGCGCTATATGGAGGGTAATAACATCATGTGGCCGTATACAGCGCTATATGGAGGGTAATAACATCATGTGGCCGTATACAGCGCTATATGGAGGGTAATAACATCATGTGGCCGTATACAGCGCTATATGGAGGGTAATAACATCATGTGGCCGTATACAGCGCTATATGGAGGGTAATAACATCGTGTGGCCGTATACAGCGCTATATGGAGAGTAATAACATCATGTGGCCGTATACAGCGCTATATGGAGGGTAATAACATCATGTGGCCATATACAGCGCTATATGGAGAGTAATAACATCATGTGGCCGTATACAGCGCTATATGGAGGGTAATAACATCATGTGGCCGTATACAGCGCTATATGGAGGGTAATAACATCATGTGGCCGTATACAGCGCTATATGGAGGGTAATAACATCATGTGGCCGTATACAGCGCTATATGGAGGGTAATAACATCATGTGGCCGTATACAGCGCTATATGGAGGGTAATAACATCATGTGGCCGTATACAGCGCTATATGGAGGGTAATAACATCGTGTGGCCGTATACAGCGCTATATGGAGAGTAATAACATCATGTGGCCATATACAGCGCTATATGGAGGGTAATAACATCATGTGGCCGTATACAGCGCTATATGGAGGTATTACACGTGGTGTGATGGCGGCGGCTCCTATCAGACTGGGAGCAGATCTGGTACATTCCTCACTATGTGACTGGATATCAGGCTGTTTGAACGTGTACAGCACGTTTGGAAGCAGAAAGCATCATGTGGCCATATATACTGCCCTATATGGGTGGTTACACCCCAATATATTCCATTTATTTTACTCCCTTACAGAACGCCATTAATTCCACAGTGCCTTACAGACATTATCATCACTGTCCCCAATACATACATACTACGTACAAACATTTGGGACTGCAATGGGCTGGAATGTAGCTCCGGCATATGCCAATGCTTACATTAACCTCTTCGAAGACCTCCATGTATACACCAATGAACTCTTCAAACGGCGTTCCACATGCCGGCACCGATACATTGATGGTATCTATTGTTTTCAACTGCATCAGACCAGAACTTCAATTCACTTTCAATTACAGCACTCATTTCTGGCAGGATAGTAGCCAAGGACACCACAGAGATCCTTTCTACAGACCTTTATTCAAAACCAACTGACTGCACCAGACGACTACATTACTCCAGTTGCCATCCCACATACACTAAAAACAGCCTCCCTCGCTCACCATTCCAGATGGACTCCCGCATCGTCAAAAATGCTCTACCCACCAGACTGAACAAAATGTTGCTTAAATTTAGGAACAGGAACTATCCCACCACACTTCTCAACAAGGAAATGAACAGGGCTCTCGCTTCAGACTCTCCCTCTCCCCAAAAGTTCAAAGAGGAAGAGTACCATTCATGCACGTATACCATCCCCTGATGCTCAAAATTCACATCATTATCAGGAAACATTGGCCACTCCTAACAAAAGCCTACCCCAATATTGAGGCATTCAAATCACCAGCCCTCATGTGAATGAAAAGACCCTGCAACATCTGTGACAGATTAGTGAAAGCCGACATAGGAAGTACAGTTAGGTCCATATATATTTGGACAGAGACAACATTTTTCTAATTTTGGTTCTAGACATTACCACAATGAATTTTAAACAAAACAATTCAGATGCAGTTGAAGTTCAGACTTTCAGCTTTCATTTGAGGGTATCCACATTAAAATGGATGAAGGGTTTAGGAGTTTCAGCTCCTTAACATGTGCCACCCTGTTTTTAAAGGGACCGAAAGTAATCGGACAGATTAAATAATTGTAAATAAAATGTTCATTTCTAGTACTTGGTTGAAAACTCTTTGTTGGCAATGACTGCCTGAAGTCTTGAACTCATGGACATCACCAGACGCTGTGTTTCCTCCTTTTTGATGCTCTGCCAGGCCTTCACTGCGGTGGTTTTCAGTTGCTGTTTGTTTGTGGGCCTTTCTGTCTGAAGTTTAGTCTTTAACAAGTGAAATGCATGCTCAATTGGGTTGAGATCAGGTGACTGACTTGGCCATTCAAGAATATTCCACTTCTTTGCTTTAATAAACTCCTGGGTTGCTTTGGCTTTATGTTTTGGGTCATTGTCCATCTGTAGTATGAAACGACGACCAATCAGTTTGGCTGTATTTGGCTGGATCTGAGCACACAGTATGGCTCTGAATACAACAGAATTCATTCGGCTGCTTCTGTCCTGTGTCACATCATCAATAAACACTAGTGACCCAGTGCCACTGGCAGCCATGCATGCCCGCGCCATCACACTGCCTCCGCCGTGTTTTACAGATGATGTGGTATGCTTTGGATCATGAGCTGTACCACGCCTTCGCCATACTTTTCTCTTTCCATCATTCTGGTAGAGGTTGATCTTGGTTTCATCTGTCCAAAGAATGTTCTTCCAGAATTGTGCTGGCTTTTTTAGATGTTTTTTTAGCAAAGTCCAGTCTAGGCTTTTTATTCTTGATGCTTATGAGTGGCTTGCACCGTGCAGTGAACCCTCTGTATTTACTTTCATGCAGTCTTTTCTTTATGGTAGATTTGGATGTTGATACGCCTACCTCATGGAAAGTGTTGTTCACTTGGTTGGCTGTTGTGAAGGGGTTTCTCTTCACCATGGAGATTATTCTGCGATCATCCACCACTGTTGTCTTCCGTGGGTGCCCAGGTTTTTTTGCATTGATGAGTTCACCAGTGCTTTCTTTCTTTCTCAGGATGTACCAAACTGTAGATTTTGCCACTCCTAATATTGTAGCAATTTCTCGGATGGGTTTTTCTGTTTTTGCAGCTTAAGGATGGCTTGTTTCACCTGCATGGAGAGCTCCTTTGATCGCATGTTTACTTCACAGCAAAACCTTCCAAATGCAAGCACCACACCTCAAATCAACTCCAGGCCTTTCATCTGCTTAATTGAGAATGACATAACGAAGGGATTGCCCACACCTGTCCATGAAATAGCCTTGGATTCAATTGTCCAATACTTTTGGTCCCTTTAAAAACAGGGTGGCACATGTTATGGAGCTGAAACTCCTAAACCCTTCATCCAATTTTAATGTGGATACCCTCAAATGAAAGCTGAAAGTCTGAACTTCAACTGCATCTGAATTGTTTTGTTTAAAATTCATTGTGGTAATGTCTAGAACCAAAATTAGAAAAATGTTGTCTCTGTCCAAATATATATGGACCTAACTGTATCCAGAAATGGTCCATTCAACGCTTCCTTTGCTCCCGTAGACAGAGCACATTCTCTTCCTTCATTTGCGCAGTATGTTCTAACATCACTAAGTCTGACAACGTCACACACCGAGAATGGTCAAATCATATCGGCTCTCAGCCACCCCAGAAATGGCACATCCATAAGATGCGCCAAATCTGGCGCTTAGCCTCTGCTCTTTCCACTTGCCCTGGTGCAGTGGCAAGTGGGGTAATAAGGTTGGGGTTCATGTCAGTCTTGTATTGGCAGCTGACGTGAAGCCCAGGTAAGTAATGGAGGGCATCTTAGACGCCCCCATTAATAACCCCGTATTAAAGTTTTTGAAATAAAGACACGGACAGAATAAAGTCTGTGATTAAAACAATGTGGAATTTTATTTAAAATTTATTAAAACAAATAAATACTGTTTATACTCACCTAGCGCCCATTCAGCTAAAGCCATTGTCACCTGTAAAAAAACAAATAAAAAACAACCATATCCCCCATCTGTCCGCCGTGATGACATAATCCAGTGTCACACGACGATTTGGGTCATTTCTACAGCAGTCACACCAGCAATCACTGGTGTGACTGCATAGAGTGCTGTCCTCTACAACACTGACAGGAGTGTAATCACTCCTGCCAGTGTATAGTGCTGAGCTGCCGGGACTGAGGTCACTGGTGCTCAATCAGTTGATGATCAGCTGAAAACTCCAGTGACCTCACTTACTGTTAGAACCTTGCTGTTAGGTTTTTTTTCCTTTGCTGGTCACATGACCTTGTTGGCCTATTTAATCCTGCTCCGCCCTTCTGGCTTTGCTGGACTTCATTGTATATCTACTTTCTAGCTAGCCTGTGCTCTGTATCTAACTCTGTTAGTTTGCTTGGTCTATGGACCTCTATGTTCTATCTATTTTGTTTGTTCGTCTGTCTGCTACTATTTCTGTTAGGAGGTGTCCCATATTCCTCCCAGTCCTTAGTACTTGTAGGGATTCCCTCCTCACATCTATAGGTCTCCGTACAGACTAGATTAGGACTTTAGCAGGTCTGATCGCAGGATCAGGTTCCCTGTTACATCGTAGGGATTCAGCTGAGTCTTATAGTAGGGACAGATCTCCTCTCTTTCCTTAGCTTTGGTAGCAGAACATAACAGTAAGTCCAGCCTGCAAATTCTCTAAGGAAAGATTTTTTTTTTTTTTTTTTTTGTTCCATCATGGTGTCGGTTCAGGATTTGGCTAAACACCTGCAGGGACTCTCTCTGGAAGTGGCCGAGCTCCGTCAGCACGTGAGTAACTGTCCTGGAGCATATTTCTTGGAGCCTAAGGTATGTTTGCCGGATTTATTTTTTGGTGAACATCGAGAATTTTTTTCATTTAAAAATGCTTGCTTATTGTATTTTCGTTTGAGACCCAAGTCCTCTGGGGATGAATCCCAGCGCGTAGGGTTCATAATGTCACTTTTGCGCAAAGAGCCTCAGGAGTGGGCCTTTTCTTTGCAACCTAGTGATACATGCTTCAGATCAGTGGATAGTTTTTTTTCTGCTTTAGGACTATTATATGATGATCCTGACCGTGTGGCATCAGCTGAGACTGAGTTGAGACGTTTAAAACAAGGATCAGGTAATGTCGAAAAATATTGTACTCATTTTCGTCGTTGGTCCACTCAAACAGGGTGGAACGATTCTGCTCTGAAAAGTCTATTTCTTGCTGGGCTCAGTGAAAGGGTTAAAGACCTGCTAATTGCTTATCCTACACCTGAGGATTTGCAACAGGCTATGCAATTAGCTATACGGGTGGATAGAAGACTGCGTGCTAGGGTTAATGAGAGCAAATCCTCTGCTATGTCAGTTTCTGGTTATGATAATGTGTGTACTAACAGTGGTGAACCGATGGAGATTGGATCGGTGGCACCTCGCTCTCAAGAAAAAGACCGTCGTTTTTCAGAAGGCTTGTGTTTCTATTGCGGAAAATCTGGTCATTTGATTAAAGGCTGTGAGCTTCGTATGAAGAAAGAAAAAAAAATGGTCAGTCACGCCCGTATTGCCTGTTTAAATTCCAAGGGTATATTTTTAGCTGCTTCCACGATTGCTCAGGAAAAATTAATGGAATTTCGGGTGTTTGTTGATTGCGGGTCTACACTGAATGTAATTGATGGGGGATTCGTGGAAAAACTCAATTTAAAACCTGAACCTTTATCATCCCCCATTGCTGTGGTTTCTGTGGATGGCTCCCCTTTGAAGAATATTACTCTCAAGGTCAGTGAATTTCCTCTCACTATTAATGGTGTTCACCATGAGAAATTGGATTTGGTAGTGTTGAATAACTTGCCTTCTCCAGTAATATTGGGTTTGCCCTGGTTAAAATTTCACAATCCTGTACTGGATTGGTCTACCAGTGAAATTAAATCCTGGAGCCATAAATGTTATGACAAGTGTTGTAACGGGCATATTGCAGCTGTGGATAGGGGAGAATTGCCTGTTCCTATTCAGGATTTTTGGAGAGTTTTTTCTGAGAAGGAATCGCAGGTTTTGCCTCCCCATAGAGACTATGATTGTTCTATTGAATTTGTCCCTGGAGCGACTCTTCCTAAAAGTCGTTTATTTAACCTTACCATTCCTGAGAGGAAGGCTTTGGAGGAATACATACAGACAAGTTTGGCCGCCGGTCACATTAGGCCCTCTAAGTCTCCTGTGGCGGTTGGATTTTTTTTTGTAAAAAAAAAGGACGGCGGTTTACGTCCTTGTCTGGATTTTCGTGAGATTAACAAAATTACGGTACGCAATCCTTACCCACTGCCATTGATTCCTGATCTGTTTAACCAGTTATTGGGGGCCAAGTGGTTCTCTAAAATTGACCTTAAGGGGGCATACAATCTGTTGCGCATGAAGGAGGGTGATGAATGGAAGACTGCTTTTAACACTCCTGTGGGTCATTTTGAGAATCTGGTTATGCCTTTTGGTCTTACTAATGCTCCTGCATTTTTTCAGAATCTGATTAATGACATCCTTAGACCTTTGATCGGTAAAAATGTGGTTGTGTATTTGGATGACATTTTGATTTATTCGCCAGATCTGGAGTCTCATTGGCGGAGCGTGCGTGAGGTATTACAGTTATTAATGGACAATTCGCTTTTTGCTAAGCTGGAGAAATGTGAGTTCGCTGTACAGAGAATTAGTTTTTTGGGCTACATTATCTCCAGCAAAGGTTTTGAGATGGATCCGGTTAAGGTTCAGGCTGTGCAGGAATGGCCTAGGCCTATTGGTTTGAAATCGATACAGAGGTTTTTGGGTTTCGCCAATTACTACAGAAAATTCATAAAAAATTTTTCTAGTATTGTCAAACCTCTGACTGATCTCACCAGGAAAGGTGCTGATGCGGTTCAGTGGTCTTCTGAGGCCATTGAAGCTTTTGTGTATCTCAAGGAGAGGTTCACCTCTGCTCCCATCCTTATGCAGCCTGATGTTACTAGGCCGTTTTTGGTTGAGGTTGATGCTTCCTCTGTGGGGGTTGGCGCAGTATTGTCTCAGGATAACGGGGATGGATTACATCCCTGTGCCTTTTTTTCAAAAAAATTTTCGGAGACTGAACTGAATTACGATATTGGTAATCGGGAATTATTGGCTATTAAACTCGCATTTGAACACTGGCGCCACTTCTTGGAAGGTGCGGAATTTCCCGTTCAGGTTCTTACGGATCATAAAAATCTGATATATCTTGATGCTGCCAAGCGCCTGAATGCCCGTCAGGCTAGGTGGGCACTGTTTTTCTCGCGGTTTAATTTCTCCGTTACTTACATCCCTGGTACTAAGAATGTTAAGGCGGATGCCTTGTCTCGCAGTTTTTCTCCCATAGTCGGTGCTGAGAAAGAGGAAAACATTTTACAAGAAGGTGTTGTGATAGCTGCTTTAGACTCCGTTTTGGAAGATGAGATTCTTAAAGCTCAGGAGAATGCCCCATCTAACACTCCTCATGGGAGGTTGTTTGTGCCTGGGACCTTTAGGAGAGATTTGTTTGTTGAGTGTCACGAATCTCGGTTGGCAGGTCATCCCGGAATCTCTGAGACCAAGAGACTGGTGGGTCGCAGTTTTTGGTGGCCTGGATGGCAGAAGGAAGTCATTAAGTGGGTGCGCCAATGTACTATATGTGCTAGATCTAAGTCCTCACATACTCCTGCTGCGGGGTTGCTTTGTCCTTTGGAGGTCCCCAGTGCTCCTTGGACACATTTGGCTATGGACTTTATAACTGACCTTCCCTCCTCTGAGGGTTTTACTGTTATCTGGGTGGTCGTGGACCGTTTTAGCAAGATGTGTCACTTGGTTCCCTTCGTCAAACTGCCCTGCGCTAAAACTCTCGCTAAGGCCTTTGTCAAGGAAATTGTCAGACTTCATGGCGTTCCTACTGACATTGTTTCTGATAGGGGTCCTCAGTTCGTGGCTCGTTTTTGGCGTGCCTTTTGTGACAGGTTGGGAATTCATTTGTCGTTTTCGTCCGGATATCATCCTGAATCTAATGGCCAGACAGAAAGGAAAAACCAGGATGTTGAGCAGTTCTTGCGTTGTTTTGTGGCAGACAATCAAGAGGGGTGGTCTGAGTTTCTGCCACTTGCCGAATTTGCTCTGAACAATCATACATCTTCTTCTGCTGGTTGTTCGCCTTTTTTTTGTTGTTCTGGGAGACATCCGTCGTTTGGGTCGTTCTCCAAGTTGGGATCTGCCGTGCCTGAGGAGGAGAATTTTTCCGGTGATTTGGAAAGAGTTTGGACGGATGTGCGTGGTAATCTTCAGGAGGCCAACAGAAAATCTAAAGACTACTTTGATAGGAAACGACAGGAGGTTTTGTTCGCTGTTGGTGACATGGTTTGGTTGTCCTCTAGGAATCTGCGGTTGAGGATTCCTTCTAAGAAATTGGGTCCCAAGTTTGTAGGACCCTTTAAGGTGCTTCAGGTTGTCAACCAATCTGCTGTTAGGTTGGAGGTTCCTACCTCCTGGAGAATTAATCCGGTCTTTCATGTCTCTCTGTTAAAAAAAGCTGTTGTGTCGGATGGTGACGCCTCTGCCTCTGTTCCTCCGGTGGTGGAGGACGGGGAATATGAAATTTCTCGCATCCTTGACTCTAGACGGTATAGAGGTAGTTTGCAGTATCTTGTGGCCTGGAAAGGTTTCGGACCCGAGGATAACTCTTGGGTGAGGTCAAATGATGTTTCCGCGTCCAGACTTATCAGAGCGTTTCACAGGAGATTTCCTGATAAGCCTGGTCCTAGGGGATCCGGAGGATCCTCTTAGAAGGGGGGGTACTGTTAGAACCTTGCTGTTAGGTTTTTTTTCCTTTGCTGGTCACATGACCTTGTTGGCCTATTTAATCCTGCTCCGCCCTTCTGGCTTTGCTGGACTTCATTGTATATCTACTTTCTAGCTAGCCTGTGCTCTGTATCTAACTCTGTTAGTTTGCTTGGTCTATGGACCTCTATGTTCTATCTATTTTGTTTGTTCGTCTGTCTGCTACTATTTCTGTTAGGAGGTGTCCCATATTCCTCCCAGTCCTTAGTACTTGTAGGGATTCCCTCCTCACATCTATAGGTCTCCGTACAGACTAGATTAGGACTTTAGCAGGTCTGATCGCAGGATCAGGTTCCCTGTTACATCGTAGGGATTCAGCTGAGTCTTATAGTAGGGACAGATCTCCTCTCTTTCCTTAGCTTTGGTAGCAGAACATAACACTTACTACATCAGTGTTGCGTATGAAAATTCTCATTCAGCACCGGTGCCGTAAGTGAGGTCACCGGAGCTCAAGGCTGATGGAACTCCAGTGACCTCAGTCCCATCAGCTCAGCACTATACACTGGCAGGAATGATCACACTCCTATCAGTGTATAGCGAGCTGCCGAGTGATCCGGATTACGGCAGACAGGGGAGTATAAAAGCCCGGCGAAATGCGCATCAGGGACGTTGCCCTGACTGTAAACCAGATAGCCATAGTTAGATTGCCATTTCATTGCAAGGTGCAGAGTGCAGTGCATTGGTTGATTTGAGCCCAAGACCTACACCGGTGTATGCCGCGTGTTGGGTCTCTCGCATACCAGAGAGACTGTGAGCGCAGCTGAAGCCCTCATATACGATCTCTCCTGTTGTCCGCACAAACACATGTGCGGGCAATGTGGAAGGGTACCGGCGGCAGCACACACAGAGCTGCTAGATGCATTGTGATTTAGATGTATACTTACATGAAAGTGAACAATATCGGATCAAAGTATCAATTGCTTGACATTCTGCTAAGCATTGCAATACATTGCCCCTTCATGTACAAAACATGGTGATTAATTATATCCAGGTTTGATGGACTGGTTGCCCCATCTTTCATCATCTATTAATATTATGGGCTATAAGTCTAACATTTTTTGGCTCATGTGTACATTGGGTATAAGTGCACCCTGTGACACAGTATAACTCAATCCTAGACATCATCTAAGTTACTCAATTACAATTTGGCAACTACCACATTAATATATAAACCCAACCGTTAATTAAAATAGGGACAGTGGTTAGGAATTTACAATAGATTACATCCCCATTATCTGGTTTCTATCTGGACTTTAGTGGATCATGGTCACCAATAATATTTACTAATTCATTAACTGTGATCCAATATACATCCTTAACTGGATGTAGGTACAATTGTTATTAAGAAATGAATATTTTATTTAATAATTAATAAGTTAATTTTTATTCACATCCTTTCCCTCTCTTCTCCCTTTTCACAGCATATCGCAGATATCAAGACTCTGACACTGTTTGCTCCATGAGCCTCCTGATGAACTCTATAACGGTGGTGGGCTATCGCCCCATATCGTTGCTCCTATTCGCTTTCAATCTCCTTGAGCAGCATGTTCATGCTGAACTTTCCTCTAATCTCTCATGTAACTCACTATTCGACAACCTACAATCTGGCTTCCGTCCCCACCATTCCACTGAAAATGTCCAGACCAAAATTACTAACGATTTACAGCCAAAGCCAACAGACAATTCTATACTCCTCCTTCTTGACCTGTCCTTTGCCTTCAATACAGTTGACCACTGCCTCCTACTACAAATCCTCTCTTACTTTGGTATCAAAAACCTTGCCCTATCCTGGATCTCCTCATACCTTTCCAACCACACATTTAGCATCTCCCACACTACCTCCTCATCCCACCCTCTCTCTGTTGGGAGTCCCTGAAGGCTCTGTCCTAGGACCCCTACTCATGCATCTATACCCTTGGCCTGGGACAACTTTAAGTCCCATGGCTTTCAGTACCATCTGAATGCTGATGAAACTCAGATCTACAGGTGCATCTCACAAAATTAGAATATCATCAAACAAACAGTATCACTGTGCTTGATTGGCCCGCAAACTCGCCTGACCTTAACGCCATAGATAATCTATAGAGTATTGTCAAGAGAAAGATGAGAGACACCAGACCCAACAATGCAGACGAGCTGAAGGCTGCTATCAAAGCAACCTGGGCTTCCATAACAACTCAGCAGGCCACAGGCTGATCGCCTACATGCCACATCGCCGCATTGATGCAGTAATTGATGCAAAAGGAGCACCGACCAAATATTGAGTGCATTTACTGAACATACATTTCAGTAGGCCAACATTTCGGATCTTAAAATTATTTTTCAAGCATTCTAATTTACTGAGAATGATTTTTCTGTTTTCCAGTATGTCCCCATGACAGCACCGTAGGAGGAGTAATCCCATATCCTGTGTAGGGACAGGAAGCACAAGAGGTTAAAAGCCCTCCCACCCCCAACCTCCTCAGTGTTTTTCCTGTCCCTACACAGGACAGGGAGTGCAGGAGGAGCGCTGGTGCTGGAGCACTGAAGAAAAAGTTTTTACCTCTGGACCCCGGGGGATCGGGGGGGCCGCGGCTCTCTCCTTCCCGCCGTCAAGCAGGTCCTGGGCCGACACTCCCTGCCGGGAGTCCCTCAGCCCTTCGGTGTGCTGGAGCCTCCGGGTGCCGCTTCCCCATCGCCGGGGCTCTCGGCGTCCTGCTCTGGGCGGGTCCGGCTTCTCCCGGCTCCAGGACCGCCCGGCGTCGAAACCGGAAATCCGGAGATGACGACTTCCGGTGGCGGTCGCGCGGGAAATTCAAACCGCGGTAAGACCAGACGCCAGGGAGCAGGAGAAAATGACTGGACGACCAGGTAAGGTATAAGAAGGGGGGCTGGGGAGCAGAATGGGCAGGCTTACAGCTTTGGCACCCCTGGCAGTACAATGGCTGATGTGTCACACCCTGATACCCACCCTGGATCATCCTAGAGTCATGTAAGTGTACCATTACCCTTTTTTATATGGTTAATGGGACTTACGCTTACCAGGCCCTCCATATATATATTTTATAGGATGTCCCTGGGCAGTTACCACCTCCTTCTGAAAGAAAGAAGGATATGGGGAAAAAGGCCACAGTAAAATCCAAGAGGTGCCTGGATTGTAACATCAAACTTCCCGACTCATATGCAAAGCGTCTATGTGCTGAATGTAGAGCCTCCATGCTAAAGGAGGAGCACGGGGCTTTATTAAATGAAATGCGCAGTATAATTAAAGAAGAAGTTCAGGCTTCTATCTTTTGACCCAGAGGACACCAACGTGTGCGACACTGTTCCTAAAATTGACGTCCCAGTGGCTAAAGTGGTCAAGAAGACCTCCATCCCCTTTGAGGACTCGTCAGGACTTAAAGATCCTATGGATAGGAAGGCGGACGGACTTTTGAAAAAAGCCTTGGAATCTTCGGTGGCAATCATTAAATCTAATATCGCTGCTACATCTATTGCCAGATCCATGAGAATCTGGCTAGAAGAGTTAGAGAGTCACCTACGGGATGGCACCCCGAGGGAAACTCTCCTTCAATCATTGCCCCTGTTAAAGATGGCAACAAATTTTTTGGCCGACGCTTCGGCGGAATCGGTCAGATTTGCGGCCAGAAATAATGTGCTTTCTAACTCGGCCCGTAGAGCTGTTTGGTTAAAAACATGGTCTGGAGATACAGCTTCTAAGAACAAGCTGTGCTCTATTCCATTTTCAGGGCTCAGAGTATTCGGACCTGTACTAGATGACATTCTAGAAAAAGCGTCCGATAGAGAGAAGGGCTTCCCCGAGGAGAAAAAGAAGGAGCAGCCCTTTCGTAAACCCTTCCCCTCCCGTAAATATAACACTCAGAAAAAAGGGGGGTCCACAAGGGGGGTCCTCCCGTAAATATAACACTCAGAAAAAAAGGGGGGTCCACAAGCTGGAGTTTTAATAAGATAGGAAATACCAGCCCAGTACTAGCTCCCGTCCAAAACGACAATGACTATGTCAGAGTGGGGGGGCGATTAAAGTTATTCAAAAACAGTTGGCATCATGCCAACAACTATAGCACAGGGTTACAGGATAGAATTTTCTCAATATCCCCCGCAAAAATTCCGCCTGACAAAGGGTTCCCCTTCCTCTCTTTCCCGTCTACGGGCAGACATAGAGAAGCTTCTACATCAGAGGGTTATTGTGCCAGTTCCGGAACACGAACAACATCAGGGCCATTACTCCTCTCTGCTTTCAATAAAGAAACCGTCAGGGGAATTCCGTACAATAATCAACTTGAAACCCCTAAACCGGTGGGTCTGTTACAAAAAATTCCGCATGGAATCAGTAAGATCAGCCATTCCTCTAATAGACGCAGATGCGGTAATGTGCACCCTGGACCTCAGAGATGCATTCTACCACCTGCCAATACTTTCCTCAAGTCAGCAATATCTGAGGTTTGCACTACCATCAGGCAGTCAGATTCTACACTACCAGTTCCGATGTCTTCCCTTTGGCCTGTCATCTGCTCCCAGAATCTTTACCAAGATCATGGCAGAGGTGGTGGCCTATATCCGACTCAGGGATATTACCATCATTCCGTACTTGGATGACTTCCTGGTGGTGGCAGGATCTCCTCTAGGTATGACGCAACATCTGGAAGTTGTCCTACAGACATTTACCAACCTGGGTTTGATTGTGAAAAAAGAAAAATCCAATCTTATCCCCAGTACTTCACACATCTTCCTGGGAGTCCAGCTCGATTCCCGAAGGCGAATGTCTTATCTCCCGGAAGACAAAATACTCTCAATTCCACAAAGGATTCGTTCCTTTTCAACAGAGAAGAAACCTTCAATTCGAAAGGCAATGAGTATTTTGGGAATTATGACATCATGCATCACCTGCGTCAGATGGCGCCAGTTCCATTCCAGGTTCTACAGAAATGCATCCTGGAAGTGACAGAAGGACATCAGAATTACCTAGACAGGAGGATGTCTTTGTCCAGAGACGCCCAGGACTCCCTACACTGGTGGCTCGACCAGAAGAATCTACAGACGGGAGTGCAGTGGATTCTGGAACCTTGTCTTTTAGTGACCACGGACGCAAGTCTCTCAGGATGGGGAGCTCGAGTGGGAGATTCTTATCTCCAAGGAACATGGTCCACAGAAATTCAGACCCGATCATCAAATTTTCGGGAAATACATTCGATCTGGGAAGCCCTACAGAGAAGCCGGGCTGTCTTAAGAGACAGACATGTAAAAATCCTGTCGGACAACATCACGGCAGTCTCCTTCATCAGACATCAGGGCGGACCAAGACATGCACTGCTCCAGTCCCTGACCAAAAGGATATTCTTAGGGATAGAGAAAATAGTGAGCTCCATTTCAGCAGTTCACCTTCGGGGATCCGACAATCAGGAGGCAGATTATCTCAGCAGGTGTCAGATGAAGGCTTCAGAATGGGAACTGAACGAAGAGGTGTTCCAGCAACTAACTCGCAGATGGGGTCAGCCGCACCTAGACCTTTTTGCATCCAGAACGAATGCAAAGACAACATCTTTCTTCTCTCTCGACCCAGGAGATCATCCTCTGGCAGTGGATGCTCTCTCACAATATTGGGGAGAAGGCCTAACATATGCCTTCCCACCTGCCCCTCTAATTCCGAGAATGCTGCGGAAAATTCAGGAAGATCGGGCGACAGTCATAGCAATTGTCCCGTTCTGGCCAAGGAGGAGTTGGTTCTCCCGTCTACGTCATCTAGCGTTGGAAGACCCAATCATTTTACCATTTCAGGAGGATCTTCTGACACAAGGTCCACTGTTGCATCGGAATCTTCAACAACTCCAGCTCTCAGTCTGGCTTCTGAAGGGGAGATCCTGAAGAATAAGGGCTTATCCGCCAGAGTGATCCAGACTATGCAGGCTAGTAGAAAACCTGTAACTCAGGCCATATATAAAAAAGTCTGGAAGACCTTTTGTCAGTTCCACAGGGTGGTAGACACCTCTCAGCCAGACATCCCTGCGATCCTTGACTTCTTGCAGGCAGGATTTGACGCAGGTCTTAGACCAAGTACCTTGAAGGTGCAGATTGCGGCACTAGGTGCTTTCTTCGACACATCATTGTCCGCGCATCCCTGGATAATCAGGTTTGTCAAGGCAATCCAGAGACTTAGGCCTACCCAGAGAATTTCTTCCCCTCCGTGGGATCTGAATCTTGTCCTGAGAGTCCTTTGTAAGCCTGCCTTTGGCCCAGTTAATGAATTGGGAATAAAGAACTTGACTCTGAAAACAGTCTTCTTGGTGGCAATCACCATGGCTAAACGGTTGGGTGAAATCCAGGCTCTGTCTATTGTCGAGCCTTGTATGCAAATTCGGGATGATTGCATCATTCTGAAGCTGGATCTGTAGCGCCTCGAGGGTTCGGTTGCTACAGGGGTATTGCACCTCAACCAGAGGTGTGATATTCCACTCCCAGGTAAGGATGGAGTGTGGACCAGGGCTCAGTTAGCTGCACACATACATACACACACTCCTCATTTCCGGGGGACAGCTCGACGGTACTCCCATTTATATATATGCAGGCACAACTGACTATGTCCCTGGCTGGAGTGGGGAGGGGAGGGGAGAGAACCCAGTGATGTAGGAGCATAGGGGATGGTTTCTGGAGCATAGGAAGGAGCTCATTGGGTGCTAGTCACCTGAGATCAGACACAGTAAAGCAGATAAAAGGTGGGGGCCATCTTAGGAGGGAGTTCAGGTCAGTTCGTTCAGTCAGTCAGAGCAGAAGGAGGAGAGAGCTGACAGGGAGCCGAGGCGCAGCCTGAGCTCAGCTCCACGAGGCAGGCCTAGCGTGAAGGCCGGAGAAGAGGAGAAGGAGGAGGAAGGAAGAAAGGTGGAGAGAAAGAGGAGTAGAAAGGCTCCAGAAACAAGAAGGCAGAAGGGACCCTAAGAACCCACGAGATATCGGATGAAGGGTCAGGCCGCAGAAGGGTACCGGATTCCCAAGTTGGTGGAGGTAAATTATCCCTCAGCCAAAGACCGGAGGTCGTGATCATCTATTGGTGCAACCTCCTGCTACACCCACTAGGAAGGCACCACATAGGGTCAGGGAAACCGGCGATAGGTTTCACCAAGAGAGTGCCCGAGGTAGCTGGACAGAAGTGTGGTCACTGGTGGGGCACGAGAGGCCAGAGAAAGGATAGAAGGGAGTCCTGTGCCATACTCCTGAATTGCCTGGGGGTTGACCAAGCTCCTCACCTGGTGGACGCAGCACGGCTTGTGCAGTCATTGCCGGCAGAAGTGACTCGGATAACAACTGTGAGTAAAAGACCCTGGACTGCATCACTGACTCTGTGTGATTTATGCTGCGCCTGCACCATCACCCCCAGCATCCTACTACACTGCCCTGGGGCTACACTCTTCCCGTGGGGAGTTATACTATCTCAGCTGCACACACCATCAGCCCCAGTGGACTGCCTTGCAGCGGCGGTTCATAATAGCCGCAATCCACGGGTGGCGTAGTCGGACATTAAATCATAAAAACCCTAAAAAAGACTGCCACTGGTTTGACCACCCTGAGCCACGAACCGGGTCACCGCCACGGAGACTACAACCCCCAGAGACCCGGCTCCGGGTAACCCACACACGTGCACCCACGGCCCAGGGGGGCGCGTCAACTTCAAGTTTCTCCCCGAAGGTGGTGTCATCAATGACCTTAAACCAAGAAGTGGTTCTTCCATCATTCTGCGAAAACCCTAAGAATCAGAGGGAGGAAGAGTTCCACCATCTCGATGTCTGCAGAGCAGTGTTGGCCTATTTGGAAGCCACTCGGAACTGGAGATTAGACTCTAATCTTTTTATACAGTTTGGGGGAAAAAATAGAGGCTGGAAGGCTTCAAACCCATCCTTAGATAGATGGGTTACATCCATGATTAATCTATTATATCTTTCAGAAGGACAGCCTCCCCCTGAAACTATAAAAGCCCATTCCACCAGAGCAATCTCCACCTCATGGGCAACTAGAGTAGGAGCTACCATTGAACAGATATGTACCGCAGCCACATGGTCAGGACAGACTACATTCTGCAAACACTACAAGCTAGATGTTCTCTCACAGTAGTGATCTGCGTTTGGTACGAAGGTACTTCATGTTATCCCACCCTAAGCTATGAGTTCTTGGGTATACTCCTACGGTGCTGTCATGGGGACGTACTGGAAAACCGGAATTAGTGTTACCGGTAATGATGTTTCCAGGAGTCCACATGACAGCACCCTTATTTCCCTCCCTATATTGCTACTGTATGTGATTCTAACATACTAGATGGTGGCCCGATTCTAACGCATCGGGTATTCTAGAATATGTATGTGGCCGACGGGGCGCAATTAGCAGAGCGGTGTTTAAACTTGGCGCCAAAAGCGCTGATTGGTCGCGGCCGGCAACCGCGACCAATCAGCAAAGCGGTGTTTAAACTTGGCAGCAATATCGGTGATTGGTCGCGGGCGGCGGCAGCAACCAATCACTGAACCGTGTTAGTGAGGACTGGAGAGCGTGTTTGAATTTGGCGCCAAAATCTTCGATTAGTCGCGACCGCGACCAATCAGCAAAGCTGTGTTTAAATTTGGCGCCAAAATCTTTGATTAGTCGCCACCGCGACCAATCAGCAAAGCGGTGTTTAAATTTGGCGACAATCTCGCTGATTGGTCGCGGATGGCGGCCGCGACCAATCAACAGAGCGTTGTTTAAATTTTGCACCAATCTCGCTGATTGGTCGCGACCAATCAACAGAGTGTTGTTTAAATTTTGCGCCAATCTCGCTGATTGGTCGCTGATTGGTCGCGGTAGGCTGGCGGCCGCGAGCAATCAGCAGAGCGTTGTTTAAATTTGGCGTCAATGTCGCAGATTGGTCGTGGTCGGCTGGCGTCCGTGACCAATCAGCAGAGCGCTGTTTACATTTGGCGCCAATCTCGCTTATTGTTCGCGGCTGGCGTCCGCGACCAATCAGCAGAGCGTTGTTTAAATTTGGCGCCAGTCTCGCTGATTGGTTGCGGTCGGCTGGCGGCCGTAACCAATCAGCAGACCGTTGTATAAATTTGGCGCCAATCTCGCAGACTGGTCGTGGCTGGCGGCCGCGACCAATCAACAGAGCGTTGTTTAAATGTTGCGCCAATCTCGCTGATTGGTCGCGGTCGGCTGGCGGCCGCGAGCAATCAGCAGAGCGTTGTTTAAATTTGGCGCCAATCTCGCTGATTGGTCGCGGTCAGCTGGCGGCCGCGACCAATCAGCAGAGCGTTGTTTAAATTTGGCGCCAATGACGCTGAATGGTCGCGGCTGCCACCTGCGACCAATCAGCAGAGCGTTGTTTAAATTTGGCGCCAAAATGGCTGATTGGTCGCAGCTGGCGTCCGCGACCAATCAGCACAGCAGTGTTTAAATGTGTCGGCAAGATCGCTGATTGGTCGCGGGCAGCGTCCGCGACCAATCAGCACAGCAGTGTTTAAGTGTTGCGGCAAGATCGGTGATTGGTCGCGGCCGCAATTTAAATGTGGCGCCCAAATCTCTGATTGGTCGCGGGCGGTCAGCACAGCGGTGTTTAACTTTTGCGCCAAGATCACTGATTGGTTGCGGCCGGAATCACATTTAAACACTGCTGTGCTGATTGGTCGCGGACGCTGCCCGCGACCAATCACCTATTTGGGCGCCACATTTAAATAGCGTCCGCGACCAATCAGCACAGCGGTGTTTAACTTTTTCGGCAAGATCAGTGATCGGTCTCCGGCCGCGACCAATCAGCGAATCGTATTGGTGAGGACCGGGGAGCGGAATCGTATTGGTGAGGACCGGGGAACGCCGCTGCCTGTGCGGCTAATACCGCTGCGAGAAGCTGGGACATGAGCACCTGCTCGCAGCAGAAGTATCCCGACCCGCAGCGCCGCTCCCCGGTCCTCCCTTGACACCCTAGCCGCTGATCTCCCGACAGTAGCCGCATGGTGTTACTAAGGTCCGGACATTTGTGTTCAAAATCGCTGATTGATCACGGGCGCTGCCCGCGACCAATCACCGATTTGGGCGCCACATTTAAATATCGTCCGCGACCATTCACCGATCTTGGCGCCACATTTAAACACCGCTGTGCTGATTGGTCGCGGACCCTGCCCGCGACCAATCACCGATTTGAGCACCGCATTTAAATAGCGGACGCGACCAATCGTGATCTTGGCGCAACATTTAAACACCGCTGTGCTGATTGGTCGCAGACGCTGCCCGCGACCAATCACCGTTTTGGGCACCACATTTAAATAGCGTCCGCGACCAATCAGCACAGCGGTGTTTAAATGTTTCTGCAAGATCGATGATTGTTCGCGGCCGCTATATAAATGTGGCTGCCCGCGACCGATCAGCACAGCGGTGTTTAACTTTTGTGGCAAGATCAGTGATTGGTCGCGGCCGAAGACCGCGACCAATCACCGATTTGTGCGCCACATTTAAATAACGGCCGTGACCAATCACGATCTTGCAGAGACATTTAAACACCGCTGTGCTGATTGGTCGCCGACGCTGCCCGCGACCAATCACCGATTTGGGCGCCACATTTAAATAGCATCCGCGACCAATCAGCACACCGGTGTTTAAATGTGTCTGCAAGATCGGTGATTGGTCGCGGGCGCTATTTAAATGTGGCGCCCAAATCTGTGATTGGTCGCGGGCAGCGTCGGCGACAAATCAGCACAGCGGTGTTTAAATGTCTCTGCAAGTTCGGCGCCACATTTAAACACTGCTGTGCTGATTGGTCGCGGATGCTGCCCGCGACCAATCACCGATTTGGGAGCCACATTTAAATAGCGGCCGCGACCAATCACCAATCTTGCAGACATATTTAAACACCGCTGTGCTGATTGGTCGCGGACGCTATTTAAGTGTGGCGCCCAAATCGGTGATTGGTCATGGGCAGTGGCCGCGACCAATCAGCACAGCGGTGTTTAACTTTTGGGCCAAGATCAGTGATTGGTCGCGGCGAGAGATAGCAACCAATCAGTGAATTGTATTGGTGAGGACCGGGGAGCGGCGCTGCCTGTGCGGCTACTTCTGCTGCGAGAAGCCGGGAGATGAGCGACTGCCCGCGACCAATCAGCGATTTTGGCGCCACATTTAAACACTGCTGTGCTGATTGGTCGCAGACGCTGCCCGCGACCAATCAGCGATTTGACCGCAAAATTTAAACAGCGGCCGCGACCAATTAGTGATCTTGGCGCAAAATTTAAACACCGCTGTGCTGATTGGTCGCGGCTGTGCTGATTGGTCCTTAGTAACACGGCTCGCTGATTGGACGCGGCCCCAGGAAGGGAGGACCGGGGAGCGGCGCTGCGGGTCGGGATACTTGAACTGCGAGCGCCCGCTCATGTACCGGGTTCTCGCAGCTGAAGTAGCCGCACAGGCAGCGCCGCTGACATCCATGCGGCTAGGGTGTCAAGGGAGGACCGGGGAGCGGCGCTGCGGGTCGGGATACTTCTGCTGCGAGCGCCCGCTCATGTCCCGGGTTCTCGCAGCGGAAGTAGCCGCACCAATACGATTCTCTGATTGGTCACGATCTCTCGCCGCAACCAATCACTGATCTTGGCCTAAAAGTTAAACACCGCTGTGCTGATTGGTCGCGGCCGCTGCCCGCGACCAATCACCGATTTGGGCGCCACATTTAAATAGCGTCCGCGACCAATCAGCACAGCGGTGTTTAAATGTGTCTGCAAGATCGGTTATTGGTCGCGGCCGCTATTTAAATGTGGCGCCCAAATCGGTGATTGGTCGCTGGTCGCAGACGCTGCCCGTGACCAATCACCGATTTGGGCGCCACATTTAAACACTGCTGTGCTGATTGGTCGCGGATGCTGCCCATCAGCACAGCAGTGTTTAAATGTGGCGCCCAAATCGGTGATTGGTCGCGGGCAGCGTCGGCGACCAATCAGCACAGCGGTGTTTAAATGTCTATGCAAGATCGGTGATTGGTCGCGGCCGCTATTTAAATGTGGCGCACAAATCGCTGATTGGTCGCGGTCTTCGTCCGCGACCAATTACTGATCTTGCTGCAAAAGTTAAACACCGCTGTGCTGATTGGTCGCGGACGCTGCCCGCGACCAATCACCGATTTGGGCGCCACATTTAAACACTGCTGTGCTGATTGGTCGCGGACGCTGCCCACGACCAATCACCGATTTAGGCGCCACATTTAAATAGCGGGCGCGACCAATCACCGATCTCGCAGAGACATTTAAACACCGCTGTGCTGATTGGTCGCGGACGCTATTTAAATGTGGCGCCCAAATCGGTGATTGGTCGCGGCCGATATTTAAATGTGGCGCCCAAATCGGTGATTGGTCGCGGGCAGTTCCCGCGACCAATCAGCGATTTTGAACACAAATGTCCGGACCTTAGTAACACCATGCGGCTACTGTCGGGAGATCAGCAGGTAGGGTGTCAAGGGAGGATCGGGGAGCGGCGCTGCCGGTCGGGATACTTCTGCTGCGAGCGCCCGCTCATGTCCCGGCTCCTCGCAGCGGAAGTAGCCGCACAGGCAGCGCCGCTCCCCAGTCCTCACCAATACGATTCCGCTCCCCGGTCCTCACCAATACGATTCGCTGATTGGTCGCGGTCTCCGCACCCGACCAATCAGTGATCTTGGCGCAAAATTTGAACACCGCTGTGCACGACCAATCACCTATTTGGGCGCCACATTTAAATAGCGGCCGCGACCAATCACCGATGTTGACGCCACATTTAAACACTGCTGTGCTGATTGGTCGCGGACGCCAGCCGCGACCAATCAGCGAGATTGGCGCCAAATTTAAACAACGCTCTGCTGATTGGTCGCGGACGCCAGCCGCGACCAATCAGCGAGATTGGCCCCAAATTTAAACATGGCTCTGCTGATTGGTCGCGGACGCCAGCCGCGACCAATCAGCGACATTGGCGCCAAATTTAAACGCCGCTCTGCCAATTGGTCCCGGTCGCTGGCCGCGACCAATCAGCATTATTGGCGCCAAATTTAAACAACACTCTGCTGATTGGTCGCGGCCAGCGACCGCGACCAATCAGCATTATTGGCGCCAAATTTAAACACCGCTTTACTAATTGGGCGCGGTCGCCGGCCACAACCAATCAGCGATATTGGCGCCAAATTTAAACACCGTTTTGCTGATTGGTCGCGGTCGCGACTAATCAGCGATTCTTTCGCCAAATTTAAACACGCTCTCCGGTCCTCACTAACACAGTTCGCTGATTGGTCGCGGCAGCCACCCGCGACCAATCACCCATATTGCCGCCAAATTTAAACAACGTTTTGCTGCTTGGTCGTGTTTGCCGGCCAAAATATTTTAGGTTGATATTGTTTAGAAATATATTCTAGGGTCGTACTTCTTTTGTCCGATGATTTTATTAAAAATATAGTTAGATATTCATGGAATAGTTTATATATTTCGATCATCTGTTTAATAATTTTGTTCAGTTGTATTAAGTTCTACAAGCAATAATCTATATATATAATAGTCTTATCCCGTCTGTCTGTCTTTCTGTCTGTCTTTCTGTCTGTCTTTCTGTCTGTCTGTCTGTCTGTCTGTCCAGGAAATCCCGCGTCGCTCATTGGTTCGGCAGCGGCCAATCAGCGTCGCGGGATTTCAGAAAAAAGATGGCGGCCTTTAGCGGCTCATCTGCGGGACGGAGCTCAACGGCGATGCAGCCGGGAGATGACCGGCGCGAGGAGCTCATCTCCCGACCGCCGGCGCCGCTGACCTCCATGCGACTAGGGTGTGAAGGGAGGACCGGGGAGCGGCGCTGCGGGTCGGGATACTTGAGCTGCGAGCGCCCGCTCATGTACCGGGTTCTCGCAGCGGAAGTAGCCACACAGGCAGCGCCGCTGACATCCATGCGGCTAGGGTGTCAAGGGAGGACCGGGGAGCGGCGCTGCGGGTCGGGATACTTCTGCTGCGAGCGCCCGCTCATGTCCCGGGTTCTCGCAGCGGAAGTAGCCGCACAGGCAGCGGCGCTGACATCAATGCGGCTAGGGTGTCAAGGGAGGACCGGGGAGCGGCGCTGCGGGTCGGGATACTTCTGCTGCGAGCGCCCGCTCATGTCCCGGGTTCTCGCAGCGGAAGTAGCACACCAATACGATTCTCTGATTGGTCGCGATCTCTCGCCGCGACCAATCACTGATCTTGGCCTAAAAGTTAAACACCGCTGTGCTGATTGGTCGCGGCCGCTGCCCGCGACCAATCACCGATTTGGGCGCCACATTTAAATAGCGTCCGCGACCAATCAGCACAGCGGTGTTTAAATGTGTCTGCAAGATCGGTTATTGGTCGCGGCCGCTATTTAAATGTGGCGCCCAAATCGGTGATTGGTCGCTGGACGCGGACGCTGCCCGTGACCAATCACCGATTTGGGCGCCACATTTAAACACTGCTGTGCTGATTGGTCGCGGATGCTGCCCATCAGCACAGCAGTGTTTAAATGTGGCGCCCAAATCGGTGATTGGTCGCGGGCAGCGTCGGCGACCAATCAGCACAGCGGTGTTTAAATGTCTATGCAAGATCGGTGATTGGTCGCGGCCTTTATTTAAATGTGGCGCACAAATCGCTGATTGGTCGCGGTCTTTGTCCGCGACCAATCACTGATCTTGCTGCAAAAGTTAAAAACCGCTGTGCTGATTGGTCGCGGACGCTGCCCGCGACCAATCACCGATTTGGGCGCCACATTTAAACACTGCTGTGCTGATTGGTCGCGGACGCTGCCCGCGACCAATCACCGATTTGGGCGCCACATTTAAATAGCGTCCGCGACCAATCAGCACAGCGGTGTTTAAATGTGTCTGCAAGATCGGTTATTGGTCGCGGCCGCTATTTAAATGTGGCGCCCAAATCGGTGATTGGTCGCTGGACGCGGACGCTGCCCGTGACCAATCACCGATTTGGGCGCCACATTTAAACACTGCTGTGCTGATTGGTCGCGGATGCTGCCCATCAGCACAGCAGTGTTTAAATGTGGCGCCCAAATCGGTGATTGGTCGCGGGCAGCGTCGGCGACCAATCAGCACAGCGGTGTTTAAATGTCTATGCAAGATCGGTGATTGGTCGCGGCCTTTATTTAAATGTGGCGCACAAATCGCTGATTGGTCGCGGTCTTTGTCCGCGACCAATCACTGATCTTGCTGCAAAAGTTAAAAACCGCTGTGCTGATTGGTCGCGGACGCTGCCCGCGACCAATCACCGATTTGGGCGCCACATTTAAACACTGCTGTGCTGATTGGTCGCGGACGCTGCCCGCGAGCAATCACCGATTTAGGCGCCACATTTAAATAGCGGGCGCGACCAATCACCGATCTCGCAGAGACATTTAAACACCGCTGTGCTAATTGGTCGCGGACGCTATTTAAATGTGGCGTCCAAATCGGTGATTGGTCGCGGCCGATATTTAAATGTGGCGCCCAAATCGGTGATTGGTCGCGGGCAGCGCCCGCGACCAATCAGCGATTTTGAACACAAATGTCCGGACCTTAGTAACACCATGCGGCTACTGTCGGGAGATCAGCAGGTAGGGTGTCAAGGGAGGATCGGGGAGCGGCGCTGCCGGTCGGGATACTTCTGCTGCGAGCGCCCGCTCATGTCCCGGCTCCTCGCAGCGGAAGTAGCCGCACAGGCAGCGCCGCTCCCCAGTCCTCACCAATACGATTCCGCTCCCCGGTCCTCACCAATACGATTCGCTGATTGGTCGCGGTCTCCGCACCCGACCAATCAGTGGTCTTGGCGCAAAATTTAAACACCGCTGTGCACGACCATTCACCGATTTGGGCGCCACATTTAAATAGCGGCCGCGACCAATCACCGATGTTGACGCCACATTTAAACACTGCTGTGCTGATTGGTCGCGGACGCCAGCCGCGACCAATCAGCGAGATTGGCGCCAAATTTAAACAACGCTCTGCTGAATGGTCGCGGACGCCAGCCGCGACCAATCAGCGAGATTGGCACCAAATTTAAACATGGCTCTGCTGATTGGTCGCGGACGCCAGACGCGACCAACCAGCGAGATTGGCCCCAAATTTAAACATGGCTCTGCTGATTGGTCGCGGACGCTCGCCGCGACCAATCAGCATTATTGGCGCCAAATTTAAACAACACTCTGCTGATTGGTCGCGGCCAGCGACCGCGACCAATCAGCGATATTGGCGCCAAATTTAAACACCGTTTTGCTGATTGGTCGCGGTCGCGACTAATCAGCGATTCTATCGCCAAATTTAAACACGCTCTCCGGTCCTCACTAACACAGTTCGCTGATTGGTCGCGGCCGCCACCCGCGACCAATCACCCATATTGCCGCCAAATTTAAACAACGTTTTGCTGCTTGATCGTGTTTGCCGGCCGCGACCAATCAGCGATTTTGGCGGCAAATTTAAACAACGTTCTGCTGATTGCGCCCGGTCGGCCGCATACATATTCTAGAATACCCGATGCGTTAGAATCGGGTCACCATCTAGTATTTAATAATAAAGTATTATTTTACACAGAAAATTCAGTGTATTCATTGTATCATTCTTAAATCTTCATAGCGGCATCTGCAGCATCTGCTACTCAAGTGAATGCAGATTTGTGCCTCTCCACGCACTTAGTCCCGGCGTGGAAAGCAGCGAATCTACAGACAGCAGCAAATCACAGCAGTATCTGAGAGCGCGTGCTGTGCCTCACATCCTGCGAGGAGCTGCTGAAAACAGGACAGACAGCGCTGGAGCAGAGAAAGGAAACAAGGGGAGGATTAGGGTTTAGTTTTTGAACTGTGCAGTAGAGATGGGGGAATGAGTAGGTCATACAAAACCAGGATAAGGGGGCCATACAAGCTAAGATGAGGAAGGCGTACAATCCAAAATAAGTCAGCCATACAAACCAGGATTAGGGGAATGACGGAGCCATACAAACCACAATTACAGAATGAGGAAGCCATACATACCAGCATATGGAAATTTAACAGTAGGTGCTGCATTTCCCACCCTAGGCTTATCCTCAAGTCAATAAATTGTCCCTTTTTTTTGTTGAAACATTATGGGTCTCGGCTTATACTCGGTTGACCGCGCACAGGCAGCATGTACCCCCGCCTGAAGCTGGCTCTTGCTTCCGCTTATGTCACGACTATTTGCACCTGCAGCCAAGGAGTCTCCTGTTTCGCGTTCAACGGTGAGTGATGGGCTGTGGCCGGGGTTATCCCACATCCCGTCACAACCGGCATTCACCGAACAAGCATACATTGACAGAGCGCGCGGTGGATGCTCGGTGTGACACGATGGGGGATAAGCCCGGCCACAGCCCGTCATTCACTGTGGTACGCGGAACAGCAGACCCCTGGCTGCAGCCGCAAATAGTCGTGATGTAAGCGGAAGCAAGAGCCGGCTGCAGCCGGGGGAATTACGTGCTGGCTGTGCGTCGTCAGCGATGTTGTCACAAGTGTAGCGCCCCGAGGGTTCGGTTGCTACAGTGGTATTGCACCTCAACCAGAGGTGTGATATTCCACTCCCAGGTAAGGATGGAGTATGGACCAGGGCTCAGTTAGCTGCATATACACACTCACCCCATTTCCGGGGGACAGCTCGACGGTGCTCCCATTTATATATATGCAGGCACAACTGACCATGTCCCTGGCTGGAGTGGGGAGGGGGGAGAGAACCCAGTGATGTAGGAGCAGGAGGGGACGGTTTCTGGAGCATAGGAAGAAGCTCATTGGGTGCAGGTCACCTGAGCTCAGACACAGAGAAGCAGATAAAAGGTGGGGGCCATCTTAGGAGGCAGAGCAGTTCAGTTCAGAAGGAGAAAAGAGGGAGAGGGAGCTGACAGGCTCGCTCTGAGCTCAGCTCCATGAGGCAGGCCTAGAGAGAAGGCCGGGTCCAGAGAGGAGAAGAGAAGAAGGAGAAGGAAGGAAAGAGGAAAGGCTCCAGAAACAAGAAGGCAGAAGGGACCCTAAGAGAGAGCAGAACGGACAGCAACCGTTGCAAACCCGCGTTATATCGGGTGAAGGGTCAGGCTGTGGAAGGGTACCGGATTCCCAAGTTGGTGGAGGTAAATTATCCCTCAGCCAAGAACCGGAGGTCATGATCATCTATTGGTGCGACCCCCCGCCAAACCTGCTAAGAAGGCACCATATAGGATAGCGGGAAACGGGGGCCAACGTTTGCCCGCAAAGATCCGCGACAGCTGGACAGAAGTTTGGTCACTGGTGGGGCACGAGAGGCCAGAGAAATGACAGAAGGGGGTCCTGTGCCATACTCCTGAATTGCCTGGGGGTTGACCGAGCCCCTCACCTGGTGGACGCAGCACGGCTTCGGCAGTCATTGCTAACAGAAATGACATGGATAACAACTGTGAGTAAAACCCTGGACTGCATCATTGGACTCTGTGTTATTTATGCTGCGCCTGCACCATCACCCCCAGCATCCTATTACACTGCCCTGAGGCTATACTCTTCCCGTGGGGAGTTGTCCTATCCCTCTGCTGCGCACCAACACCAGCCTCAGCGGTCTGCCTTGCAGCGGCGGACATCCCTGACCGCAATCCACGGGTGGCGTAGTCGGACATTCAAAACCCTATAAATAGACTGCTGCCATTTGGTCTGACCACCCTGAGCCACAGGATCGGGTTGCCACTACTACCCCCATCAGCACCATACACAAGAAGGCCCGGTTCCGGGTACCCCACGGCCCAGGGGGCGAGTCACAAGCAGGATTCACAACATGACGTAATGACAAAATTCATTAGGGGCACCGAGGGGATACATTGTGAAGTTAATTTAAAGTAGTGCACAACCCATTTAAACACTGCTTCGCTGCTTAGTCGCGCCCGGTCGGCCGCATGCATATTCTAGATTACCCGATGCATTAGAATCGGGCCACCATCTAGTCTACTATATAATTGTCTTATCCCGTCTGTCTGTCTGTCTGTCCAGGAAATCCCGCTTCGCTCATTGGTCCGGCAGCGGCCAATCAGCGCCGCGAGGCGCTCATCTCCGGGCCGGTACCAGCAGAAGGACCCCGACCGCCGGACCCATCTGCGGGACGGAGATGCAGCCGGGAGATGAGCGGCGCAAGGCGCTCATGTCCCGGCCGGTAGCAGCGGAAGGACCGCCGGCGTTGCTGACATCCATGCGGAAGGGAGGACCGGGGAGCGGCGCTGCGGGTCGGGATACTTCGGCTGCGATCGCCCGCTCATGTCCGGGTTCTCGCAGCGGAAGTAGCCGCACAGGCAGCGCCGCTCCCCGGTCCTCACCAAGACAATTCAATGATTGGTCGCGGTCTTCGGACCCGACCAATCACTGATCTTAGCGCAAAAGTTAAATACCGCTGTGCTAATTGGTCGCGGACGCTGCCCGCGACCAATCACCGATTTGGGTGCCAAATTTAAATATCGGCCGCGACCAATCAGCACAGTAGTGGTTAACTTTAGCCGCAAGATCAGTGATTGGTCGCGGGCCAAGACCGCGACCAATCACCGATTTGTGCGGCACATTTAAATAGCGGCCGTGACCAATTGGATGTCAGCGCCGCTCCCCGGTCCCTTCACACCCTTGCGGCATGGATGTCAGCGGCGCTGCCTGTGCGGATACTTCCGCTGCGAGAACCCGGGACATGAGCGGGCGCTCGCAGCAGAAGTATCCCGACCCGCAGTGCCGCTCCCCGGTCCTCCCTTCACACCCTAGCCGCTGATGTCCCCACAGTATCCGCATGGTGTTACAAAGATCCGGACATTTGTGTTAAAAATCACCGATTTGGGCGCCAAATTTAAATATCGGCCGCGACCAATCACTGATCTTGGCTCCACATTTAAACACCGCTGTACTGATTGGTCGCGGCCACTATTTAAATGTGGCGCCCAAATCGGTGATTGGTCGCGGGCAGCGGCCGCGACCAATCAGCAGAGCGGTGTTTAACTTTAGCGCCAAGATCACTGATTGGTCGCGTGCGGAGAGCGCGACCAATCAGCGAATCGTATTGGTGAGGAGCGGGGAGCGCCGCTGCCTGTGCGGATACTTCCACTGCGTGAAGCCTGGAGATGAGCGACTGCTCGCAGCAGAAGTATCCCGACCCGCAGCGCCGCTCCCCGGTCCTCCCTTCACACCCTAGCCGCACAGTATCCGCATGGTGTTACAAAGATCCGGACATTTGTGTTAAAAATCGCTGATTGGTCGCTGGCGGTGCCCGCGACTTATCACCGATTTTGGCGCCACATTTAAATAGCGGCCGCGACCAATCAGTACAGCGATGTTTAAATGTGGCGCCAAGATCGGTGATTGGTCGCGGCCGATATTTAAATTTGGCGCCCAAATCGGTGATTGGTCGCGGGCAGCGCCAGCGACCAATCAGCGATTTTAAACACAAATGTCCTGACCTTTGTAACACCATGCGGATACTGTGGGGAGATCAGCGGCTAGGGTGTGAAGGGAGGACCAGGGAGCAGCGCTGCGGGTCGGGATACTTCTGCTGCGAGCAGTCGCTCATGTCCCGGGTTCTCGCAGCGGAAGTAGCCGCACAGGCAGCGGCGCTCCCCGGTCCTCACTAATACGATTCCGCTCCCCGCTCCTCACCAATACGATTCGCTGATTGGTCGCGCTTTCCGCACGCGACCAATCAGTGATCTTGGCGCTGAAGTTAAACACCGCTCTGCTGATTGGGGCGCCACATTTAAATAGCGGCCGCGACCAATCACCGATCTTGCCGCCACATTTAAACACTGCTGTGCTAATTGGTCGCGGACGCCAGACGCGTCCAATCAGCGAGATTGGCGCCAAATTTAAACAACGCTCTGCTGTTTGATCGCGGTCGCTGGCCGAGATCAATCAGCAGTATTGGCGCAAAATTTAAACAACGCTCTGCTGATTGGTCGCGGCCGGCGACCAATCAGCGATTTTGGCGCCAAATTTAAACCCCGCTCTGCATCGCTCTGCTGATTGGTCGCGGTCGCCGGCCTCGACCAATCAGCAGTATTGTCGCCAAATTTAAACACCTATTTGCTGATTGGTCGCGGTCGCGACTAATCAGCGATTTTGGTGCCAAATTTAAACACGCTCTCCATTCCTCACTAACACGGCTCGCTGATTGGTCGCGGCCGCCGCCCGCGACCAATCAGCGATTTTGGCGCTAAATTTAAACACCGCTCTGCTGATTGGTCGTGGTCGCCAGCCTCGACCAATCAGCAGAGCGTTGTTTAAATTTGGCGCCACTCTCGCTGATTGGTCGAGGATGGCGGCCGCGACCAATCAGCAGATCGATGCAGAGCGGGGTTTAAATTTGGCCCCAAAGTCGCTGATTAGTCGCGTCTGACGGCCGCGACCAATCAGCAGAGCGTTGTTTAAATTTTGCGCCAAAATCACTGATTGGTCGCGGCCGGCGGCCTCGACCAATCAGCGATTTTGGCGCCAAATTTAAACACCGCTCTGCTGATTGATCGCGGCCGGCGACCAATCAGCGATTTTGGTGCCAAATTTAAACCCCGCTCTGTATCGCTCTGCTGATTGGTCGCGGTCGGCGGCCGCGACCAATCAGCAGTATTGGCGCCAAATTTAATCACCGCTCTGCTGATTGGTCGCGACTAATCAGCGATTTTGGTGCCAAATTTAAACACGCTCTCCAGTCCTCACTAACACGGTTCGCAGATTGGTCGCGGCCGCCGCCCGCGACCAATCGCCGATATTGCCGCCAAATTTAAACACCGCTTTGCTGATTGGTCGCGGTTGCCTAACGCGACCAATCAGCGATTTGGGCGCCAAATTTAAACTCCGCTCTGCTAATTGCGCCCCGTCGGCCGCATACCTATTCTAGAATACCCAATGCGTTCGAATCGGGCCACCATCTAGTCTATATATATAATTGTCTTATCCCGTCTGTCTGTCTGTCTGTCCAGGAAATCCCGCGTCGCTCATTGGTCTGGCCGCGGCCAATCAGCGACGCAGGATTTCAGAAAAAAGATGGCGGCCGTTAGCGGCTCATCTGCCGGACCGAGGTCAGCGGCGATGCAGCCGAGAGATGAGCGGCGCTAGCAGAAAAACTACCCCGACCGGCGGCGCCGCTGACCTCCATGTGGCTAACGTCGGGAGATCAGCAGCTAGGACCGCTGATCTCCCGATGGCAAGTGTGAACGGAGGAACGGGCAGCGGCGCCGCCGGTCGGGATGCTTCTGCTGCGAGCAGCCGCTCATCTCCCAGCTGCTCACAGCGATTGTACCCGCTCAGGCAGCGCCGCTCCCCGGTCCTCACTAATACGACGCTGATTGGTCGCATCCCCCGGACGCGACCAATCAGCGATATGGGCGGCAAATTTAAACGCCACTCTGCTGATTGGCGCCAAATTTAAACAACGCTCTGCTGATTGGCGCCAAATTTAAACAACAATCTGCTGATTGGTCGCGGTCGGTGATATTGGCGCAGAATTTAAACAACGCTCTGCTGATTGGTCGCGGCCGCCGGCTCGACTAATCAGCGATTTTGGCGCAAAATATTTAAACAGCGCTCGGCTGATTGGTCGCGGCCTCCGGCCGACCGCGACCAATCAGAGATTGGCGCCAAATTTAATCAACGCTCTGCTGATTGGTCGCGGCCGCGGACCGCGACCAATCAGCGATATTGGCGCCAAATTTAAACACCGCTCTGCTGATTGCGCCCGGTCGGTCCCATACATATTCTAGAATACCCGATGCGTTAGAATCGGGCCACCATCTAGTATCACATAATCAGCAACTTTTGTTTTGGCCAAAAGATTTTTTAAGCCGCCACCAGGACAAGGTAGACTCTTCTGGCCAGGTCCTATTATAATTCATTTTGTCATGTCCTCACTCTCTCCCACTCCCACTGCATCATCATTTACTTTAACCCATCCCAATTCATTATTTGCTCTCACTATCCCCACTCCCAATTAATTTCCTCTCCCCAGAGCCAATTCATCAGTTGCTCTCCCCACCCCTATTCTTCATGTGCTCCCCCCACTCCTAATTCATCATTTTCAAGTACTCTCCCCACCCCCCACTCACACTTCATCATGTGCTCTGCCTACTCCCCAGTCCCAGTTCGTCATATGCGCTGCCCACCCCCTAGTCCCAGTTCATCATATGCTCTGCCCACTCCCCAGTCCCAGTTTATCATATGCTCTGCCCACTCCCCAGTCCCAGTTTATCATATGCTCTGCCCACTCCCCAGTCACAGTTTATCATATGCTCTGCCCACCCCCCAGTCCCAGATTATCATATGCTCTGCCCAGTCCCAGTTCATCATATGCTCTGCCCACTCCCCAGTCCCAGTTCATCATATGCTTTGCCCACCCCCCAGTCCATCATATACTCTGCCCACTCCCCAGTCCCAGTTCATCATATGCTCTGCCCACTCCCCAGTCCCAGTTTATCATATGCTCTGCCCACTCCCCAGTCCCAGTTTATCATATGCTCTGCCCACTCCCCAGTCCCAGTTTATCATATGCTCTGCCCACTCCCCAGTCCCAGTTCATCATATGCTCTGCCGACTCCCCAGTCCCAGTTTATCATATGCTCTGCCCACTCCCCAGTCCATGTTCATCATATGCTCTGCCCACTCCCCAGTCCCAGTTTATCATATGCTCTGCCCACCCCCCAGTCTCAGTTCGTCATCTGCTCCGCCCAGTCCCCAGTCCCAGTTCATCATCTGCTCTGCCCACTCCCCAGTCCCAGTTCATCATCTGCTCTGCCCACTCCCCAGTCCCAGTTCATCATCTGGTCTGCCCACTCCCCAGTCCCAGTTCATCATATGCTCTGCCCACTCCCCAGTCCCAGTCCATCATATGCTCTGCCCACTCCCCAGTCCCAGTTCATCATATGCTCTCCCGACTCCCCAGTCCCAGTTCATCATATGCTGTGCCCACTCCCCAGTCCCAGTTCATCATATGCTCTGCCCACCCCCCAGTCCCAGTTCATCATATGCTCTGCCTACTCCCCAGTCCCAGTTCATCATATGCTCTGCCCACTCCCCAGTCCCAGTTCATCATATGCTCTGCCCACTCCCCAGTCCCAGTTCATCATCTGCTCTGCCCAGTCCCAGTTCATCATATGCTCTGCCCACTCCCCAGTCCCAGTTCATCATATGCTCTGCCCACTCCCCAGTCCCAGTTCATCATATGCTCTGCCCACCCCCCAGTCCCAGTTCATCATATGCTCTGCCCACTCCCCAGTCCCAGTTCATCATCTGCTCTGCCCACTCCCCAGTCCCAGTTCATCATCTGGTCTGCCCACTCCCCAGTCCCAGTTCATCATATGCTCTGCCCACTCCCCAGTCCATGTTCATCATATGCTCTGCCCACTCCCCAGTCCCAGTTTATCATATGCTCTGCCCACCCCGCAGTCTCAGTTCGTCATCTGCTCTGCCCAGTCCCCAGTCCCAGTTCATCATCTGCTCTGCCCACTCCCCAGTCCCAGTTCATCATCTGCTCTGCCCACTCCCCAGTCCCAGTTCATCATCTGGTCTGCCCACTCCCCAGTCCCAGTTCATCATATGCTCTGCCCACTCCCCAGTCCCAGTCCATCATATGCTCTGCCCACTCCCCAGTCCCAGTTCATCATATGCTCTCCCGACTCCCCAGTCCCAGTTCATCATATGCTCTGCCCACTCCCCAGTCCCAGTTCATCATATGCTCTGCCCACCCCCCAGTCCCAGTTCATCATATGCTCTGCCCACTCCCCAGTCCCAGTTCATCATCTGCTCTGCCCACTCCCCAGTCCCAGTTCATCATATGCTCTGCCCACTCCCCAGTCCCAGTTCATCATATGCTCTGCCCACTCCCCAGTCCCAGTTCATCATCTGCTCTGCCCAGTCCCAGTTCATCATCTGGTCTGCCCACTCCCCAGTCCCAGTTCATCATATGCTCTGCCCACTCCCCAGTCCCAGTCCATCATATGCTCTGCCCACTCCCCAGTCCCAGTTCATCATATGCTCTCCCGACTCCCCAGTCCCAGTTCATCATATGCTCTGCCCACTCCCCAGTCCCAGTTCATCATATGCTCTGCCCACCCCCCAGTCCCAGTTCATCATATGCTCTGCCCACTCCCCAGTCCCAGTTCATCATATGCTCTGCCCACTCCCCAGTCCCAGTCCATCATATGCTCTGCCCACTCCCCAGTCCCAGTTCATCATATGCACTCCCGACTCCCCAGTCCCAGTTCATCATATGCTCTGCCCAGTCCCCAGTCTCAGTTCGTCATCTGCTCTGCCCAGTCCCCAGTCCCAGTTCATCATCTGCTCTGCCCACTCCCCAGTCCCAGTTCATCATATGCTCTGCCCACTCCCCAGTCCCAGTTCATCATATGCTCTGCCCACTCCCCAGTCCCAGTTCATCATCTGGTCTGCCCACTCCCCAGTCCCAGTTCATCATATGCTCTGCCCACTCCCCAGTCCCAGTTCATCATATGCTCTGCCCACTCCCCAGTCCCAGTTCATCATCTGCTCTGCCCAGTCCCAGTTCATCATATGCTCTGCCCACCCCCCAGTCCCAGTTCATCATATGCTCTGCCCACTCCCCAGTCCCAGTTCATCATATGCTCTGCCCACTCCCCAGTCCCAGTTCATCATATGCTCTCCCACTCCCCAGTCCCAGTTCATCATATGCTTTGCCCACCCCCCAGTCCCAGTTCATCATATGCTTTGCCCACCCCCCAGTCCCAGTTCATCATATGCTCTGCCCACTCCCCAGTCCCAGTTCATCATATGCTTTGCCCACCCCCCAGTCCCAGTTCATCATATGCTCTGCCCACTCCCCAGTCCCAGTTCATCATATGCTTTGCCCACCCCCCAGTCCCAGTTCATCATATGCTCTGCCCAGTCCAAGATCATTTAGTTAATTCTATTTAAAAAAAAGTTTTCATACTTACCTCTCATACGATCCCTGCAGCTCCGCTTCCAGACTGGCATCCTGGTGCTCGATGCCGGCAGGTATGTGATGACGTCATCGTGTACGCGCCGACTCCAGCGCTTCACAGAAGAGGCGGAGGGACTCTCTTCGGAGCTGCACGGCCATTCAGCCGTGAGAGCTCCAAGGCAGAAACTCCCTGCGCCGAGATATACGGCGACACGCCAGCACGCGATACCCCAGGGCCCGGTGAGTAGAAACACAAGAGGGGGGCCCCTCCTCTTTACTGCTGTTCACCGAACCCCATACAGCAGTAAGTGCAATAATGACCTGAAGGCGGCCCGGCTGCCACCTCACCACCACCGGAGCTACCGCAACCCCCTACCCGACTGTCTCCTTCCCCATTATCCTGTATACTGTAAGCCCGCAAGGGCAGGGCCCTCTCCTTTCTGTGCCAGTCTGTCATTGTTAGTTTGTGCACTGTGTTTAATATTTGCATCCTGTATGTAACCCCTTCTCATGTACAGCACCATGGAATTAATAGTGCGCTAAACATTAATAATAATAATAGTAATATTACTTTTTATTTTTAATACAGATTATTATATGGAAAAAAACATGAAACAAAAAAAACACAAAGATCATTCTCTGATGAGGCTTCACCGTAACCTTATTATAACGGGAATTGCTGAGTATCAGTGATTCATGTTCTATATTAAAGGTTTAGAGCTGGAGCGGCCTCTGCTGGGAACACCCAGTACTGCACAACAGATGGAAGCATTATTCTTAGTTCTGCCAGTAGGTGTCAGTAGCGCTCAGTGTCACAGAGAGATCAGGAGACAGAAAAGCAGAATCTGGGGAAATAGTGAGAAAGTACAAATACACGGATGTATATAAATATATAAATTGTAATATTTTGCATAGTTAATTATTTTCACCTTCAAACCAGCAATCTAATAATATTTTTCCAGATGTGACTAAGGGTTAATAATGATCTTCCGATATAAAATTCTTATTTGCTATTTGTATATAAAGTCTGTGTCACGCTGTGTTGTCCAGGCTGCTCTACACTGGCTATTCACAGGCGCGGTCCCACTACTGATCAGCACGGGGGTTTTGATCTGCTCTGTTTCCGACCTGGGCCGGTTCACCCCTCATTAGAGCAACCTGGTAGCTCTGAGCTCCCCCAGAGTCACCATATTGATGCTGAACTTAGTGCGGACACCTGATCGACATAGCACAGGGCAGCGCAGAACTCCTGGACTCAAGTGATCCACCAGCCTCAGCCTCCCAAGTAGCTGGGATTACAGGCGCGCGCCACCGCACCCGGCAATGCTGAGTGCTGCTATTAATGACTAGAGGCTGCAGGAGCGGTGACGTCACCGGGAACCACGGCGCCATCTAGAGTCTGCTGGATGAAACTCAGATCACATTTTTATATGAATGAACCTGTGTGAGAGCTTTTTCTGTGCAGAGCTTTAGTTTTTATTGATATCTTGCTGAAATCCATGAGAAGTTTTGATTACTTTTAATTGTATTTTTTTAGGACATGAAGCAACCAAATAACAGGAATTCTGCCATTTTGATGTTTTCCTTTTCAGCTTTTAATATTACAGTTACAGATGTGGCCATGCAAAACATATGTAGTAAAAATGGTGATATGTTCACTGTGAAGGGGAATGTCTCTGACATTTATGACATGGATATACACCGCCATCAGTTGTCACTGAAGTAAATGGAGGACATGGTGGATCATTCTTGGTCTTGCATTCATTCTTCAAAATCCAACAGAAGAACAATCATGCTGTGCTCCACCGCATGCCGTAATCTAGCAAAGCTTCTATGGGAGAATATCACCGTACGTGCCTGGTGGAGCATTATTATAGTATGGACTCACAGGGGAATCTGTATACAGGCTTCTAATGTTCTACACAGTTTTGAAATTTTTTTCATCTGTCGTCACCACATAATTTGGGACATTCTGAGACTTTGTGCCTGTTCCAAATGAAAATGTAAAATCCAAATACGTGCACAGAAGAGCCACACTGATACATTGAGCATCAGGGTAGATCTCTCTTTATAACATCATCGGTCACTCATATATATATTCTATGACCCTTGTGCTGCCCAGCAATTCCGAGAACAGATCCCGATTCTTCTGCAGTTACTCCCGACTCTATTTCTGGGCCTTCGTTAGCGTTTCCGCTATTGTGACTCTTCCAACGTCCACAACCTTCCTTTCTTTCCACGGCTTGATGAGGTTGACGTGGTTATATCCAGGAGACCTTGCGGATGTCGGCCATAGAGAAGTTCAAATGACGAGAACCTCGTAGATGACCGTGGAACCTCTCGGACGGAGAATAACAGATACGGTAAGAGACAGTCCCAGTCTCTACCATCCTTTACTATGGCCTTCCTCAGCATACAATTTAGCGCTTTATTAAACCATCTTTAATAAGATGGTTTATTAAAACCATGGTGGTTTTTATTAAGGCCATCTGTCTGAGGATGGTACACTGAAGTTCTCAGTTGGGAGATTTGCAGGACCTTGCATAACTCCCCCATCACCTTACTCATAAAAGGTGTTCTCTGGTCGGTCAGGATCTCCTTTGGTAAACCTGTTCGGGAGAAAACATGGACCAATTCGTGGGCTAAACTCTTTGTGGAGGAATTTCTCAGGAATTGCTTCCGGATAACGTGTGGCATAGTCCAGGGTGACTAAGATATATTGATGCCCACGAGCAGATTTAACCAGGGGACCGACCAAAGCCATGGTAGCTCTCTCGAACGGCACTTCAATAATGGGCAATGGCACAAGGGGACTTCAAAAGTGAGAGGTGGGGGCAGTTAGCTGACACGTAGGGCAGGACCTGCAATACTTTAGTATTTCCCGGTGACACACAGGCCAATAGAACCTTTGCATAATCCGTTCCTGTGTTTTTTCCACCCCTAGATGTCCCCCCAAGATATGCGAATGGGCCATGTCCAACACCTTCCATCTATAGGGACCCGGCACTATTAACTGTTCCACCATCTCTTCCCTCACTTTCGTGACCCGGTACAACAACTCCCCATTCACCATAAAATAGGGAAACCTTGTGTCAGCCCCCGGCTCCTGTGCAACCCCATTTATGACGGTGACATTATTAAAGGCTTCCTTCAGAGTTAGGTCCCTATGTTGGGCAGACCCAAAATTCTCACTGGTCACCCCTAACTCTGGGATATCAGACTCAGGGGACACCACCTCCTCATCCCCCACAAGGACACAATAGGGAAACCTGTCTGACTCTCGGTGTGGTGCTAGCTCATCAGTGTTAACTGGTTTCCTATCTGAACCCGGAACCCTTCCCCAACAGATCTCAAAATAATAGGGTGCAACAAGTCCTGAATGACGCCAACCTCGTGGGACTCAGTACCATGGGCCATTTCAATATTCACTCTGGCCATAGGGTAGTCCTTAGCATCACCATGGATGCACGGTATGCCGACTTTTTCCCCGGGATCAATTGGAGAGGAAGGGTAACCCTCACAAGCGTCATCAGACTCCCAGAGTCTAGCAGTGCCGTTACCTGCCGCCCGTTCACCTTCACGGGACACTCTTGTGGCCCCTCACTGGGTGGACAGTTCACACTGCAGGCCGTATATGCATAGTATGAACAACGGCGTCCTATGCTGCAGTCCATCGGCTCGGAGGGCAAGGTACAACAGGTGGCTAGATGTCCTGGGCCGTGGCACCTCCAGCAAACAACATCACCCGTAGAGACCTTGGGCACCACTTCCCCCGCCCCTTTGGACCTTGGACGCCCCACCCCGTTTTGGGCCTCCGTCCCCTGCTGGGACCCCCAGTATGGGGTGGGCTGCCTTCCGAAAGAACCTTCAACCCCCTGGTATCTCTCGACCAGTCCTATCAGTTCATCTGCATTCTGGGGATCACCCTGGGTAACCCAAGTCTGTATGGGCCTCGGTAGGGAGTGCACAAATCGGTCCATCACCACCTGCTCTCTGCGCAGGCGTAGAGGACTCTGGCTGCAGCCACTTCTGGACCAGGTGCAACAGGTCAAAAATTTGGGAGTGAGGTAGTTTGTCCCGGTGATATGCCCAGCGATGAACCCGCTGCGCCTTGACAGACATTGTCACCCCAAAGCGTGCGAGAATCTCAGTTTTTAGCTTGCCATACTCATTGGCGTCCTGCAAAGCTAAATCATATTACGCCTTCTGGGGCTCTCCCGTCAAGTATGGTGCCAGTACCTCTGCTCACTGCTCTGGCGGAAGTTTCTCCCTCTCGGCGACCCTTTCAAACACGGTCAGGAAGACCTCAACGTCATCCCCCGGGGTCATTTTCTGAAAAGCCCATTTTCGTACTGCCTTCCGGACGTGGGTGTTATCAGCCGGACTTGGGGTTGGGGCGCTCGTCTTGCTCTGGATGACGGCTGCCAGAAGCTGCATCTGCTGCCGTTGTTCCTGCTGATGCTGCTGGAAATGCTGTAACAACAGCCTGTTGGTCTCCTGCTGCTGCTGCGACTGGACCAGGTGCTTCAGCAGGTCCTCCATTTTGTCTGACGATGCTTGCTAGCTTGTGACAGACTTGACCCAGGACATGTAGTCCTTCCTGTAGCAATCACACGTCTCTGCTGGGAACGCTGCCGCACGTCTAACACCAATTGTACTGATGGTACTCACTCAGGTGCGGTTTGAGGCAAACAGGAGGCATGTTCCTTTAAATGTCCGTAATGTTTGCTTCATAAACTGTTCAAAAGGAAAATGCAAACAAAACAGCCTTTAGTGCAGGCAAAACAAAGATAACAGTCCTTCTATCAAAGTCTCTGGATGGCCAGCGCTGTGGTAACACAGGCTGGTGTAGCATCCGGTGTCCTGGCTTGGTCTGGAGGGAAACCATACACAGGAGCCTTCTCCCTTCAAGCATACAGACCATGTGCCAAACAACCGCCTCGATTTTATAGGCTGTTAACCACACCCAGAGGTGAGGTATGTGTGTTGCTCGACCCGCCCATTCTCTCCTGGCAACCCGTACCCTGGCTCCCAGGTGCACCAATTAGTCCTCTTAGTGCAGGCGTGCACTCGAGAAAATACTCCGGGTTACATCACAGAAACCAGCCATCTCTGTGATACATACCTCCCATCCACTACGCAACCATTAGCCACCTTACACTATGCTTTCTCTAAGTCCGTTAGACAAAGACATTCCTAAGACTCTTTATCTCACACACATATACTGGCTCAAACTCCATCTTGGAAAGCAGGAGAGAATACATGTAGAATATCCACAATAGAGTCAAGATAGATGAAATATAACTCCTGCTATCACAATTCCCTTCTCTTGTGGCAGTGGGTGGATGTTCCAGCCGGAGTGACCTCCTACAGACTCCCCCAGATACGTTTTACTCCCCTAATAGAAGAAGCCGGCCTTCCTAGACTGCTTCACCGGATTCTCCAGATCAGTCTGTCTGTCACACCATCGTATGGACACTCACACACAAGCCACAAGCAAGGACACTATACGGGTGCCACATTCATGTGCTGGACAGAGTTGGCATCCAACAGTTGGTCATAGTAGATATCATTTATCCAGTCCACATTTTTATTTTCTGTAACGATGGGGATTAGCAATTCAAGTCCCTCTGCTACTTGATCTCCGGCTTTGAACTTGTCTGGTACTCCTCTTGGGACTTCAGTAGAGTCGAAGTACACATGAGGGTCAAAAGAAGTAGGAAAGCTGGTGTCATGCTGGTCTATATTCGGAGTCACAAGCTGGAGTGGTATCAGGAGTTTAACAACAGCACATGTACCCTCCCATCCCACTGGCAGTACTGGATAAAAGTCACCATCTGCACACATCCACCACAAGTCAGCCCTAGCTATATTTACCAAGATGGGGCCAGGATAAGGATAATACAAGGATGAGGGACATAAATACCAGGATGGAGGACACATACATAATCAGGGTGGGGGGCTCATCCAAATCTTGCATTGTGGTCCAACAGACTCTAGTTACCCCACTGCTCCCAAGACCTCCTCCTCTTCTCCACACTCATATGTTCCTCATCCAATCACCTCCAAGACTTGTCCCGAGTGTCCCCCATCCTCTGGAATTCTGTGCCCCAACACATCACTATCTGCCACACTCAGAACCTTCAGACGGAACTTGAAAACCCACCTCGTCAGGAAGGCTACAGCCTGCAATGACCCCGCTGCCACCTCACCACCACCGGAGCTGCCGCAACCCCCTACCCGACTGTCTCCTTCCCCACTATCCTGTATACTGTAAGCCCCCAAGGGCAGGGTCCTCTCCTTTCTGTACCAGTCTGTCATTGTTAGTTTGTTCACAAAGTTTAATACTTGCATCCTGTATGTAACCCCTTCTCATGTACAGCACCATGGAATTACTGGTGCTCTAAACATAAATAATAATAATAATATTACTTTTTATTTTAATACAGATTGTTATATGGAAAAAAAACCATTGATCAAAAAAACCTGATTTATACATAGATCATTGTCTGGTGACGGCTTCACCGTAACCTTATTATAACGGGAATTGCTGAGTATCAGTGATTCATGTTCTGTCTTGAAGGTTTAGAGCCGGAGCGGCCTCTGCTGGTAACACTCAGTACTGCACAACAGATGGAAGGATTTTCTTAGTTCTGCCAGTAGGTGTCAGTAGTGTTCAGTGTCACAACAATCTAATAATATTTGTTTCTCCCGATATAAAATTCTTATTTGCTATTTGTATATAAAGTCTGTGTCACGCTGTGTTGTCCAGGCTGCTCTACACTGGCTATTAACAGGTGTGGTCCCACTACTGATTGGCACAGGGGTTTTGACCTGCTCTGTTACAGACCTGGGCTGGTTCACCCCTCATTAGAGCAACCTGGTAGCTCTGAGCTCCCCCAGAGTCAACCAATTGACATAGCACAGGGCAGCGCAGAACTCCTGGACTCAAGCGATCCACCAGCCTCAGCCTCCCAAGTAGCTGGGATTACAGGCAAGTGCCACCGCACCCGGCAATGGTGAGTGCTGCTATTAATGACTAGAGGCTGCAGGAGCGGTGACGTCACCGGAAACCACAGCGCCATCTTGTGTCTGCTGGATGAAACTGCTATACGCTCAGTTACATGTGTCAGTGGACACCTGCATGTATGTGTTAGGTGTATACATACAAACAGGTATAAACTATTTGTGTGTATAACTACGATGTTAGTTTTGTGCTGCACACATCAGCGCTGTGCTCGCTGTCTGATGGACGCTGCTCACTAGAAGAGGAATTAGATCTTTAATTTGACATAATAAGTGCACTGACCCGGATATGTATTGTATATAGGCAGGCAGGGTATATAGCAGACTGCAGTGCATATAGCACATGAGGCTCCATTCCAGTTCTGCCTTCTGCTGCTGTTAGACATTCTAGAAATAGGCCCAGGTCTCATGGGCAGGAATAATTTTTTTGGGGATCTTAATCCTCATTATTTGCTTAAAAAGCAATCCAGAGAACACCGTTTTCTGCCGCATTTGCTTGTTAACACTGCAGAATACAGCCAGGTCCTTTCCATATTACAGTTCTAAAAATCCATCTATTTAAAACTGGTTTGTCCGTCACAGGGATCACATATAATTGCGCTGAAAATATTGCCATTTCTGGCGTCCACTGAAATTTTGTTTCAGTGTGTCAGTGAAGCTATTGACACCAGTTTGCTGTTCAAAATAGTTACCTACAGGTCAGGTATTTAAAACTGTGGTTTGTCCGTCACACGGATCACATATAAGTTCGCTCCAAATTCAGCCATTTGTTGTGCTTGTGGAAGATATTATCCTTCATTTAAAATGGGCAAGGCACGTGGCAATGGACGTGATGGTGATGGTGCATGTAGAGGCCGAGGCCGTGGACAAGCTGAAATTGTGCCACAACAAACACCCACATCTTCTCGCTCGACCTTCTTGTCCCAATTAATAGGGGACCGCAGAACACCACTATTGAACACACAGCAGTGTGAAAATGTTATTGGTTGGATAGCAGATAATGCTTCCAGTCACTTAGTCAACACCACCCTGTCTTCCACACTGTCAAGTCTCGGTAGCCGTGAGTCTGGTCTGCATATTCCTCACCCTGAACTTCTTTCCTTCCTCCATTCCGAGTGCCCAGAGACAACTGATCCCACACTTGGACACTCCGAAGAGCTGTTCACTTTTCCATTTATAGATTTGGGCCTCTCGCCCGGTCCACTTGAAGCGGGGCAAGAGGAGATCACATGTAGCGATGCCCAAATATTTGAGCAGCCACTGTCACACGAAGGTGATGGTGGGAAAGAGTCACAGGAGATGGACGATGATGAGACACAATTGCCAGAAAGTCAGGAGGTGGACCAGGGTGCGGAAGTGGAAGACGAGGTGGATGATATAGTAAATTACCCAACCTGTCAGGAGGACATGCAGAGCAAGGACAGCAGCACACAGGGGGAGGGAGGCAGAGAACTCCAACAGGCAGGAAGAATCAGTGTGGTGGCCGCAGACAAAAGGCAGACATCCGTTCCCCGTAACACTAACACGAAGGAAGTTGCCAGTACAACTGTTAGGTCTTCCCGAGTCTGGTTGTTTTTTAAAGACTCTGCCGATAACCCCAAAAAGGCAATTTGCACCACCTGCCAGGCCAGCATCAGCAGGGGTAGCAAAACTACAAGCCTGACCCCCACCAGCATGATCAAGCACATGGCAGCAAAGAACCCGAATTTGTGGGCCGAACCCCAGGGTCCAGGAACAGTGTCTGCGGGTGGCACCATTGCTTCTTCCGCTGTAGTGCATGCAAGCCAATCCCCTGTCCATGGTGCATGCGAAGATGCCTCTTGCCCTGCACCTGTTCTTGCACACTCTCAAGTAGCAGCATCAGGAATCACGTCCACATCCTTGTCCCAGTGCAGCGTTCAGTTGTCCATGCCCCAGTCCTTGGAAAGCAAGCGCAAATACGCAGCCAACGCCCCACAGGCCACACTACTAAATTCCCACATTTCGCGATTGCTTGCGCTCGAAATCTTGCCTTTTAGGCTCGTGGAGACGGAAGAATTCCGCAACCTGATGGCGGTGGCCGTCCCTCGGTACTCAGTCCCCAGCTGCCACTATTTCTCCCGGTGTGCCATCCCGGCATTACACAAGTATGTGTCCCAAAACATTACCTGTGCCCTCAACAACGCAGTTACCAGGAAAGTCCACCTAACCATGGACACGTGGACAAGTGCTTGTGGGCAGGGATGATACATCTCGCTGACGGCACACTGGGTTAACATAGTGGAAGCCGGGACCCAGTCGGACCTTGGGACGGAACACGTCCTGCCGATGCTAAGGATTGCAGGCCCTAGGTCAATCAGGGTTGCATCCACAGTTTACAGCTCCTACACTTCAGCCTCCTCCTACTCTTCAGCCCCGTCTCCGAAATGACCTCATCAGTCACAAGCTGGAAGCACTGCAGCACTGCCTCGGCCAAGCGACAACAGGCTGTGCTGAAGATATGCTTAGGTGACAAACTGCACAATGCTGAAGAGTTGTGGACAGCTCTGAAAGAGCAGTAAGATCTGTGGCTCACACCGCTGAACCTACAGCCAGGCATGGTCATGTGCGACAATGGCCGGAACCTGGAGGCGGCTCTGAGGCGAGGCGAGCTCACACACGTATCATGCCTGGACCATGTGCTTAACCTCGTGGTTCAGCGGTTTTCAAATCCTACCCGGAGCTGCCGGATCTGTTTGTTAAAGTACGCCGCTTGTGTGCCCATTTTAGAAAGTCACCTACAGCTTCCGCCGCCCTTGCCATGTTACAGCAGCAATTGCAGCTTCCAGCTCACTGACTGATCTGTGATGTCCCTACGCATTGGAACTCTACACTGCAGATGTTGGGAAGGATTTGTGAGCAGAAGAGGGCAGTTGTTGAGTACAATTAAGCAAAAAATATATAGAGATGCCATAGCATAGTAAAGATCCCTCAGGACCTCTTCCAATATCCACACAAATAGCTTTGTCAGAAAATTTCAAAATTGGGGATTTAAAACGTAACTTTTACTGAGTATTTTTCTTAAAAAGAGATTTTTTTTGGTAGACAAACATATTAAAATTGTAAGAGAGAACTGACTGATGACCCTTGTCCCTATAAGAGTACAATTATTGACAGTGGTCAAAATTATTAGGGTCTCAATACACACGAGTCCATATAGTGAACAGACTCAATACATAAAACATTTGAGTGTACAAAGGATTAAATAAGAAAGATCTCACCCATATTCAGTTTTGTCCTCTATGTCCTTTGTACCTCCTCAGGATTCCCTGTTAGTGGTGGAGTTCTCATCGCTTATTGTCCCTGCCATTTCCTATAACTTAAAGATGGCCCTGCGAGCCCAAGAACTCCCGCCCTTACAAGGGCAGTCCACAGCTGACCCTTTACTAGTACAGCCCTGAACTAGCCCTATTAGTGCCTCCCGACGTGTTTCTTCAGGATTCTGAGTCTTCAGGGGATTGGCACATGCATCTCCACATCGGGAATAAGGGAAAAAGACCCACCCTCCAGATTATGGATGGGATAAACAGATTATGGATCTGTTCTATATTCAGAGGGAGTCCGGCTGCAAGAGGGGTACCGGCCCCCGACACCCGACCTTGCTACTCCATGTCCTGGTCGGTAAAGCCCGGTAGGCCCTGAGGATCCCACCGGGTATCAGAAGGAGCGGAGCTGCCACCCGTGCCCTTGTTCTGAGAGGAGCTCAGAGGGAGACCCGGCCTATCTACACACACAGACAGGAAAGGATACGGTCTGTAGTTCAGGAACACTCTGGTGCGGGGTCCTGATTGAATGCTGGACTTGCTCAGAGGTAGTCGGACCCCCGTCCCTGGTGACCGCAGGACTCCGCGGGGAGCAGGGAGTCGCCTTCCTTCTGCCATCTCGAATGTGAGTAAAGCCTTGGAAGTTCACCCCTAAGACCTCCGGACTGTTTATTCTGCGCCACACCGCAGGACGCGGCGCCCGTACTCCTCTACTACTACCCCTGCCATCCTGTCTCTCTGCCCTGAGGCCTTGCTCCGCCTGTGGGGAGTAGTAATAACTTTGGCCGCCATAACACCATGCCTCAGCGGACTGCAGTGGCGCTGGTGGCCTTCACCAGGTGCCACAAGTGGCGTAGTCGGAATCAGCCACTCAACCCGGATAAGCCCACACCATCCTTTTAATTGTGACGGCCCTGAGCACGGGTCGGGTCCGGGCCACGGCTGCACCCCATCTCTCCATCATAGGACCCGACTCCGAGTCCCCCATCTCACAGGGTAAAATAAATGGCTTTCGAGTAGAGGCGTCACAAACCAGTACTGGGTCAGCTGTGGACTGCTCTTGTAAGGGCGGGAGTTCTTGGGGTCTCAGGGTCATCTCTAAGTTATAGGGACTGGCAGGGACAATAAACGATGAGAACTCCACCACTAACAGGGAATCCTGAGGAGGTACAAAGGACATAGAGGACAAAACTGAATATGGGTGAGATCTTTCTTATTTAATCCTTTGTACACTCAAATGTTTTATGTATTGAGTCTGTTCACTATATGGACTCGTGTGTATTGAGACCCTAATAATTTTGACCACTGTCAATAATTGTACTCTTATAGGGACAAGGGTCATCAGTCAGTTCTCTCTTACAATTTTAATACAATTGTTGAGTACCAGCATCAACAAGGCAGTCGGTATTCAGTTCAGACTCCACACATAAGACCTCTGGAGTGGACATGGATGTCAGACATATGTACCATCCTCCAAAACTTTGAGGACTCCACCAAGATGGTGAGCGGCGATGACGCCATAATTAGCTTCGCCTTCCCGCTTCTCTGTCTTCTGAAACGCTCTCTGCTCACAATCAAAGAGGATGCATTGCAGGCGGAGCACGATGAGATGGAGCAAGGAACCATACAAGGTGATTACACACAGCCCTGCCTCATCTCATCCCAACGTGGATTGGGTGACAATGAGGAGGAGGAAGAACAGTAGCTAGTTTCATGCGCTGTAGACGGTACTACCTGCACAACTGTCATACCACCTCTTCAGCGTGGATGGCCGAAGGACAGAGAGGAAGAGGATAGCATGATCAGTCCTCTTGGTGAGGACACGGAAGTCTTGCCTGTTAGCAGTCTGGCTGTTATGTTCTGCTACCAAAGCTAAGGAAAGAGAGGAGATCTGTCCCTACTATAAGACTCAGCTGAATCCCTACGATGTAACAGGGAACCTGATCCTGCGATCAGACCTGCTAAAGTCCTAATCTAGTCTGTACGAAGACCTATAGATGTGGGGAGGGAATCCCTACAAGTACTAAGGACTGGGAGGAATATGGTACACCTCCTAACAGAAATAGTAGCAGACAGACGAACAAACAAAATAGATAGAACATAGAGGTCCGTAGACCAAGCAAACTAACAGAGTTAGATACAGAGCACAGGCTAGCTAGAAAGTAGATATACAATGAAGTCCAGCAAAGCCAGAAGGGCGGAGCAGGATTAAATAGGCCAACAAGGTCATGTGACCAGCAAAGGAAAAAAACCTAACAGCAAGGTTCTAACAGTACCCCCCCTTCTAAGAGGATCCTCCGGATCCCCTAGGACCAGGCTTATCAGGAAATCTCCTGTGAAACGCTCTGATAAGTCTGGACGCGGAAACATCATCTGACCTCACCCAAGAGTTATCCTCGGGTCCGAAACCTTTCCAGGCCACAAGATACTGCAAACTACCTCTATACCGTCTAGAGTCAAGGATGCGAGAAATTTCATATTCCCCGTCCTCCACCACCGGAGGAACAGAGGCAGAGGCGTCACCATCCGACACAACAGCTTTTTTTAACAGAGAGACATGAAAGACCGGATTAATTCTCCAGGAGGTAGGAACCTCCAACCTAACAGCAGATTGGTTGACAACCTGAAGCACCTTAAAGGGCCCTACAAACTTGGGACCCAATTTCTTAGAAGGAATCCTCAACCGCAGATTCCTAGAGGACAACCAAACCATGTCACCAACAGCGAACAAAACCTCCTGTCGTTTCCTATCAAAGTAGTCTTTAGATTTTCTGTTGGCCTCCTGAAGATTACCACGCACATCCGTCCAAACTCTTTCCAAATCACCGGAAAAATTCTCCTCCTCAGGCACGGCAGATCCCAACTTGGAGAACGACCCAAACGACGGATGTCTCCCAGAACAACAAAAAAATGGCGAACAACCAGCAGAAGAAGATGTATGATTGTTCAGAGCAAATTCGGCAAGTGGCAGAAACTCAGACCACCCCTCTTGATTGTCTGCCACAAAACAACGCAAGAACTGCTCAACATCCTGGTTTTTCCTTTCTGTCTGGCCATTAGATTCAGGATGATATCCGGACGAAAACGACAAATGAATTCCCAACCTGTCACAAAAGGCACGCCAAAAACGAGCCACGAACTGAGGACCCCTATCAGAAACAATGTCAGTAGGAACGCCATGAAGTCTGACAATTTCCTTGACAAAGGCCTTAGCGAGAGTTTTAGCGCAGGGCAGTTTGACGAAGGGAACCAAGTGACACATCTTGCTAAAACGGTCCACGACCACCCAGATGACAGTAAAACCCTCAGAGGGGGGAAGGTCAGTTATAAAGTCCATAGCCAAATGTGTCCAAGGAGCACTGGGGACCTCCAAAGGACAAAGCAACCCCGCAGCAGGAGTATGTGAGGACTTAGATCTAGCACATATAGTACATTGGCGCACCCACTTAATGACTTCCTTCTGCCATCCAGGCCACCAAAAACTGCGACCCACCAGTCTCTTGGTCTCAGAGATTCCGGGATGACCTGCCAACCGAGATTCGTGACACTCAACAAACAAATCTCTCCTAAAGGTCCCAGGCACAAACAACCTCCCATGAGGAGTGTTAGATGGGGCATTCTCCTGAGCTTTAAGAATCTCATCTTCCAAAACGGAGTCTAAAGCAGCTATCACAACACCTTCTTGTAAAATGTTTTCCTCTTTCTCAGCACCGACTATGGGAGAAAAACTGCGAGACAAGGCATCCGCCTTAACATTCTTAGTACCAGGGATGTAAGTAACGGAGAAATTAAACCGCGAGAAAAACAGTGCCCACCTAGCCTGGCGGGCATTCAGGCGCTTGGCAGCATCAAGATATATCAGATTTTTATGATCCGTAAGAACCTGAACGGGAAATTCCGCACCTTCCAAGAAGTGGCGCCAATGTTCAAATGCGAGTTTAATAGCCAATAATTCCCGATTACCAATATCGTAATTCAGTTCAGTCTCCGAAAATTTTTTTGAAAAAAAGGCACAGGGATGTAATCCATCCCCGTTATCCTGAGACAATACTGCGCCAACCCCCACAGAGGAAGCATCAACCTCAACCAAAAACGGCCTAGTAACATCAGGCTGCATAAGGATGGGAGCAGAGGTGAACCTCTCCTTGAGATACACAAAAGCTTCGATGGCCTCAGAAGACCACTGAACCGCATCAGCACCTTTCCTGGTGAGATCAGTCAGAGGTTTGACAATACTAGAAAAATTTTTTATGAATTTTCTGTAGTAATTGGCGAAACCCAAAAACCTCTGTATCGATTTCAAACCAATAGGCCTAGGCCATTCCTGCACAGCCTGAACCTTAACCGGATCCATCTCAAAACCTTTGCTGGAGATAATGTAGCCCAAAAAACTAATTCTCTGTACAGCGAACTCACATTTCTCCAGCTTAGCAAAAAGCGAATTGTCCATTAATAACTGTAATACCTCACGCACGCTCCGCCAATGAGACTCCAGATCTGGCGAATAAATCAAAATGTCATCCAAATACACAACCACATTTTTACCGATCAAAGGTCTAAGGATGTCATTAATCAGATTCTGAAAAAATGCAGGAGCATTAGTAAGACCAAAAGGCATAACCAGATTCTCAAAATGACCCACAGGAGTGTTAAAAGCAGTCTTCCATTCATCACCCTCCTTCATGCGCAACAGATTGTATGCCCCCTTAAGGTCAATTTTAGAGAACCACTTGGCCCCCAATAACTGGTTAAACAGATCAGGAATCAATGGCAGTGGGTAAGGATTGCGTACCGTAATTTTGTTAATCTCACGAAAATCCAGACAAGGACGTAAACCGCCGTCCTTTTTTTTTACAAAAAAAAATCCAACCGCCACAGGAGACTTAGAGGGCCTAATGTGACCGGCGGCCAAGCTTGTCTGTATGTATTCCTCCAAAGCCTTCCTCTCAGGAATAGTAAGGTTAAATAAACGACTTTTAGGAAGAGTCGCTCCAGGGACAAATTCAATAGAACAATCATAGTCTCTATGGGGAGGCAAAACCTGTGATTCTTTCTCAGAAAAAACTCTCCAAAAATCCTGAATAGGAACAGGCAATTCTCCCCTATCCAAAGCAGCAATACGCCCGTTACAACACTTGTCATAACATTTATGGCTCCAGGATTTAATTTCACTGGTAGACCAATCCAGTACAGGATTGTGAAATTTTAACCAGGGCAAACCCAATATTACTGGAGAAGGCAAGTTATTCAACACTACCAAATCCAATTTCTCATGGTGAACACCATTAATAGTGAGAGGAAATTCACTGACCTTGAGAGTAATATTCTTCAAAGGGGAACCATCCACAGAAACCACAGCAATGGGGGATGATAAAGGTTCGGGTTTTAAATTGAGTTTTTCCACGAATCCCCCATCAATTACACCCGAAATTCCATTAATTTTTCCTGAGCAATCGTGGAAGCAGCTAAAAATATACCCTTGGAATTTAAACAGGCAATACGGGCGTGACTGACCATTTTTTTTTCTTTCTTCATCCGAAGCTCACAGCCTTTAATCAAATGACCAGATTTTCCGCAATAGAAGCACAAGCCTTGCGAAAAACGACGGTCTTTTTCTTGAGAGCGAGGTGCCACCGATCCAATCTCCATCGGTTCACCACTGTTAGTACACACATTATCATAACCAGAAACTGACATAGCAGAGGATTTGCTCTCATTAACCCTAGCACGCAGTCTTCTATCCACCCGTATAGCTAATTGCATAGCCTGTTGCAAATCCTCAGGTGTAGGATAAGCAATTAGCAGGTCTTTAACCCTTTCACTGAGCCCAGCAAGAAATAGACTTTTCAGAGCAGAATCGTTCCACCCTGTTTGAGTGGACCAACGACGAAAATGTGTACAATATTTTTCCACATTACCCGATCCTTGTTTTAGACGTCTCAACTCAGTCTCAGCTGATGCGACACGGTCAGGATCATCATATAATAGTCCCAAAGCAGAAAAAAAACTATCCACTGATCTGAAGCATGAATCACTAGGTTGCAAAGAAAAGGCCCACTCCTGAGGCTCTTTGCGCAAAAGTGACATTATGAACCCTACGCGCTGGGATTCATCCCCAGAGGACTTAGGTCTCAAACGAAAATACAATAAGCAAGCATTTTTAAATGAAAAAAATTCTCGGTGTTCACCAAAAAATAAATCCGGCAAACATACCTTAGGCTCCAAGAAATGTGCTCCAGGACAGTTACTCACGTGTTGACGGAGCTCGGCCACCTCCAGAGAGAGTCCCTGCAGGCGATGAGCCAAATCCTGAACCGACACCATGATGGAACAGAAAAATCTTTCCTTAGAGAATTTGCAGGCTGGACTTACTGTTATGTTCTGCTACCAAAGCTAAGGAAAGAGAGGAGATCTGTCCCTACTATAAGACTCAGCTGAATCCCTACGATGTAACAGGGAACCTGATCCTGCGATCAGACCTGCTAAAGTCCTAATCTAGTCTGTACGAAGACCTATAGATGTGGGGAGGGAATCCCTACAAGTACTAAGGACTGGGAGGAATATGGGACACCTCCTAACAGAAATAGTAGCAGACAGACGAACAAACAAAATAGATAGAACATAGAGGTCCGTAGACCAAGCAAACTAACAGAGTTAGATACAGAGCACAGGCTAGCTAGAAAGTAGATATACAATGAAGTCCAGCAAAGCCAGAAGGGCGGAGCAGGATTAAATAGGCCAACAAGGTCATGTGACCAGCAAAGGAAAAAAAACCTAACAGCAAGGTTCTAACACTGGCACACATGGTTGAGTTTGTTACACTGCCTTTCCCATGACCCTCGCGTTCTCAAAATTTTGGGTTACTGGTTGGTGACACTTCTAGACCCACGCTACAAGGAGAACTTTATACCTTTTATTCCTGAGGCAAACAGGTCTACAAAAATGGGGCAGTACCAGAAGGCCCTTGTTGGGGAACTATTAAAAAAATTCCCATCTGAAAACGCTGGCAGCAGAGGTCACAGTTCGTTGGACAACCAAGGACTACAGGCAAGAGAGACACAACTCCAATCCAACAGAGGCAGGGGAACACTGTCAAAGTTCTGGGAGAATTTTCTTAGCCCCTCCCATCACACAGGCCCTGAGGCGCGGGGTACTCTCACAAGGAGTGCAAAGTTTGGGAAGATGCTGAGGGAGTACCTTGCCGACCGTACCAACGTCCTCCGTGATTCCTCTGTGCCTTATAATTATTGGGTATCCAAGCTGGACACGTGGAATGAACTGGCTCTCTATGCCTTGGAGGTCCTGGCCTGCCCTGCCGCCAGCGTTTAATCAGAGCGGGTTTTTAGTGCCGCTGATGGAATTATAACTGATAAGCGCATCCGCCTGTCAACTGAAAATGCTGACAGGCTGATGTGGTGCCCTGCTACGCACAGGTGCCACAGAACCCAGTAGGGTGCATGGATGGACTTCTCCACAAGAGGCCCTCATTACATTCACACACCTCCACCCTACCACCTCAGACCACCAGAGGGAGCCCTTTAGGGATATATATATGGAGGGTGGACCCAGGCAGCTCAGTCAGAAGTTAGTACAGTTAGTTGTGAGGGAGCGTGCTGACGCTGAGAGCAGCGAAGACGCAGCTCATCTGCTGCTGCCGTAGTGAGGGCCCTGAGTGTGGCCGATGGCAAGGAGGAAAGGAGAGAGGAGTTGAGGGGGCAGAGGAGCGTACCAGGCTCACCCCGAAATATACACCGGACACCGAGTCCGCACCTACAGGGACCTTTACACCCAGTAGGGACCACTGGATACCTGGAGGACTATAAGTCTCAGGTCGACCAACGCTCACTACCGTACCAGGGCTTGGAGTAACGGAGGCCCCAGCATCCAGGGAGAGTGATCTCCAAGAGAAGGCACTACCACCAGGTCAGCAGGTGCAAGAGAGAGAGAGAGACAGTAATAAAGCCAGGCCTAGCTCCAGGCAGGTCAGAAGCTTAGCAAGTGGAAGCAACAGACCAGTAGGCCCTATACCCGCTCACTGGGGAGAGTCCAGAAGTGCACCCTGCGTACCGAGTACCCTGGACCATACCTGCATCTACACCAGTAAAGGTACCGAAGCGAACGCCCTGTGTGAGTGGCTGTCATTTCTTCCTGAACCGCCCTGGCCGTCTCTCCCCTGTACCACCATCCATTACCCCACGCTGCCCTGAGGCCCGCTCCACCTGTGGGGAGCCGTTCCATCACAAGCTGCCCTACCATCTGCCTCAGAGGACTGCTCCGCAGCAGCGGCTCCCTTTAGCCGCACTCCACAGGTGGCGCAACCATGGCCGACGACCAGCAAGTCGCCGGAGCACCGGTTAACGTTCCTGATGCCCAACTTGCACTGCACAGGCCGGAGCGGCCGCCCCACCAGCAGGGGTCGTGACTCCGTTGATACCCATGGCCCTGCCGTATATCCCTGGAGCGAAATGGCTTCCCCAGTATGATGGCAAACCACACACCCTGTCTGGATTCAAAAGAAAAATATGCGGTGTACTGGACATGTATTCTATGACTGGTAAGCAGAGAGCCGCTGTTGTGCTGGGACAATTGACTGGTGCCGCAGAGCGGGAAGTTGAAACCTGGCCAGCCGCAGACCAGGAATCAGTATCCATTATCTTTAAGAGACTGCAAACTGTGTTTGAAAACCACACTGAGACAGGTCTCCGGATGAGGTTATACCACTGCACCCAGAAACCTGAGGACAGTATCCGGGACTATGCCTGGCTCTTACAGGAAGCCTTGTGGGCCCTGAAACAGGTTAGTCCAGCCAGCATACAAGATGAGAATAAAATGCTGACAGAACAGTTCATCTGGGGGTTGAGGTCTCAGGAGGAGAGCAGAACCGTACGGTAGTGGGCCTTAGATCATCCAGACGCCACCTTTGACACCCTCAAGGACACGGATATTAAGGGTCTACAGCCCCTGGAAACATCAGGGACTGCTATCCAGCAGTACCAGGGTGTGGCCACCCCAGTGCCCGCAGCACCCACTGCTCCTTCATTGACGGCTGAAACAAAGATGCAAACAGTGCCCCCTAGCGAGCTGGACAACCTGTAATCTGAAGTGCGTCAGCTGAGTAAAACCCTGGCCACTGTCCTGAGCACCCTGCAGCTACAGTCGGAGCCCGAGCCGGAAGGAAGGATCCTACTCACCGACAGTCCTGAGGATGTCCCCTGGATAAGTAGAAGAAGGAGGACGACACCAACCCGTAGGAGGATGACACCACCCCGGAGGAGGACAACGCCACCCCGTGGGAGGACCAACGACCAACGTCGCCCCCTCCAGGAGACTTCATCTGCTACCGCTGCCACAAGGCAGGCCACACAGCGCAGAACTGTCCTTTAAACGAGCAAACCCTGGGGCCAAGGGCCGACACCCAGGAGTAAGTCAACCAGGCCCATCAAGCTGGTACCACCGGTTCGTAGGAAGAAGGCCTTTCCTGTCCATCGTGCTGGACGGCATAGCAATACCCGCGTTACTGGACTCCGGCTCACAGGTAACCATCATACCTGATGTCCTCTACAAAAGGTACTGGTCCGTAGATGAACTCCGCCCACCAGCCCCGAACCTCTCTGTGTATGCCTCTAACGGCCTTCCTCTTAACCTAGTAGGGGTTAAGGACATGACAGTGAAGGTTGGGAGAGTGGAACTAAAGGACCAAGGACTAATTGTCATAGAATCTAACCCTGGTGATACAGACTTGTATATGATACTTGGTACAAATATTGTTGGTAACTGTTTGGGAGAAGTGTTGTTTTTGCTCCAACAGAGTGCTGACACTGCCAAACCAGGGAAGAGGACGGTGCTCCAGAGAGAGATTCGAGCCCTCCTGTACCAGCAACAGGTAAAGCTAACAGGTGTTGAGATTGGTAATGTACGGGTGACAGACCCGATACCCATTGTGATTCCCTCAATGAGTGAAATGCTGATTTGGTGTAGGGCAGCAATAGGTCTCAAGGGACAGAACTACCAGGCGGAAGATGAGCCCATTAGCTCGGAGCACAGACCTACACTCTTGACTGCTAGAGGGGTAGTTGATGTATGCAATGGGAGGGTACCCATAAGTCTCCTAAATTGTGGGGAGGAGGAAGTTAAATTACTGTGACACCCGATAGCCCTCCCTGGGAATTGGGGTTACTCGGAGCCGGGTCAGTGTAGGTGTTACGGGGGATGCAGTCATGGCCTGGACCCGTTCCGTGCCCAGGGCAGTCACATAAAAAGATGTAATGGGCTTTCAATTAAGAGTGGTATTCGACTACACCACCTGCGGTTTCCGGTGATGGGCACCGGCGCTGCTTCAGTCCACTGAGGCCGGTGTTACGGGCAGCTAAGATGGGACGGCTCCCCACAGGCGGAGCAGGCCTCAGGGCAGTGTGAGGAAGGATGGTGGGTGCAGTGCCGCGCAGTAAATAACAGGCTGAGGCGGTGTGTGAAGTCATCCAGGGTTTTTACTCACATTCAGATGAACTTTAGCCGCAAAGCTTCTCTCTGCTACTCGCGGTGTACTGCTGCCACCGGGAAGGGGGTCCAGCACTTTCCAGGTAGATCAGGAGCACCTGTCGAGACCCCTCTGGTGTGTGTTCCTCTCCTTGGTAGGTCGTTCTCCCACTAAGTCTTCTCCTGACTATGTGTGGTTCGAACGTGGTGTAAGGCCGGGTCCCACTGGATAAACGCAGTGTAAGAGATACAGGTGGCATAGGCCGCTCCGTCCGTATCCCCCTGGGATCCTTTTGCCTGTGGAGCCTATCTCCTCTGCTCCCCTCCAGGCCTTCTTAGGTCAGGACCTTGACCGGGTAGAGACAGTGGTTAACTCTGACCCGCTCCTCGTCTCAAGGCCAGAGTACGAGGACCGTGTATCTACAGTCAGCTGCGGCCTTATGCTGGACTTTAGCGTATGACCACAATCAGAGACGAAGACCACAATCACTGACGAAGATCACAATCAAAGACCTTGAACTTAAGATGGCCGTAGATTAAATACGAAACAATATGTGTTTCCTAAAAGTGTGTCCTCCACCCTCACCCACTACATGGTTCGCCCTATCTTTTGGTTCCCCCCATCTCCTCTATCCCAGGCTGGGGCAGCACCCTGGTGCATTTAGGTCCCCTTCAGGACAGGAGTGGTGTAGTGTTGAGTGGTGAAGTGGTGTCCTGAGAGATGCTCCATCCTAACCTGGAAGAAGAGATACCACACCTCGAACTGAGGTGCAGTACCCCTGTGGCGACTGAACCTTCAGGGGCGCCACATTACCAAGATGCGCCACTGTTGCCAGGTTGTGTACTGTGAATGATGATGCCATACACCCAGTGGAATCCTTGACCCCACCAGATACAGTGGAGGACAATGACTCCGAAGCTCAGCTGGAGGATTGGTGTCAACAGCTCCATGTTGGGACTGACGCCACTCCTGTCCATCAAAAATAAGGTGTACACAGGGTGGTCGAGGAATACGAGCAGGTATTCAGCAAACACCCACTTGATTTTGGGAGGATTAAAGGGGTACAACACCATATACTCACAGGTGACCATCCACCCATCAAAGAACGTTACAGGCCCATACCACCAGCACACTAGCAGAAAGCGAAGGAAATGTTGCATGTCATGAAGAAAGCAGGGGTAATAAGAGATAGTTGTAGCCCCTGGGCAGCTCCCCTGGTCCTGGTCAGGAAAAAGGATGGAAGCATGAGGATGTGTGTAGATTACAGACAGGTAAACCGCATAACACATAAAGATGCATACCCTTTGTCCCATATAGAGGAATCCCTGGCTGCATTAAAGTCTGCAAATTACTTCTCTACCCTTGACCTCACTAGTGGGTACTGGCAAGTAACGGTTGCTGAGGAGGACCGGGAGAAGACGGCCTTCACTACTCCGATGGGGCTCTGCGAGTTCAACAGTATGCCGTTTGGACTCTGCAAAGCCCCTGTAACGTTCCATAGATTGATGGAGTGCTGTTTGGGACACCGTAACTTCCAGACCGTGCTGCTATACCTGGATGACGTGATAGTGTACTCCAAGCCGTATGAGGACCATTTGAAGCACCTGGCGGAGGTATTTGAAGCACTGTCCCGGTATGGGATGAAATTGAAGCCTTCCAAGTGCCACCTGCTCAAACAGAAGGTTCAGTACCTGGGGCACATCGTCAGTCCAGAAGGAGTAGCACCAGACCCGGAGAAGGTCACTGCCATCCGGAAATGTCCGGAACCGTAGAATCTCAAGGAGGTACGTCAGTTCCTGGGACTGGTCGGGTATTACCGGAGATTTGTAAAGGACTACACCAAAAAGGCAGCGCCTTTGCTAAATCTCCTGGTAGGACAGTCCAACAGAGGCAACCCCCCCCCCTTCCAGTGGGGTAAAGAGCAGGCTGAGTCCTTTGCAGTGATGAAAGAGATCCTGACTGGAGAAGAAATCCTGACTACAGCAAACCTTTCCTGCTGTACACTGATGCCAGCAACGAGGGACTAGGAGCTGTGTTAAGCCAGAAACAGTATGGCAAAGAGAACGTGATTGCCTATGCCAGCAGGAAGCTCCGTCCTACCGAGAGGAATCCAGAAAACTATAGCTCCTTCAAGTTGGAGCTCCTGGCCTTGGTCTGGGCCATCACTGAACGACTCAAGCACTACCTGGCCTCCACTAAGTTCACGGCCTATACTGACAACAACCCCCTGACACATCTAGAGACAGCCAAGTTGGGAGCTATGGAACAGCGTTGGATGGCCCGACTGTCAAACTATCAGTTCACCATCAAGTACCGGGCAGGCCACAAGAACGCCAACGCCGATGCCCTATCCAGAATGCCTCACTAGTCGGACACTGAAGAAGAAGTGGATGACCTGGAGGAGATTGAGCTACCTGCCTTCCATAGAAATGGGATGGTCCACGAGCAGCGTACCTCCAGGAGGTATCGTGGCAAGACGCTAAACCCTTTACCTCATCACAGTTGGAAGGAGACCCAGGACAGCGACCCAGTTGTCAGCCGTATCAAAGAACTGATAACCCAGGAAGGTTCCTCCCTGGAGAAGGACGCTTCTCCACAAGCCAAGCAACTGCGGAATGAGAGAAGCCGGCTGTTCATCTATAGAGAGAAGCTGTGCTGAACGGATATTAATCCTAGGACCCATGAGATGGTATGGCAGATCGTAGTGCCCAGGACAAACATCCAGATGGTGTTGGAGGCCTACCACGATCAAGCAGGGCACTTTGGCTGGAAGAAGCTAGAAACCCTCCTGTAGAGTCGGTTTTATTGGGTTGGAATGCGGAGCTCCATTGAGAGGTGGTGCCGGGATTGTGGACCCTGTAGCCTCAGAAGAAAAGACTACAGCAGCCAGAAAGCACCCTTGCAGTCCATCAAGACAACCCAGACCCTGGAGATCGTCGCCCTGGATCACGTCAAGCTGTCACCCAGCAGGTCGGGCTACTCTTATGCACTGACCATGGTGGACCACTACTCCCGGCTCCTGGTGGTAGCCCCCGTCAAGAAGCATACTTCTGCAGGCCCCATGGATACCCGGATAAGGTGCTGACGGATCAAGGCCCTGCCTTTGAATCCGAGTTGTTCAAGGAGTTTTGCCATCTGTACGGGTGTAAGAAGATTCGGACTATGTCGTACCACCCTCAAACTAACGGTCTATGTGAAAAGATGAACAATATCGTCATAGACCTGCTGAAGACCTTACCTCTAGAAGAAAGGAATCAGTGGCCAGACAAACTACCTGACCTGGTAGATCTGTACAATCACATACCTGTGAGTTCCACCAATTGTACTCCAGCGTACCTCATGAGAGCAAGACCCGGAAAGTTGCCCATTGACCTGGAGCTTGGAGTGGTAGAGCCAGAAGCAGACATGTCCACTGAAGACTGGGATATGACCCGACAGGAGCAGTGCAAGAGAGTACAGGCCTGTGTCGAAGACAGTCTAAATAAGGTGAGAGATAAGCAGGAAGCACAGTACAACAAGAGTGCACCCGCAGAACCCTTGACATCTGGAGAAGTTGTGCTGAAGCGAAAGAGAAGAAGCCACAAGCTTGACGACCAGTGGGAAAGAGAACCTTACACTGTGTTGGATTCCAGGTTTGACAATAGAAAAACCTGTCTAATTAGTAAGGATGGAGGTAAGACATCTTTAAGGCTATGTGCCCACCATGCAGAAATGCTCAGGATTTTTTCCTGAGCGTTTCTGCATCTCCCTGGCAGAAAAAAATGCATGCGGATTGTACATGCGTTTTCCTGCCAGTTACATGCGGAAGTGAAGTGTTCTTCACTTGCATTTCCGCATGCGGGTTGACAAGCGCTTTCCAAGCGATTTTAGCATCACTTGGAAAGTGCTTGTCAACTAGGTCACACTATATAAATCCATGCAAACAGCATGGACTTATATAGTGTGACCGAGAGAATGTCAAAAAATAAAAAAATAAATATATACTTACCCTCCGATGGCCCGTGCTGGCTTGCTTCACCGTCCCGGCTGCCGGCAGCGGTGCATTGAAGGACCTGCCGACGTCAGCGTCGCGTGACCTGTCACATGACTCTGACGTCAGCGCAGGTCCTTCATTCCATCGCGAAGTGCCGGGAAGCAAGGAGGAGCGCAGTGCGGGCCGCCAGAAGGTAAGTATACATTTATTTTTTATTTTATTCTTTTTTACAGCTTTTTTAATGGTACCTGGGTGTGGATGAGACTCTCCTCTCCTCTACAGCCGGATACCATCCGCACATTAGAACGTGCCAATTACGAAAGTACAGATACAGTCTTGCGGAATTGGCGCGTTCTAATGCAAGTCAATGTCGGCGAAAACGCAGCACTTCCGCAAAATAATGGGTAGTGCTGCGTTCTTTTCCGCAATGATAATCTGCAGTGGAAATTTCCGCAGCATGTGCACAGCACATGCGGATTATCATTGGGGGACATGGCAGGCCTTCTACCATGCATTTTTAAGCGTTTCTGCAGCGTTTTTGCCGCTGCGGAAACGCTTAAAAAACGCATCGTGGCCACACAGCCTAACAGTCTCAAGAGACCACTTGAAGTTGTGCCCAGGTCTATTGAAGCCACAGGAAGAAGTACCTCTTATAGTAACTGAAGAACCCAAAGAAGATGTACTCCATACTGTCTTAGGAGATTTCCCGGCAGATTGGCCTCAACTGGATGGAGCTGTAATAATACCTGTGAGGCACTTCTACCAGCAGCCAGAAGACTCTCCACTGCAAGTAAGACCTGTAAGTGCCCCAGAAGAGCCTGCTCAGGAAGAATCCCTGGAAGAAGATCACCAGTAGAAGCAGAGCCAGTAGGCCCAGTAACCAGTGTGCTTGCCAGTCCCATCGAGAGGCTAAGACAGTTCTACAATTTGCCCACACGTAGATCTGACAGAGTAGCAGACAGTGCAAACACAAACATCAACAACACCCCAGTACTACGTAGGTCAACACGCAGCACAAAAGGTCAGATCCCTGCCAGGTACCAGTAATAAGTTAGAAATGCCTGCAGTGTAAATAGTTACCCAGTTGGGTATTGCCTGTTATTGTTTATTGTATAAACTGAAATTAAATATATGTGTTTATTTAGTTACCCGTCAGGGTACAGAGACTTGTAGGCTGAGGACTGTGAGCAGCCCAAAAACTGTTCCTGTAAATAGTTGCACTCCCTGGAGTTCCCCTTAAGTGACCACAGAACAAAAACCCGTTTGGCGTGGCCGAAGACGTGGTCCAGCACCTGGATCACCTATGCCCTGTAGCCACGCCCAGGGCCTACGTTGAGGGTTTTCAGGCGGGTCCCTCATGTTCCTTCATCTGTGAAATGGACACCAGGTTACGGGACTTACTGTGACCTTATTATTGTTGTTGTTATTATTATAATTATTATAATTGTTATTTGTTAACCTGTTATAAATGCTTCAGTCCAGGAGTACTGAATTGTACTAGGGGGGAATGTGGCGCCCTGCTACGCACAGGTGCCACAGAAACCAGTAGGGTGTATGGATGGACGTCTCCACAAGAGGCCCTCACACATTCACACACCTCCACCCTACCACCTCAGACCACCAGAGGGAGCCCTGATAGGGATATATATATAGGGAGGGTGGAGCCAGGCAGCTCAGTCAGAAAAAGAGAGTGGTTCAGACAGAGTCAGTCAGAGTTGAGTGTTGAGTCTGAGAGTGTGCTGGCACTTAGACCAGCGAAGACGCAGCTCGTCTGCTGCTGTCGTAGTGAGGGCCCTGAGTGTGGCCGACCGCAAGGAGGAAAGGAGAGAGGAGTTGAGGGGGCAGAGGAACGTACCAGGCTCACTCCAAAATATACACCGGACACCGGGTCTGTGCCTACGGGGCCCCTTTATACCCAGTAGGGACCACTGGATACCTGGAGGACTACAAGTACCAGGTCGACCAACGCTGACTACCGTACCAGGGCTAGGAGTCACGGAGGCCCCAGGGTCCAGGGAGAGTGATCTCCAAGAGAAGGCCCTACCACCAGGTCAGCAGGTGCAAGAGAGAAAGAGACACAGTAATAAAGCCAGGCCTAGCTCCAGGCAGGTCAGAAGCTTAGCAAGTGGAAGCAACAGATCAGGAGGCCCTATACCCGCTCACTGGGAGAGTCCAGAAGTGCACCCTGCTTACCAAGTACCCTGGACCATACCTGCATCTCCACCAGTAAAGGTACCGAAGCGAACCCCCGTGTGAGTGTCTGTCATTTCTCCCTGAACTGTCCTTGCCGTCTCTCCCCTGTACCACCAACCATTACCCCACGCTGCCCTGAGGCCCACTCCACCTGTGGGGAGCCGTTCCATCACAAGCTGCCCTACCATCTGACTCAGAGGACTGCTCCACAGGTGGCGTCACGAACACTTTACAAATCCCCTTTAAATAATTCCCCTTTTGGGTGACCGCCCTGGGCCACGGACCGGGCCAGCCACCGTGATATCCCCCACCGGCATCCAGAGGCCCGGCTGCCGAGTACCCCATGGCCCTGGGGGCGCGTCAGAGACACTATTACTGTTTTTTTTACGTCAAAAAATGCCCAAAAAAGGTATTATACAGAGATTTGACCTGTGGAACTGCAAAACCACAGTTATACTTTTCTGGCCTACACCAGACTCTTTTAAACAGATATATTGGTGTCTGACCAGTCAGGGAGACACTATTACAGTTTTTTTTACGGTAAAAAATGCCAAAAAAAGGATAATACAGAGATTTGACCTGTGGAACTGCAAAACCACAGTTATACTTTTCTGGCCTACACCAGACTCCTTTAAACAGATATATTTCTGTCTGACCAGTCAGGGAGATACTATTACTGTTTTTTTTTACGGCAAAAATGCCAAAAAAGGATAATACAGAGATTTGACCCGTGGAACTGCAAAACCACAGTTATACTTTTCTGGCCTACACCAGAATCTTTCAAACAGATATATTGGTGTCTGAACAGTCACAGACACACTAAAAAAAATACAGGATTTAGATTAAAAAAAAAAGGATTTTTCCTGGCCCCTGAGACCGGGGAATAAGTCTAGCAATTTGACCAGCAGGAGCACACAGGACTGTAATGCAGTGTTTGTTGGTATAACCTCTGCTTCTCCTATACAGCCTGCTTGCCTGCCTGATATCTGGTATCGATATTAGTCCTGAGAAGGACTGTTTGTTTGATTTTGCAGGCTTTAGAGACCCTACACTACCTATTTCACAGTATAAATCTCTCCCTAGGTCAGCAGCACTCTCCCTGTACTGTCTGATCCGGAGCGACTGTGTCCAAGATGGCGGCGCCCGGTTTTAAATGCTCGAGGTGACGCTGTGCGGCCAGCCAATCACTGTAATGCCCACAAACAACATGGCTGCGGCATTACAGTGACTGGCTGGCAATCCCTGCATGTTCATTGGCTCTGTAAAGAGCGCCAAACATGCAGGGCGGAGACCTGAGCTCCCGCCCGAGTAAACCGGAAATGCTCGGTGCTCGCCGAACATCCCGAGTAGTGAGATGCTCGGGCGAGTACTGAGCAGTGTCGAGCATGCTCGCTCAACACTAGCTTTTATATATACAGATTGACAACAATTTGCTGTCATCTATAATACCATACTGAGAATTTTGTGCAATAAATGTGGCAATTCAAGTATGCCATTGAGTTTATATAATAGATAACTTCAGCAACCTATTTTTTTAATTTTATTAGGTAATTAAAGTTATATTTTTATTCACATCCTTTTTTTCCCCTTTACCTTCCCTCACTATATATGGGGCATATACATACCAAGATGGGGCCAGGATGAGGGACATATATACCAGGATGGAGGACTTATACATAATCAGGGTGTGACAGCACCATCAGGAGGTCGTCCTTCATATCCTTGATAGGTACAAGAACACACAAGAGGTTTCCTGTCCCTATCAGGGACAGACGCAGAAGAGGTGAACTTATAGTTTCCAGTCAAGCAGGTGCTCCTGATGTTGGACACGGGAGGATCAGGATGGGATCATCGCATCTCTCTCCTTCTGTGGCGCCCCTGAGGGTTCAGTCGCCACAGAGGTACTGCACCTCACCCAGAGGTGTGGTGTCTCCTTCTCTCAGGTAACGAGGGAGTGCTGCCCGGAACCCCAACACCTGCGTTCAACACTACACTGCTCCAGGCCGGCTGGAAGGGCAAGATGCATGTGCGCAGCTGCTGAGCCCTGTTCCCTGGCTGGAGTGGGGGGAACCAAAGGGTAGGGGGAGCCAGTAGTGGGTGTGGGTGGAGGAAGCAGTAAAGGGGAGGAGAAGAGAGTGTTAGTCAGTCAGGGAGCAGAGTCTCTTTAGGAGCACTGCTCCACAAGCAGAGCCCAGTCCTAGAGGCCCAGGAGGGGAGCAGAGGAGTAGGCTCCGTTCTAGTAAAAGGGATCCCAGGGGTACGGCGAGTGCAGGACGGCACCTGTACGCCCCGAATCTGTCAGAAGACAAGATGGATCGTAGGCCGCAAGAAGGGAACCGGCCCCTGGACCAGTCGTATTACTCCAAGTCCCGGCTGGAAAAACCGGAGGCTTCTGGCTTATATAGTTCAGTTGCCAAATCCTCATTCTAATCCCCGTGAGGGTCAAGCAGGTCCGGGAACTCCAGTGAGACAGGAGGGACTTCAGAGCACCCGAGCGGGTCTGTGAGTGGGGAAGTGCAGGGCAGGAGGCAGAAGACCCAGCGTGAAGTCGGTCTAGAGAGGAACATTAGGAAAGCGGGGTTCCGTCAGGTGCTCCTAACCTACCTGAGGAAGAGCTGAACCCCCGGTCTGGTGAACGCAGCGCGACGTGGGAGGCTGGCTCCCGCGCAGTGTATCAGTGGAACGTACATGAGAACTGTGAGTAAAGACTCGGATGACTGCACCGCACTGCCTCTGTCCATTATTTCAGCTGCGCCATCTTTCCCCCTGCACTACAACGCCCAGCACAACCAACGATATCTACACTGCCCTGGAGCTAGCTCTTCCTGTGGAGAGCCACACCATCCCTGCTGCAGTAACATCAGTTTCAGAGGACTGCTCCGCAGTGGCGGCTCCCTTTGGCCGCATTGCACAGGTGGCGTCACGAACTTTATAAATCCCCTATAAATAGAAAACCCCTTTTTATTGACCGCCCTGGGTCACGGACCGGGCCAGCCACTGTGATATCCCCCACCAGCATCCATAGAGGCCCGGCTGTCGAGTACCCCACGGCCCAGGGGGTGCGTCACTTCTTCCTGCCGTGGGTCCGGAGGCCGACACCGCACTGATCGAGGGGTCCCTCATACTGTCCATTTGAGCTATGGCTCCTGAGGTGTACCACTTCCCCCTTAGGGGGTTCTCGGTTCGCACTGCTCTGTCCCTGCACATCTCCCGTGCGCAGTGAAGATTGAATGCAGGAGCACTTCCGGTTACAGAGGTGATGACGCACAGACCTCCAGTACCCGGCGTGCGTTCCACCGCACTTTGGAAATTTGAAAAAAAGAGCGCCAAATCTTAATTAAAGTGGAAATTCTTTTTGACGATTAAGATAGAAGACAGGTGAAATAATACTATTTAGGGTGTTTTCAGAGGGGAGCTGAGGTTACCAATGCATCCAGACTGCCAGCTATAGAAGGACAAACCACAGATCATTCTGATACCCCTGCTGATCCCCCGGTAAAAGTCAGTTATCTGGATGTTCCCTTTTTTCTCACACACTGATTCCATCTGTCATCTGTAGTATTTTATACGATCTTGATTCTGATTTGTTCCTTATAAGATAAGGAGATTCCCAAAACATCTATGACACCTTCTGCACCTAAGAAAAAGGGGAAAAATGTGCCATATGTAACACAAAACTACCGGACACATATGGGAAACAATTATGCCCGGAGTGTGTTGCCAAGGTGGTTAAAGAGGAATATTCCTCCTTTATAACTGACCTAAGGGCCATAATTAGAGAAAAGGTCCAGAATTCAGTAACGGAATTAGTCTCCCCATAATCCTCACAGATTGCTCTCAGGCAAGTGACGCGCCTCCTGGGCCGTGGGGTACTCGGCAGCCGGGCCTCTGGTTGCTGGGGTATATCACGGTGGCTGGTCTGGTCCATGACTCAGGGCAGTCAGTGAAAAAGGGGGATAGATATGGGAGATTTGGACAGTTCGTGAATGCGGCTAAGGCAGGGCCGGCGTCAGCACCCGGCGCACCCGGGCAAATGCCGGGGCCCTGAGCAGGCAGAGGGGCCCACTGGCGGTCGCGCACCCCGCTGGGCTATGGGCGGAGGAGAGCGGTGTCAGTGCCCGCCCTTCTCCGCCGCTTGCTCAGGGCCCCGGCAGCCGGATACTTACCTCTCCCCGTGCCTCCGCAGATCAGCTGTCTTCCTGCTCTGCGCTCCCTGTGACGTCTCAGGTCAGAGGGCGCGGTGACGTCTTTACACCGCGCCCTCCCCTGAGCCGTCACAGGGAGCGCTGAGCTGGAAGATGCCGACAACGCTGGAGTCCGGACCCGAGCAGCGGGCAGCGGGTAGCAGAAGGGAGGTGAGTATTTGATTTTTTTTTTTTAATGTATGGAGCCGGCATGGGGCAGTATAAAGAGAAGGGGGGGGGGCATCCTGCATGGGGCATTATAAAGAGAAGGGGGGGGGCATCCTGCATGGGGCATTATAAAGGGGGGGGGACATCCTGCATGGGGCATTATAAAGAGAGGGGGGGACATCCTGCATGGGGCATTATAAAGAGAGGGGGGGGACATCCTGCATGGGGCATTATAAAGAGGGGGGGGCATCCTGCATGGGGCATTATAAAGAGGGGGGGTGACATCCTGCATGGGGCATTATAAGGGGGGGGGCAGCCTGTATGGGGCATTATGTGGGGGGTAACAGCCTGCATGGAGCATTATAAGGGGGGGGACAGCCTGTATGGGACATTATGTGGGGGGTAACAGCCTGCATGCAGCATTATATGGGGGCCAGTATCCTGTATGGAGCGTTATAAGGGAACCGGTATCCTGTATGGAGCGTTATAAGGGGACCGGTATCCTGTATGGAGCGTTATATGGGGGCCAGTATCCTGTATGGAGTTTTATAAGGGGACCAGTATCCTGTATGGAGCGTTATATGGGGGCCAGTATCCTGTATGGAGTTTTATAAGGGGACTAGTATCCTGTATGGAGCGTTATATGGGGGCCAGTATCCTGTATGGAGCGTTATAAGGGGACCGGTATCCTGTATGGAGCGTTATATGGGGGCCAGTATCCTGTATGGAGCCTTATATGGGGGCCAGTATTCCGCATGGAGCCTTATATGGGGGTCAGTATTCCGCATGGAGCCTTATATGGGGGCCAGTATTCCGTATGGGGCCTTATATGGGGGCCAGTATTCCTTATGGGGCCTTATATGGGAGCCAGTATTCCGTATGGGGCCTTATATGGGGGCCAGTATTCTGTATGAAGCGTTATATGGGGGCCAGTATTCTGTGTGGAGCGATTCACCGGTTTGGAATTTACAATAGATATATCTCATGTAATGTAAGAAGTGAAATCTTTGCATTGTACTATATATATATATATATATATATATATATATATATATATATATAATATATTTCTCCGCCGTATCTCTGCATCATGAATCGTGGTATGTGTTAAAGGGGCCCACTGAGACTCTTTCGCCCGGGGCCCAGAAAAACCTGGAGCCGGCCCTGGGCTAAGGGGTGCAACCGCTGCAGAGCAGTCCTCTGGAGCTGGTGTTATGGCAGCAGGGATGGTGTGGCTCTCCACATGTAGAGCTAGCTCCAGGGCAGTGTGGGGTGTAATGGATGGTGGTGCAGGGGAGAGACGGCAGGACGGTACCGGAGGAAAGATGGACACTCACACGGGGGTAAGCTTCAGTTCCTTTACTGGTGATGCTGCAGGCACGGTCCAGGGTACTCCAGGTGAAGAACACACTTTTGGACTCTCTCCAGTGAGCGGGTATAGGGCCTCCTGATCCATTGCTTTCTTCTCTAAGCTTCTGACCTGCCTGGAGCTAAGCCTAGCTTGGTTACTGTCTCTCTTGGCACCTGCTGACCTAGTGGTAGGGCCTTCTCTTTGGAGATCACTCTCCCTGGACGCTGGGACCTCCGTGACTCCTAGCCCTGGTACTGTAGCCAGCATTTGGTGAACCTTTAGTCCTCCGGGGTTCCAGTGGTTCCTACTGAGTATAAATGTCCCTGTAGGCTCGGACCCGGTGTCCGGTATATATATCGGGGTGAGCCTGGTATGCTCCTCTGCCCCCTTGCTACTTCTTCCTTCTCCTCTCGCCTTCGACCCACTCAAGGCCCTCACTAGGCCTTCACACGTGCTGTAGGCCTTGGCTCGCTTAAGCACAGCAGCCAGCTCGCTGCCTCTTCACTGCTCTCCGATCGTCAGCACACTCTCTGCTCACTCTGAGCTGTGTTCCTCTGTCTCTGAACACTGACTGAACTCTAACCCTGCTGCCTAGCTCCACCCTCTCTTTATATATCCCTAATGGGCTCCCTCTGCTGGTCTGAGGTGGTAGGGTGGAGGTGTGTGAATGTGTGAGGGCCTCTTGTGGAGAAGTCCATCCATGCAGCTTTTTGGGTTCTGTGGCACCAATGCACAGCAGGGCGCAACATTCCCCCCTAGTAAAACTCAGTACTCCTGGACTGAAGCATTTTTTCAAAACAGGTTAACAATTAACATTTCTTCCCTTTAAGGGAGCCACTTTTCTTAAACGTTACAGGTAACATTATAATACAATAATTACAATTATAAATAACAATAAAGTTACAGCACGTTCCGTAACTTGGTGTCCATTTCACCGATGGACGAACATGAGGGACCCGCCTGAAAACCCTCAACGTAGGCCCTGGGAGTGGCTACAGGGCATAGGTGATCCAGGTGCTGGACCACGTCTTCTGCCACGCCAAACGGGTTTTTGTTCTGTGGTCGCTTAAAAGGCACTCCAGGGAGTGCAACTATATACATGACAGTTTTTGGGCTGCTCACAGTCCTCAGCCACCGAGTCCTTGTACCCTTACGGGTAATTAAATGCAACAAGAAAAGTGTCCATGTCACCTAAATTGTCCATTGTAAGGCAAAAATACATTAATACATACATGAAAATTACACAAGAACAATCAGACCCCAAGGGGCAACTATTTATACTTTCAGAGTTTCTCTTCCTACTCTCTGTATCTGACAGGGGTCTGACCCTGCGTGCTTCGTGTTGACCTACGTAGTACTGGGATGCGTGTGGTACTGGTGTTTGTACTACCTCCCATTCTGTCAGTTCTAGGTGTGGAGGGACTGCAAGACTGCCTTAACCTCTCTACGGGACTGGCAAGTGTACCATTGGCTGGGCCTTCTTGCTCTGCTACAACCGGGGATCCTTCTTCTGGGGATTCTTCCTGAGCAGGCTCTTCTGTGGCACCTACAGCTTCTACTTGCTGTGGAGGGTCTTCTGGCTGTTGGTAGAAGTGTAGCACAGGTATTATTACTGCTCCCCCTAGTTGGGGACAATCTGCCGGGAAATCTCCTAATTCAAAAGGTATTACCGCTTCTTTAGGCTCCTCCGGTACGATGGGAGGCTCTTCTTCCTGGGGCTTTAGCGGTCCTGGACACAACTTCAGATGGTCTCTAGATACCGTTGCAGTCGTTCTTCCTCCGTCCTTGGTAATTAAACAGGTCTTCCTGTTATCAAATCTTGAATTTAACACAGTGTAGGGTTCCCTCTCCCACTGGTCATCAAGTATGTGGTTTCTTCTTTTTCTCTTTACTACAACTTCTCCAGGTGAAAAGGGTTGTGCTGGTGCACTCTTGTTGTACTGTGCTTCCTGCTTGTCTCTTACCCTATTCAGACTGTCTTCGACACAGGCTTGTACTCTCCTGTACTGTTCCTGTCGCGTCATGTCCCAGTCTTCAGTGGACATATCTGCTTCGCGTTCTACTACACCAAGCTCCAGGTCCATGGGCAACTTTCCGGGTTTTGCTCGCGTGAGATATGCTGGAGTACAATTGGTGGAACTCACAGGTATGTGGCTGTACAGATCTACCAGGTCAGGTAGCTTGTCTGGCCACTGGTTTCTTTCTTCTAGCGGTAAGGTCTTCAACAGGTCGATGACTATGTTATTCATCTTTTCACATCACCCATTGATTTGGGGGTGGTACGGTGTAGTCCGGATCTTCTTACACCCGTACAGATGGCAAAACTCCTTGAACAATTTGGCTTCGAAGGCAGTGCCTTGATCTATCAGCACCTGCTCCGGGTATCCATGGGGCCTGCAGAAGTACGCCTGAAACATCTTCGCCGCAGTTTCTGCCGTCAGATCCTTGACGGGGGCGACCACCAGGAACCGGGAGTAGTGATCCACCCTGGTCAGGGCATAGGAATATCCTGACCTGCTGGGTGACAGCTTCACATGATCCAGGGCCACGATCTCCAAGGGTCGAGTTGTCTTGATGGGTTGCAGGGGTACCTTCAGGCTGCTGTAGCCTTTTCTTCTGGGGCTACAGGGTCCACAATCCCTGCACCATCTCTCTATGGAACTGCGCATTCTAACCCAATAAAACCAACCTTTCAGCAGGGTTTCTAGCTTCTTCCAGCCAAAGTGTCCTGCTTGATCGTGGTAGGCCTCCAACACCATCTGGATGTCCGTCCTGGGCACTAAGATCTGCCATACCATCTCATGAGTCCTGGGGTTAACGTACCTTCGGAACAGCTTCTCTCTATAGATGAACAGCCGGATTCTCTCATTCCACAGCTGCTTGGCTTGTGAAGACGCGTCCTTCTCCAGGAAGGAACCTTCCTGGGTTATCAGTCCTTTAATATGGCTGACAACCGGGTCCCTGTCCTGGGTCTCCTTCCAGCTGTTGTGAGGCAAAGGGTTTAACGTCTTACCGCGAGGCCTCCTGGAGGCTCGTTGCTCGTGGACCATTCCATTACGGTGGAAGGCAGGTAGCTCAATCTCCTCCAGGTCATCCACTTCTTCTTTGGTGTCCGATTGGTGAGGCATCCTGGACAGGGCATCGGTGTTGGCATTCTTGCGGCCTGCCCGGTACTTAATGGTGAACTGGTAGTTTGACAGCCGAGCCATCCATCGTTGTTCCATGGCTCCTAACTTGGCTGTTTCCAGATGAATCAAGGGGTTATTATCAGTGTAGGCAGTGAACTTACTGGAGGCTAGGTAGTGCTTGAACCGCTCGGTGATGGCCCAGACCAGGGCCAGGAACTCCAACGTGAAGTTGCTAAAGTTCTCTGGGTTCCTCTCGGTCGGGCGGAGCTTCCTGCTTCCATAGGCGATCACCTTCTCTCGGCCATTCTGCTTCTGACTTAACACAGTTCCTAATCCCTCGTTGCTGGCATCAGTGTACAGCAGGAACGGTTGGCTGTAGTCAGGGTAGGCTAGGATCTCTTCGCCGGTCAGGATCTCCCTCATCACCTCAAAGGATTCAGCTTGCTCCTTACCCACTGGAACGGGGGGTTTCTGCCTCTCCCGGACTGTCCTACCAGGAGATCTTGCAAAGGCGCCGCTTTCTTGGTATAGTCCTTCACAAACCTCCGGTAATACCCGACTAGTCCCAGGAACTGACGTACCTCCTTGAGGCTCTTCGGCTCCGGCCATTTCTGGATGGCAGTGACCTTCTCCGGGTCTGGTGCTACTCCTTCTGAACTGACGATGTGCCCCAGGTACTGTACCTTTCGCTTGAGCAGGTGGCACTTGGAGGGCTTCAGCTTCATCCCATACCGGGACAGCGACTCAAATACCTCTGCCAGGTGCTTCAAATGGTCCTCGTAAGTTTTGGAGTACACTATCACGTCATCCAGGTATAGCAGTAAAGTCTCGAAGTTGCGGTGTCCCAGGCAGCACTCCATCAATCTCTGGAATGTTCCGGGGGCGTTGCAGAGTCCGACCGGCATACTTTTGAACTCGCAGAGTCCCATTGGGGTAGTAAAGGCCGTCTTCTCCCGATCTTCCGCAGCAACAGCTACTTGCCAGTACCCACTAGTGAGGTCAAGGGTGGAGAAGTAATTTGCAGACTTTAATGCAGCCAGGGATTCCTCCATACGGGCAAAGGTATGCATCTTTATGTGTTATGCGATTTTCCTGTCTGTAATCTACACACATTCTCATGCTTCCATCTTTTTTCCTGACCAGGACCAGGGGAGCTGCCCAGGGGCTACAGCTATCTCTTATTACCCCTGCCGTCCTCATGTCGTGCAACATTTCCTTCGCCTTCTGGTAGTGTGTTGGTGGTATGGGCCTGTAACGTTCTTTGATGGGTGGATGGTCACCTGTGGGTATATGGTGTTGTACCCCTTTAATCCTCCCAAAGTCAAGTGGGTGTTTACTGAATACCTGCTCGTATTCCTGAACCACCCGGTATACACCCTGTTTCTGATGGGCAGGAGTGGTGTCTGTCCCAACATGGAGCTGTTGACACCAATCCTCCACCTGGGTTCCCGGGTCATTATCCTCCACTTCGTCTGGTGAGGTTGAGGACTCCACCGTGTGTATGGAGTTGTTATCTACTGTGTACAGTTTGGCAACAGTGGTGTAGCGTGGTAATCTAACCTCGTCCTCCCCATAGTTTAGTACGGGCACCCTCCCATTGCGTACATCCACTACCCCTCTGGCAGTCAAGAGTGTAGGTCTATGCTCCGAGCTAAGGGGCTCAACTACCACCTGGTAGCTCCGTCCTTTGAGACCTATTGCAGCTCTACACCAAATCAGCATCTCACTCATCGGGGGGATCACAGTAGGTATTGGGTCTGTCACCCGTACATTACCAATTTCACCACCTGTTAGCTTTACCTGTTGCTGGTACATAAGGGCTCGGATCTCTCTCTGGAGCACCTTCCTCTGCCCTGGTTTGGCAGTGTCGGCCATCTGGTGGAGCAAAAACAACACTTCTCCCAAACAGTTACCGACAATATTTGTGCCAAGTGCCATATACAAGTCTGTATCATCAGGATTAGTCTCTACTACAATTAGTCCCTGGTCCTTCAGTTCCACTCTTCCCACCTTTACTGCCACATCCTTAACCCCGACTAGGTTAAGGGGAAGGCCATTGGAGGCATACACGGAAAGGTTTGGAGCTGGTGGGCGAAGTTCGTCTATGGACCAGAACCTTTTGTAGAGGACATCTGGCATGATGGTTACCTGAGATCCAGTGTCCAACAGGGCAGGAGTCACGATGCCGTCCAGCACAATGGACAGGAAAGGTCTTCCTCTCACGAACCGATGGTACCAGTTTGATGGGCCTGCTTGATTCACTACTGGGTGTCGGCCCTCGGCCCCAGAGTTTGCTCGTTTAAAGGACAGTTCCGCACTGTTTGTCCTGCCTACTGGCAGCGGTAGCAGATGAATTCTCCTGGAGGGTGACGTTGGTCATTGGTCCTCCCACGGGGTGGCGTTGTCCTCCTCCGGGGTGGCGTTGTCCTCCTATGGGGTGGCGTTGTCTTCCTTCTTCTTCTCATCCAGGGGACATCCTCAGGGCTGTCGACTCGGGCTCCTCCTGTAGCTGCAGGATGCTCAGGACAGTGGCCAGGGTTTAACTTAACTGGCGCACTTCAGAGCGTAGGCTGTCCAGCTCGCTAGGGGGCACTGTTTGCATCTTTGTTTCAGCCGTTAATGAAGGAGCAGTGGGTGCTGCAGGCACTGGGGTGTCCCCACCCTCGTAACGCTGGATAGCAGTCCCTGATGTTTCCAGGGGTTGCAGACCCTTTATAGCCATGTCCTTAAGGGTGTCAAAGGTGGCATCTGGATGATCTAGGGCCCACCACCGTGCAGTTCTGCTCTCTTCTTGGGACCTCAAACCCCGGATGAACTGTTCCGTCAGCATTTTATTTTCATTCTGTATGCTGGCTGGACTAACCTGTTTCAGGGCCCGCAGTGCTACCTGTAAGCGCCAGGCGTAGTCCCGGACATTGTCCTCGGGTTTCTGGACACAGTGGTAGAACCTCATCTGGAGATATGTCTCAGTGCGGTTTTCAAACACAGTTTGCAGCCTCTTAAAGATGATGGATACCGATTCCTTGTCTGCGGCTAGCCAGGTTTCAACTTCCCGCTCTGCGGCACCAGTCAATTGTCCCAACACGACTGCAGCTCTCTGTTTGCCAGTCAAAGAATACATATCTAGCACACTGCATATTCTTCTCTTGAATCCAGACAGGGTGTCTGGTTTGCCGTTATACTGGGGGAGCCACTTCGCTCCAGGGATATACGGCAGGGCCATAGGTAATAACGGGGTCTCGACCTATGCTGGTGGAGCGGCCGCTCCGGCCTGTGCAGCGCCGGGCGCAGGTTGGGCATCAGGAGCGTTAACCGGTGCTCCGGCGGCTTGCTGGTCGTCGGCCATTGTTGCGCCCCCCCTAGTGAACCGGAGCCTACCTTCTTCACTTTCTTTACCAGGTAGGCCGCAGCTCCGCGGGTGACGGTCTTCTTCCAGGACCTTGCGTCGCTTGCGTCTGACATCAGAGCGCCCTCTGGCTCCTTCCAGGACCTGACGCTTCCTGGTTCGACGTCAGGGGCGGGGCGTGTCCTTGGCTTCGTACGCTTTAGCAATTACGCCTCCCAGGTTCCCGCGGTTACGCCCCTCTCCTTCCCGTGCTGCAGCGCGATAATGGCGGCGATCCTCACCGCAGTTTAACACACACTTCAGTTCAATAAAGGCGCACAGTACCCGGTGGCAACGGGCACGAAATCCTGTTTGTGACGCCAAGGCTGATGCGCGCCCTAGGCCGTGGGGTGCTCGGCAGCCGGGCCTCTGGTTGCTGGGGGATATCACGGTGGCTGACCCGGTCCGTGACCCAGGGCGGTCAGTGAAAAAGGGGTATAGATATGGGGGATTTGGACAGTTCGTGACGCCATCTGTAGAATGCGGCTAAGGGGTGCAACCGCTGCGGAGCAGTCCTCTGGAGCTGGTGTTATGGCAGCAGGGATGGTGTGGCTCTCCACAGGTAGAGCTAGCTCCAGGGCAGCGTGGGGTGTAATGGATGGTGGTGCAGGGGAGAGAGGGCAGGACGGTACCGGAGGAAAGACGGACACTCACATGGGGGTAAGCTTCAGTTCCTTTACTGGTGATGCTGCAGGCACGGTCCAGGGAACTCCAGGTGAAGGGCGCACTTTTGGACTCTCCCCAGTGAGCGGGTATAGGGCCTCCTGATCCGTTGCTTTCTTCTCTAAGCTTCTGACCTGCCTGGAGCTAGGCCTAGCTTGGTTACTGTCTCTCTTGGCACCTGCTGACCTGGTGGTAGGGCCTTCTCTTTGGAAATCACTCTCCCTGGACACTGGGACCTCCGTGACTCCTAGTCCTGGTACTGTAGCCAGCGTTTGGTGAACCTGGGACCTGTAGTCCTCCAGGGGTTCCGGTGGTTCCTACTGAGCATAAATGTCCCTGTAGGCGTGGACTCGGTGTCCGGTATATATATCGGGGTGAGCCTGGTATGGTCCTCTGCCCCCTTGCTACTTCTTCCTTCTCCTCTCGCCTTCAGCCCAGTCAAGGCCCTCACTAGGCCTTCACACGTGCTGTAGGCCTTGTCTCGCCTAAGCACAGCAGCCAGCTCGCTGACTCTTCACTGCTCTCCGAGCGTCAGCACGCTCTCTGCTCACTCTGAGCTGTGTTCCTCTCTGTCTCTGAGGTGGTAGAGTGGAGGTGTGTGAATGTATGAGGGCCTCTTGTGGAGAAGTCCATCTATGCACCCTTCTGGGTTCTGTGGCATCAATGCACAGCAGGGCGCCACACAAGAAAGAGATGGAATCCAGTTCAGAGGAGGAAGAATTCTCAGGTTACATGGACCCTGAACAGAAGGAATGGATTTATCGCAGTCCCCCCAAATATCTTTTCTCTGGGGAAGACACTGACACACTTTAATTAGCCGTGAGAAATACAATGAAGGTTGGGGATACTCACCAGCCCTCCTCGGTACAGGATGAAATATTTGAAGGTTTAAGAAGAATATTTGGAGGTTTAGGAAACTGTATGAACAGAGAATTTCCAGTTAATAAACACATAAAAGCCATGATCCTAGAAGAGTGGGAAGAAGTGGAAAAGAGACTAATCATCCCAAGAAATTTCAAATCACATCTACCGTTTGAGCCAGAGGAGATAAATTTACTGGAAGAGGTCCCTAAATTTGATATCCCTACAGACAGGGTAGCAAATAAAACATCCATCCTATTTGAGGACTCATCATGCTTGAAGGACCCTATGGACAGAAAAGCAGACGGTCTTCTCAAGAAAACTTGGGAAACCTCTGTTGCAATAATTAATGCTAACATAGAGGGTACCACTGTAGCAAGATCCATGAATATATGGATAAGGGACTTAGAAGGTCATCTAAGGAAGAAGACATTCAAAATTGAGATCCCTGAATCCATTCCATTCCTTAAAATGGCAACAGGATTTATGGCTGACGCCTCAGCCGAGTCAATTAGATTTGCCGCAAGAAATGAAGCTAGCAATATGGCATAAAATCTGGTCAAGGGATAGCCACTCCAAAAACAAATTGTGTTCCACTCCCTTTTCCGGCCTTCGAGTATTTGGTCCAGTACTGGACGACATTCTAGAAAGAACCTCAGACTAGAAAAAGGCACTTCCAGAAGACAAACCTAAAAAAGTATCGGCCTTTCTGAGGCCTCGTTCCCATCAAAAATCAGAATACATGGGGAAAAAATCAGATCTCATACCCGGAAGACGGAAAATCTTCCTAGGAATCCTACTGGATTCAGAACAACAAATGTCCTTCTTACCAAGCAAAAAAGGAAAGAACTCAGAGATTTCTAGCTTTCTGAAGGCGATCACGGGTCTCCATCAGAGAAAGTATGAAAATTTTAGAATTAATGACAGGTTCTATACAAGGTATTCGGTGGAGTCAATTCCACTCCAGACAACTACAACATCAGATTCTGACAGCCTGGAACAGAAGTATAGATGGGCTAGACAAGAAAATAAACGTCTGTGATTACAAAGAAGTCATTTACATGGTGGACTTTGAGGACCAACCTACGGGAAGTGGTTATGTGGAAGTTGTCTAAATTTGTAACAGTCACCACAGACGCAAGTGAAAGTGGCTGGGGGGTCCATGTAAAGGATCAGTACCTACACGGTACCTGGCAAAGACAGGATCTTCCGAGGTCATCAAAACTCAGAGAGCTTCAGGCAGTCTGGGAGACGTTAAAAAGGTGTCGGGAAAGTCTAAAGGACCAACTCATCAGAAGTCTGTCAGACAATATCATGACAGTTGCCTTCCTCAGACATGAAGGGGTACCAAGACATCACCATCTTCAAGCTTTAGAAGGGAAGATCTTCTCAGAAGGTAGAAGAAACAGTTCTATCAGTGACAGCGATACACCTGGAGGGGTCTCAGAATTCTGTGGCAGATTTTCTCAGTGGGATAACATTTTAACAGTCAGAATGGGAACTGAACTGTGAAGAATTCCATCACATAATACATCGATGGGGTACTCCTTAGTTAGATTTGTTCACCATGAGAAAAAACACAAAAACAGCAAACTTCTTCTCCCTTAAACCAAAAGACAGGCCGACAGGGGTAGTTTCCTTGTCCAAGAAATGGGATATGGATCTAGCATATGGTTTTCTTACCTTGCCACTAATTCCAGCAGTGCTAAGGAAGATACAGGAGGACCAAGCCAAGGTAATAGCAATACTACCTTTTTGGCCCAGGAGAAGTTGGTTTCCTTTGCAGAAAAAAAAGATGTCCCTAGAAGATCCCATCATCCTACCAGAGAGACAACGTCCAGGGACCGATATACCATCCCAATGTGAAGTTCCTGCAACTGTCTGCCTGGATCCTGAAAGGCAGATCTTGAGATCTAAAGGGCTTTCAGACTCCGTCATATCAACTATGCAAAATAGTAGGAAGCCAGTAACATCGGCAATATACAGAAAAATCTGGAGGAAGTTTTGTGCACAGTATCAAGAAACGAGGACAGAAATCTCTAGTCCTAATATTCCATAAATATTAGAGTTTCTACAGACGGGATTTGATAAACGCCTGATACCTAGCACCTTAAAAGTGAAAATTGCAGTCTTGAGTGCCTTCATGGTCTATCCACAAGCAGGTCATCCATGGATTGAGAGATTCATTAATGCCACAAGTAGGATGAGACTTACAGTTAAAGCCTATGTCCCACCATGGGATTTAAATATAGTCCTAAACGTCTTATGCAAACAACCATACGAGCCTCTCGAAAGTTCAAGCATAAAATTTCTCTCCCTAAAAACTGCCTTCCTGGTCTCCATAACTACAGCAAGACGGATAGGGGAGATACAAGCATTTTCTATCAAAGATCCATACCTAATCTTAGATGACTGCATTAACCTCAGGCTAGATCCAGCTTTCCTGCCAAAATTAGTAACAACTTTCCACATGAGCCAGGAGATAGTCTTACCCTCTTTTTGCCAACACCATAAAAATAGTCAAGAACTGACTTTTCACTCCTTAGACGTCAGAAGAGTAATCCTCTAATACCTGGAAACAACAAAGGCCTGGTGAATAGATCCCAATCTGTTCATACAGTTTGCAGGTAAAAACGGGGAAAAAGATGTCAAAAGCAACACTGGCAAAGTGGGTTAGTCAGTGATCAGCCTGGCCTATTCTTCAGAAGGAAGATCTCCTTCGGATAACACAAGAGACCATTCTACTAGAGCGGTGGCCACATCATGGGCAGAACGAGCAGGGGCCTCAGTGGACCAAATCTGCAGAGATGCAACATGGACAAATCTTAACACCTTTTGCAGACACTATAAACTGGACATTTTATCAGGCCAAAAAATGGCCTTCAGAAGAAAGGTCCTCCAAGCAGTAGTTTCGCCCTGAATGTATACTCTGGTATTCTCCTGATGGTGCTGTCAGGAGGGATGTCCTGGCAAGTAGGCATTAGTCCTACCGGGAATAGGTTTTTCATGCAAATCATGCATCGGGGCCCGACAGACTGTAGTTACCCCACTGCTCCCAAGACCTCCTCCTCTCCTCCACACTCATACGTTCCTCACCCAATCACCTCCAACACTTCTCCCGAGTGTCCCCCATCATCTGGAATTCTGTGCCCCAACACATCACTATCTCTTCAGGAAGGCTTACAGCCTGCAATGTCCCACCATTGAAGCTATCGCAACCCCCTACACTACGGTCTCCTCCTCATTATCCTGTATACTGTAACCCCACAAGGGCAGGGTCCTCTCCTTTCTCTACCAGTCTGTCATTGTGAGTGTGTTCACCGTGCTTAATATTTGCATCCTGTATGTAACCCCTCCTCATGTACAGACCATGAAATTAATGGAGCTCTAAACATAAATATTCATAGTAATAATACTTTTTATTTTTAATACAGATTCTTATATGGAGGAAAACAACATTCAACAAAAAAACCTGATTTATACATAGATCATTGTCTGATGACGGCTTCACCGTAACCTTATTATAACGGGAATTGCTGAGTATCAGTGATTCATGTTCTCTCCTAAAGGTTTAGAACTGGAGCGGCATCTGCTGGTAACACCCGGTACTGCACAGTAGATGGAGGCATTTTCTTAGTTCTGCCAGTAGGTGTCAGTAGCGCTCAGTGTCACAGAGAGATCAGGAGACAGAAAAGCAGAATCTGGGGAAATAGTAAGAAAGTACAAATACACGGATGTATATATAAATATATAAATTTTCATATTTTGCATAGTTCATTCTTTTTCTTTCAAACCAACAATCTAATAATATTTGTTCCAGATGTAACTGAGGGTTAATAATGATCTCCCAATATAAAATTATCATTTGCTATTTGTATATAAAGTCTGTGTCACGCTGTGCTGTCCAGGCTGCTCTACACTGGCTATTCACAGGTGTGGTCCCACTACTGATCGGCACGGGGGTTTTGACCTGCTCTGTTTCCGACCTGGGCCGGTTCATCCCTCATTAGAGCAACCTGGTAGCTCTGAGCTCCCCCAGAGACACCATATTGATGCTGAACTTAGTGTGGACACCTGATTGACATAGCACAGGGCAGTGCAGAACTCCTGGACTCAAGCGATCCACCAGCCTCAGCCTCCCAAGTAGCTGGGATTACAGGCACGCGCCACCGCACCCAGCAATGCTCACTGCTGCTATTAATGACTAGAGGCTGCAGGAGCGGTGACGTCACTGGGAACCACAGCGCCATCTAGTGTCTGCTGGATTAAACTGCTATACACTCAGTTACATGTGTGTCAGTATGTGTTAGAGGTGTTGGAGGCTTCTGACAAACCACAGACACAAATGTGATCAGAGCCTAATTTTTGTAGTTTGGTTCCGGTACTAGATCCATGTTCTAGGCTTGGTTATGTTACTGATGTTTACCAATCTCAGGTTCACCGCAGCAAATCGGACACGTATTTACAATAGGATCTATGGATTTCTGCTACTACTGTGCCGTGCGCCCTGTATGCCCCAACTGAGCGCAGGACTCCTGGGGGCACAGTCCACATCATGACGTGGAGTTTTTTACATTTTTGCAGCTTCATGTTAATGTCCCTTTTTCTAGGAGCCAAAACTGTTTAATTTTCCTATCACCTTATCCATGTGAGGACTTGTTTTCTGAGACACGAATTGTAGTTTTGAGCGACACCATTAATTTTACCATATAATAAATGTACTGAAAAAGGAAAAAAAATCCAAATTGGTGACCTACATTGTCATTTGGGTTTTATGTTTTAAGGTGTTCGTTGTGCGGTAAAGATGATCTGACAACATAATTCTACCGTTCCATAAGACTGTGGTAGTGATTGACCGAACGTCCAAGATATTCTTATATTTTAGTAGTTAAAAAACTTCTGAATTTTGTAAAATAAAAATTCATTTTGTGTCGCTACTTTCTGGGACAGGTCACATTTTTATATTAATGAACCTGTGTGAGAGCTATTTTGTGCACTGAGTTGTAGTTTTTATTGATATTGTGAAGGTTTCACCAATTTCAGATACACTAGGTGTAGCATCGGCCTCTCTGCCCCCTGCCAGGCAGAGACGCCGTCCCTCTCACCTCTCACGTCCCCGCTCCCCGCGCGGCGTCCTCCTGCGCTCCTCTTCCTGCTGCGGCCATCGCGCGTAGCTTCCCGGGCACTGTGCTGCGGGCGCGCGCGCTTCCTCTCTCTTAAAGGGGCCGCGCGCGCTGTCCTAAGGAGTCCCCGGCCAATTGCCGGAGGACCTCCCATATATAAGGCACCTCCTCCAAAATGGAGGTGCCCGAGCAATAGTTGTTGCACATGTATACTTACCTCTGCTTCAGCCCTCAGGTCCAGTTGCCAGCCTGACTACTGTTCCAGTCCGCCAGCCTGACTACTCTCCAGCCCGACAGTCTGCCTTCCGTTGTACCCGCCAGTCTGTCTATGGGCAAGCCCGCCTGCTTACCAGGAAGCACCTGCCAGTTACCTGCCTGCAAGCCTGCTCACCTGGGAGCACTCGCCTGTTACCTGCTATCTGCCTGCTAGCCTACCTGGAGGCTCTGCCGTCACTTGCTGTGACCACCTGCCTGCTAACCAAGAGACTTCAGCCTGCTTGGCCGTCACTTGCCGTGACCACCTGATAGCCTACCTGGAGGCTCCTGCCGTCACTTACCGTGACCACCTGTCTGCAAACCTAGAGACTTCAGCCTGCTCTGCCGTCACGTGCTGTGACCACCTGTCAGCTAACCCAGAGACTTCTGCCTGCTTGCTGTGCCCATCCCCAATACCGGTCAGTCCCAGTCATCTGACCCCTGGGAGCCACCTGCTCTCTTACAAGGTCGTCCCCAGAGTAGCACCTGGTCCCTCTGCTCGGTCCCTCCCTGGTCGCGGAGTCGTTTGCCGCCGTACGACCAGGGTCGGTCTGAGTTGATACTTAGTTACGCCCCTCTGGGTCTCTCCTTGCACCACGGCACAGAGGTTCCACCACCCTGACCCGTAACACTAGGTAACTGCTCTCCTCCAAATTAAAGATGTCCGAGTGCATGCAGAGAAGCTAATTAACCAAATCTTCTAATCTGGTTGATTAACTTCACTCAGAGACTGAACCACGCAAATGGCATACTTTAATACGTAGACATGGGGTTAAATAGCATTCTCCTACTAGGTGGGATTAGTAAAATTTATTGCTCTTTTCTGATAACTCGGCACGCTGTAATTTGATCATCTATGTATCTCTTGGCCTCAGTAACGTCTTAGGAATTCTGATGGGAGGGGTGAGTTCGTTTCTCAGCTCCATCTTTGCCAACTCGACACGAATCTCTCTGTTATCATGCATACGTCATTCTCAGGAAATCATTTAGTTGTTCGTGTCTACAAATTAGAACAGAAGCTGTTAGTTATATATTCATTAACTATTAAAATAATCCATGTGCATATACACATTTGCATACATACATACACATAGATTATTCCATCATCTCTATATTGATTCACATTGATTAGGTAATCTATTAAAGGAAACTAATTGATTTTCTATAATATATATATTTTACCTTGACAATATCTTGGTGAAATCCATGAGATGTTTTGATTGCTTTTAATTGTATTCTTTTAGTACGTGCAGCAACCAAAAAACAGAAATTCTGCCACTTTAATTTTTTTCCTTTTCAGCTTTTTTAACATTACAGTTACAGATGTGGCGATACAAAACATATGTAGAAATCATGCTGATAGGTTCACAGTGAAGGGGAATATCTTAGACATTTATGACATGGATATGCATGGCCAGGAGCAGACATACTGCCGGTAATGTTGAGCATTCCGATACTGAAATATCGGGTATCGGCCGATATTCGCGGTATCGGAATTCCGATACTTAATTCCGATACTTTTGCAATATCGTATACCGGAATCTGAAGTTCCCATAATGCAATGAGCCATTTTCATTTTATTCAGCCAATGAGGATCCTAAGAAGTGTGGGCACATCCTGTTAGGCATGTAGGCATCTTAACTAATGGCATGGCTGTGATTGGCTGCTGAAATGATGTCATGATGCACTATAAAAGCCGCCGCCGCCATTTTGAGCTCACTCTGCTGTGAATTCAGTTAGGGATAGGATGCTGTTGTTCTGAGGGACAGTTTTAGCTACTTATTTGGTCTATTCTGCTTTACCCAAGCTACTTTATAAATCGCTGTGCCTTGCAGTGCTAGTGCACAGTTCTCTGTGCTGTTCACCGCTGTCTTCAAGGTCTGTGTGTGTGAGTGCAGCTCACCCTGTAGTGTGTGCTTCAGCCACGTCTGGTTATAGTGCACTCAGTGTGTGTCACTGCCTCATACATTGTCCTTTTTTGCCAATTCATAATTTTTCCTGATATCTCCTATTAGTGTGGTGGTTCCATCCGTATTCAGCTAAATTGGTTCCAAACACACTATATAGGAGTAGATAGAGAAATTTTTTTGGTCTTGCAGCGCTAGTGCACAGTGCTCTGCATCTGTACTGTTCACCGCTGTCTGCAAGGTCTGTGTGTGAGTGCAGCTCACTCTGTAGTGTGTGCTTCAACCACGTCTGGTTGTAGTGCACTCAGTGTGTCTCACTGCCTCATACATTGTCCTTTTTTGCCAATTCATAATTTTTCCTGATTTCTCCTATTAGTGTGGTGGTTCCAGCCGTATTCAGCTAAATTGGTTCCAAACACACTATATAGGAGTAGTTAGAGGAGCCTTTCTGCAGCATTGTGCCCTTCAGCCCCAGCCAGATTAGTATTAGCCTATTTTTTGTAGCCTCATCTATTGCATTGTAGGTTACCTTCCTACATTGTAATAGCTACAAAAAGTTTGTGATACTATCGTTATTACATCTTTAGGCACATCCAGTGTCTTTTTGTGACAAAAAAAACCTAAATAAAGTTCACCAAACACTCCACTTTACAGTTGTGTAGGCCACATTAGCTCATATTAAAGTCTAGTCCACACTTTATAAAATTAGTGTTTCTTATACCTGTTAGCAGCTGTTCAGGAATAAGCACACTAAGCCCTTAGTACTTTTCTGCCTATCTTTATCAGTCTACCAAGATGAAGAAGGCAGGGAGTAAGGCATGTGGTCGTGGGCGTGGTCGTGGGCGTGGAGTTTCTGCAGGGAGAGGACGTGAGGATTCTGTGCCTGCAGGGAGAGGACGTGGGGATTCTGTGCCTGCTGCGGGCACCAGTGACTCAGCATCCCCCAGTTTTACCAGGGAACAGTCCTTTATGCGCAGCTTTGTAGGAGCTAGCCGTACCCCACTGCTGCGGGAGGACCAAATTGAAGCCGTTGTCGGATGGATGGCAGCTAACGCATCGACTTCAATTAGTTCCAGATCCTCTCAGGTCCTGAGCACTGAAGAGCACCCATCTGTCTCTTCACCACCTGCCAAATTGCCCAGGCAGTCAGAGAGCCCTGGACAGGAGCCATCTCTACTTCTGTTCTCTGAATCTCTTGGCTTGGAAAGAGGGGGCCAGCCAAGCAGAATTCGAGAATTTGAAGAAGAGGTAGTATGCAGTGATGCGCAACCGTTTTGTCTCTCTGAATCTGAAGAGGCGGGTGGGCCAGTGCCTATGGTCAGCAGCACACCTCAGTACGCATCTGATGATGAGACTCAGGTGCCACTTTCTGGTGCGTACTGTGCTGTCGAGACTACCCAGGAGAAGCAGTTGTTTGAAGAGGGTGGTGTAGATGATGAGGTCCTTGACCCATCATGGCGTGAGGGACAGGAAGGTGGTGGGAGCAGCTCTGAGGAAGAGATTCCCCGAACAGCCCAAAAAGGAGGGAGAGGGAGGGGGCAGACTTGGTTGCCTGTAGCCTCCACTTCTGCACCCATTAGGAGCATGGCTCTTCCAAAATCCAAAGCGGGCGCTCCCAGGACTTGCAGTGCCTGGTCCTTTTTTGACACAGTTGCAGATGACATTTGCTTTGTCAAATGCAAGTGTAGCACCCTGAGGACTCGGTTGCTACAGGGGTATTGCACCTCGACCCAGAGGTGTGGTATTCCACTCCCGGGTAAGGATGGAGTGTGGGACTGAGCTCAGTAGGCTGCATGCACTACATACATCCCATTTCCGGGGGACAGAACTACGGTACTCCCACCAGATAAATGTGCAGGTACGACAGCGTCTGTCCCTGGCTGGAGTGGGAGGGGGGTGGAACATCCCAGTAGTGTAGGGGCAGATAGGGGAGGGGCTCTGGGCATAGAGTTAGGAGCTCATTGGGTGCTAGTCACCTGGGCTCACACATAGAGGGAGTATATATGGTGGGCACCATCTTAGATCAGGGTCAGTCAGTCAGTCAGTTCAGCCTGAGGAGAAGCCGAGCAGAGGAGCTCAGCCAGGAGGGCTGACAGAGAGCTGTGGCTCCGACTGGGCCCAGCTCCAGGGCCAGGCTTGCAGTGAAGCAGAGAGGAGGAGGAAAGGCCCAGAGACGCAGAGCCAGAGGGAACCCTGAGATCCCAGAATTAAGCCAGAAGGGTGAAGGGTTGGCAGAAGAGGGCACCGGATCCCAAGCTGGCGGAGGCAAAAGTAACCCTTAGCCAGGAACCGGAGGTCGTGGTCAAGCTTTGCCACGACCCTCACCACATCCACCAGGAAGGTACACCAAGAGTAGGGTCAGGAAAGCCAGAGAAGGTTTTGCCACCAAGAGACCCAAGGGAACCGGACAAAGGTGGATCCCTGGTGGGGACGGCCAGGAGAAAGAGAGAGAGAGGGAAGCTCAGGACCACGCTCCGGAACTGCCTGGGGGTTAGCCGAGTCCCACACCTGGTGAATGCAGCACGGCTCGGGTGGTCACTCAAGGCCGGAGTGACTGAAAGAACTACTGTGAGTAAAAACCCTGAAACTGCATCTCACGCCTCTGACTCTCCTTTCTGCACTACCACTACCTCCATCATCCACACCAGCTGCCCTGAGGCCATACCCCTCCCGTTGGGGGTTATACCACCATCGCTGCACACATACTACCGGCCTCAGCGGACTGTTCTGCAGCGGCGGCCTCGTGACCGCAAATCAACGGGTGGCGTAGTCGACACTTAAGCAACATCTACAAAGACTGCCACACACTTAGTTTGACACCCTGGGCACGGACCGGGTCACCGCCACAAGGACTACTACCCCTACTCAGATCCGGCTCCGGGTATCCCCTGAACATGGCCCAGGGGGCGCGTCACAAGCTGTGTAATCAGAAGGTGAAAAGAGGGAAAAGTGTCAGCAACCTCAATACCACAAATATGTGGAAACATGTGCGGACCAAGCACGTGGTGGAGTTACAAAAACACACTGAAGACCTAGGCCAACCTACAGCGCCACCTACCACCTCTTCAGCTCGTGTTGTAGCCTCTTCCTCCAGCTCACACACAGCTGGTTCGGCTTCCTCACAGGATCGCCATGGAAGAATCTCTGGCACTGTTGTACAGAGACACAGTGTAATTCCACCCACAGCACCACTTTCCCAGTCATCCTCACACTCCCAGGCCAGTCTACAGCCATCGTTAGCACAGGCATGGGAGAAAAGGCGCCCATACTCGGCAAACCACCCCCGAGCACAGGCTCTGAATGCTGGCATTGCTAAACTACTGGCCCTTGAAATGCTATCATTCAGGCTGGTGGAGACTGACACATTCCGTAACTTTATGGCATTGGCAGTCCCACAATACAACGTGCCCAGCCGATTTTATTTCAGCAGGCAAGCCGTCCCTGCCCTGCAACATCCATATGGAGGGAAAAATTAAACATGCGCTACAAAATGCCGTCAGTAGCAAGGTCCACCTGACCACCGATGCGTGGACCAGTAAGCATGGACAGGGACGATACCTTTCCCTCACTGCCCATTGAGTAAATGTTGTGGATCCGGGTACAGATCTTGAGAGTGGTGCTGTACATGTTCTGCCAACTCCAAGGATTGCAGGAATCCAGTCTGTACACATTGACTCCTCCTCATACTCCAGTTCCTCTGAATCAGCGCTGCAGGAGCCGTCACGGTCTACCTCCACATCGACCCGTGAACGGTTACCTGTTATGGTGACCAATATGAGCACAGCCGTGGCCAAACGTCAACAGGCCGTATTAAAATTAATTTCTTTGGGGAATCGAAGCCACACAGCGCAGGAGCTCTGGAATGCCATCAAGCAGCAGAGCGACGTGTGGTTTGTGCCAGCGAATCTCCAGCCAGGCATGGTAGTGTGTGACAATGGCCGAAATCTGGTGGCAGCTCTGGGCCTAGGCAACCTCACTCACATCCCATGTCTGGCACATGTGCTCAACTTGGTCGTGCAGAGTTTTTTGAGGGACTATCCGGATCTTGATGCACTGCTTCACAAGGTCTGCATAGAGTGCGCTCACTTGCGGCGTTCCAGCAATGCAAGATCACGCATTGCAGCTCTGCAGCGCCGATTACGTCTTCCGGAACATCGCATCATATGTGACCTACCCACCGGGTGGAATTCAACGTTACATATGTTGGAGAGGTTGTGTGAGCAGCAGGCAGCAGTAATGGAGTACCAGCTGCAGCAGGCGCAAAGAAGTCGCAGTGTGCGCCATTCACACTTCACCACCACTGAGTGGGCCTCTATGAAGGACATTTGCCACGTTTTGCGTGCCTTCGATTATTCCACGCGGATGGCGAGTGCAGATGATGCACTAGTCAGCATGACTATCCCCCTTATCTGCCTGCTTGAAAAAACACTGCAAGCACTAAGGGACGAGGTTTTGGAAGAGGTGGAGGATGAGGAGTCACAAATGCCATCTGCTTCTCTACAGTCTGCACAACGTGGTTCCTCACAAAGGCCTAGGCAGGGGACACTTTGTGAGGAGGATGAGGAGGAGTCAATGGATGAGGAAGACATCTGTCCAGAGGAGGGAGGTACACAATGCTCTAGTAGTCAGTATCTAGAGCGAGGGTGGGGTGATGCAGAGCAGGCAGAGATCACGCCTCAAGCAGGGGACAGCGTTTCTTGGCCAGTTGGCAGTCTGCAGCACATGGTTGATTTCATGCTGCAGTGCCTGAGAAACGACCGCCGCATCGTCCACATTCTCAACACGGCTGATTATTGGGTGTCCACCCTCCTAGATCCTCGCTACCGGGACAACTTACAAAGCCTCATAACACCGTTGAACCGGGAGCGTAAAATGCGGGAGTACCAAGACGCACTGGTGCATTCCATCATGTTCTCCATTCCAACCGAGAGCAGTGCTGCTAGTGCTTTACAAAGCAGCTCAGTGCGTCGAGGCAGTGGAGGAAGCTCTGCACAAAGAGGGAGCAGAAGCAGCGCCTCAGCACAAGGCAAGACCAGTATGGCCGAAATGTGGCAAAGTTTTGTGTCCCCGCCGCCACAAATGTGTACACCATCACAGACGGCTCCAGTCAGCAGGAGGCAACGTTTCCGTCAGATGGTGACAGACTACATGTCTTGCCCTCTTAGTGTACTCCCAGACGGCTCTTCTCCCTTCAAGTTTTGGGTCTGTAAGCTAGATACATGGCCAGAGCTAAGTCAGTATGCATTGGAGGTGCTAGCTTGCCCTGCTGCTAGTGTATTATCAGAACGCGTCTTTAGTGCAGCAGGTGGTGTACTAACAGACCGTCGCATGCGACTATCCTCCGATAGCGTTGACCGGCTTACTTTTCTCAAAATGAACAAGGCCTGGATCTCTCATGAATTTGCCAGTCCTCTTCCAGAATAAATAATTGTTGGCAAAAGTATCCAGGTCTCCTGTTCTGTTCATGTTTCTACCACCTGAACTGTAATCCCTGAGCTCCAACACCGCCAGTTGGCGCTCCGAAGTGCCGTCTGCACAGTCAACACTTGCTGCCGTGTCATTGGGGTTCAGTAACGTCAGCTGTTCCCCGGCTGTGCGGACGGCAATTTCTCCTGCTCTGTCCACATTCTCACTACTACAGATTTTAAAGTTGCTCCAATTACACCTCTGGCTCCTCTGTTTTCAGTATTATCCCTGAGCTCAAACACCGCCAGTTGGTGCTCGGAAGTGCCGTCTGCACAGTCAACACTTGCTGCCGTGTTATTGGGGTTCAGTAACGTCAGCAGTTCCCATGCTGTGCGGACGGCAATTTCTCCTGCTCTGTCCACATTCTCACTACTACAGATTTTAAAGTTGCTCCAATTACACCTCTGGCTCCTCTGTTTTCAGTATTATCCCTGAGCTCCAACACCGCCAGTTGGCGCTCGGAAGTGCCGTCTGCACAGTCAACACTTGCTGCCGTGTCATTGGGGTTCAGTAACGTCAGCTGTTCCCCTGCTGTGCGGACGGCAATTTCTCCTGCTCTGTCCACATTCTCACTACTACAGATTTTAAAGTTGCTCCAATTACACCTCTGGCTCCTCTGTTTTCAGTATTATCCCTGAGCTCCAACACCGCCAGTTGGCGCTCGGAAGTGCCGTCTGCACAGTCAACACTTGCTGCCGCGTTATTGGGGTTCAGTAACGTCAGCTGTTCCCCTGCTGTGCGGACGGCAATTTCTCCTGCTCTGTCCACATCCACTGTACTACTGATTTAAAACCTCCTCCAAATACACCTCTGGCTCCTCTGTTATCAGTATTATCCCTGAGCTCCAACACCGCCAGTTGGCGCTCGGAAGTGCCGTCTGCACAGTCAACACTTGCTGCCATGTTATTGGGGTTCGGTAACGTCAGCTGTTCCCCTGCTGTGCGGACGGCAATTTCTCCTGCTCTGTCCACATCCACTGTACTACTGATTTAAAACCTCCTCCAAATACACCTCTGGCTCCTCTGTTATCAGTATTATCCCTGAGCTCCAACACCGCCAGTTGGCGCTCGGAAGTGCCGTCTGCACAGTCAACACTTGCTGCCATGTTATTGGGGTTCGGTAACGTCAGCTGTTCCCCTGCTGTGCGGACGGCAATTTCTCCTGCTCTGTCCACATTCTCACTACTACAGATATTAAAGTTGCTCCAATTACACCTCTGGCTCCTCTGTTTTCAGTATTATCCCTGAGCTCCAACACCGCCAGTTGGCGCTTGGAAGTGCCGTCTGCACAGTCAACACTTGCTGCCGTGTTATTGGGGTTCAGTAACGTCAGCTGTTCCCCTGCTGTGCGGACGGCAATTTCTCCTGCTCTGTCCACATCCACTGTACTACTGATTTAAAACCTCCTTCAAATACACCTCTGGCTCCTCTGTTTTTAGTATTTACCCTGGGCTCCAATACCGCTAGTTGCTGCTCAGAAGTGCCGTCTGCACAGTCAACGCTTGCTCCAGTGTTATTGGGGTTCAGTAACGTCAGCTGTTCCCCTGCTGTGTGTCCGGCAAATTCTACTGCTTTGTCCACATCCACTGTACTACTGATTTAAAACTTGCTCCAATTACACCTCTTGCTCCACTCTGTTTTTAGTATTTACCCTGGGTTCCAGCACCGCCAGCTCGTTCTCGGTAGTTACATTTGCTCTTGTACCTTCTACTACCCATCCGGGTTCCAGTACCGTCAGCTGGTTCTCGGCAGTGCCTTTGGATTAGGTGCCTCCTTTTCGGTATCCAAGTTCCACCAACGTCTGCTGGTCCTTGGTAGTGCTTTCTGGCACAGGTACCTCCTGCTTAGTAACCGAGTTCCAGTACCGTCAGCTGGTCTTCGGCAGTTCCATTGGCTCTTGTACTTTCTGCTACCCATCCGGGTTCCAGTACCGTCAGCTGGTCCTCGGTAGTTCCATTTGCTCTTGTACCTTCTACTACCCATCCGGGTTCCAGTACCGTCAGCTGGTTCTCGGCAGTGACTTTGGCACGGGTACTCCCTCCTGCCCAGCCTGGTTCCAGCACGCCAGCTGTTTCCGGGTAGTGTCAACGTCACTTTGCCTCCAATGCGTTGTCCTGTCGTGTTGCGGTCGGGTTAGCCGACTCTATGGTGCCTGCAGTTTAGGTGACTCCTATGTGGGCTGCGGGATCAGGCAATGAAGGCTGGTTCCATAGTGCCAATAGGACAAGCACCCCCTGTAGGACTGTGGGTTTTGGTAACTGCGGCCGGCTCGCGGCCTTGAACTTTTTTTTACATGGGTACCTTCTGCTACCCATCCGGGTTCCAGTACCGTCAGCTGGTTCTCGGCAGTGCCTTTGGATTAGGTGCCTCCTTCTCGGTATCCAAGTTCCACCAACGTCTGCTGGTCCTTGGTAGTGCTTTCTGGCACAGGTACCTCCTGCTTAGTAACCGAGTTCCAGTACCGTCAGCTGGTCTTCGGCAGTTCCATTGGCTCTTGTACCTTCTACTACCCATCCGGGTTCCAGTACCATCAGCTGGTTCTCGGCAGTGTCTTTGGCACGGGTACTCCCTCCTGCCCAGCCTGGTTCCAGCACGCCAGCTGTTTCCGGGTAGTGTCAACGTCACTTTGTCTCCAATGCGTTGTCCTGTCGTGTTGCGGTCGGGTTAGCCGACTCTATGGTGCCTGCAGTTTAGGTGACTCCTATGTGGGCTGCGGGATCTGGCAATGAAGGCTGGTTCCATAGTGCCTATAGGACAAGCACCCCCTGTAGGACTGTGGGTTTTGGTAACTGCGGCCGGCTTGCGGCCTTGAACGTTTTTTTACATGGGTACCTTCTGCTACCCATCCGGGTTCCAGTACCGTCAGCTGGTTCTCGGCAGTGCCTTTGGATTAGGTGCCTCCTTCTCAGTATCCAAGTTCCACCAACGTCTGCTGGTCCTTGGTAGTGCTTTCTGGCACAGGTACCTCCTGCTTAGTAACCGAATTCCAGTACCGTCAGCTGATCTTCGGCAGTTCCATTGGCTCTTGTACCTTCTGCTACCCATCCGGGTTCCAGTACCGTCAGCTGTTCCTCGGTAGTTCCATTTGCTCTTGTACCTTCTACTACCCATCCGGGTTCCAGTACCGTCAGCTGGTTCTCGGCAGTGACTTTGGCACGGGTACTCCCTCCTGCCCAGCCTGGTTCCAGCACGCCAGCTGTTTCTGGGTAGTGTCAACGTCACTTTGCCTCCAATGCGTTGTCCTGTCGTGTTGCGGTCGGGTTAGCCGACTCTATGGTGCCTGCAGTTTAGGTGACTCCTATGTGGGCTGCGGGATCTGGCAATGAAGGCTGGTTCCATAGTGCCAATAGGACAAGCACCCCCTGTAGGACTGTGGGTTTTGGTAACTGCGGCCGGCTCGCGGCCTTGAACTTTTTTTTACATGGGTACCTTCTGCTACTCATCCGGGTTCCAGTACCGTCAGCTGGTTCTCGGCAGTGCCTTTGGATTAGGTGCCTCCTTCTCGGTATCCAAGTTCCACCAACGTCTGCTGGTCCTTGGTAGTGCTTTCTGGCACAGGTACCTCCTGCTTAGTAACCGAGTTCCAGTACCGTCAGCTGGTCTTCGGCAGTTCCATTGGCTCTTGTACCTTCTGCTACCCATCCGGGTTCCAGTACCGTCAGCTGGTCCTCGGTAGTTCCATTTGCTCTTGTACCTTCTACTACCCATCCGGGTTCCAGTACCGTCAGCTGGTTCTCGGCAGTGACTTTGGCACGGGTACTCCCTCCTGCCCAGCCTGGTTCCAGCACGCCAGCTGTTTCCGGGTAGTGTCAACGTCACTTTGCCTCCAATGCGTTGTCCTGTCGTGTTGCGGTCGGGTTAGCCGACTCTATGGTGCCTGCAGTTTAGGTGACTCCTATGTGGGCTGCGGGATCTGGCAATGAAGGCTGGTTCCATAGTGCCAATAGGACAAGCACCCCCTGTAGGGCTGTTGGTTTTGGTAACTGCGGCCGGCTCGCGGCCTTGAACTTTTTTTTACATGGGTACCTTCTGCTACCCATCCGGGTTCCAGTACCGTCAGCTGGTTCTCGGCAGTGCCTTTGGATTAGGTGCCTCCTTCTCGGTATCCAAGTTCCACCAACGTCTGCTGGTCCTTGGTAGTGCTTTCTGGCACAGTTACCTCCTGCTTAGTAACCGAGTTCCAGTACCATCAGCTGGTCTTCGGCAGTTCCATTGGCTCTTGTTCCTTCTGCTACCCATCCGGGTTCCAGTACCGTCAGCTGGTCCTCGGTAGTTCCATTTGCTCTTGTACCTTCTACTACCCATCCGGGTTCCAGTACCATCAGCTGGTTCTCGGCAGTGTCTTTGGCACGGGTACTCCCTCCTGCCCAGCCTGGCTCCAGCACGCCAGCTGTTTCCGGGTAGTGTCAACGTCACTTTGCCTCCAATGCGTTGTCCTGTGTGTTGCGGTCGGGTTAGCCGACTCTATGGTGCCTGCAGTTTAGGTGACTCCTATGTGGGCTGCGGGATCAGGCAATGAAGGCTGGTTCCATAGTGCCAATAGGACAAGCACCCCCTGTAGGACTGTGGGTTTTGGTAACTGCGGCCGGCTCGCGGCCTTGAACTTTTTTTTACATGGGTACCTTCTGCTACCCATCCGGGTTCCAGTACCGTCAGCTGGTTCTCGGCAGTGCCTTTGGATTAGGTGCCTCCTTCTCGGTATCCAAGTTCCACCAACGTCTGCTGGTCCTTGGTAGTGCTTTCTGGCACAGGTACCTCCTGCTTAGTAACCGAGTTCCAGTACCGTCAGCTGGTCTTCGGCAGTTCCATTGGCTCTTGTACCTTCTGCTACCCATCCGGGTTCCAATACCGTCAGCTGGTTCTCGGTAGTTCCTCAGCTTTCTTGTACCTTCTGCTACATTTCCAAGTTCAAGCTTTTTGAAATGGTTCTTGGTAATCACTCTGGATCTCCCTGACGAGGACCCTGAAGACGAGGACCCTGAAGACCAACCCTAAGAAGACGAGGACCCCGAAGATAACGACCCTGAAGACGAGGACCCTGAAGACCACCCCGAAGAAGACGAGGACCCTGAAGACCACCCCGAAGAAGACGAGGACGCCGAAGACGAGGACCCAGAAGACCAACCCGAAGAAGACGAGGACCCCGAAGACGAGGACCCCCGAAGACGACGACCCTGAAGACCACCCCGAAGAAGACCAAGAAGATGACCCTGAAGAAGTTGACCAAGAGGACAAAGAAGAGAAGACAAGCACCAAGATACAGAAGAACAAGAGACAGAAAACAAAGAAGCAGAAATACAAGAAGCTGCAGAACAAAAAGCGGAAGAACATTAAGCATAAGACTAAAAATCAGAGCAAAAGATAATATCTAAATTATAAGCAGAAGATGACTAAGCAGTGTATGGGGGTGAGTCCGTTCCTCCTCGTGATGCCCCTGGTTAAAGACCTGCTGCTGCAGGCCAAACTGAACGCAGACAAATCCTGTTGCAAATCTTTTGTGACGGGCAGAACGAAAGGTGTAATGTCCAACCTTTTATAGATAACAACTACAGGAATGCCTGTCACAAATAAGAATATGATGAAGAAGAAGAATATGAAGAAGATGAAGAAGTAGAATATGAAGAATGTAAAAAAAAAGAATAATACGAAGAAGGTGAAGAAGAAGAAGATGAAGAAGGTGAAGAAGAAGAGGATGAAAAAGATGCTGAGGATGATGAAGGAGAAAGTGTGGGAGAAGTAAAAAAGAAGGTGAAGAGCATGGAAGTAGTGAAACATAAATATCTGACAAAATATAAAAATACTTAACATAGTCAATATTTCCGTAACTCAGAACGTCTTAAAAAAAATATTAATTCCTGCTATTCCATTTGATTGGGCTAAACCTCTATGCCTTTATTGTCTCCCCCACCTCCCCCAATCATTCTACATTATTCTTAGTTGTTTTCCTTCATGTAGAATTAACCTACAAGGAAAGATAGGGTTTATTTTCATTCCGATATTTCTGTCCCATTGACTTGCATTGGTTTCCGGTATCGGAATCGGCGATATCCGATACTTTTTCGGTATCGGTCCGATCCAATCCGATCCGATATTTCCCGATATCGGAAGGTATCGCTCAACACTAACTGCCGGTGCAGTGGAGGTGGAGGGGGACCCTTTCAGGGCGGTAATAATGAGGGCAATCTGGCCTGCTGCTCGGAGCCTGAGGCTCCAGGGGGCCCATGACCAGATTGTCCTCATATACAATTTCTGTGAGTCTTTTCATACATTTTTTAGACCAGCTCGTGCACCAGCACAACAGAGTACGAGTCTGACACGTGGTGAACTACTGGAGAGGATGGTGCAGGAGTATCTAGAACTCAATATCAATACCATCATGTGGGGTTTGGACCCTTTTACATTTTAGTCTTCAAAAATGGAAGAGTGGCCTGAGCTCGCCTGTCACACCTTGAGGTTTTGTTATGCCTGGCAGCCAGCGTTCTCTCAGAACGTGTCTTCAGCGCTGCTGGTGGTGTCCTGACGGATAAGCGCAGCCGACTGTCCCCTGTAAGTGTAGACCACCTAACTTTCATCAAGATGAACAAGTCATGGATCTCCAAGGACTTTTGCACCCCAATCGCAGACTGTGCAGACAAGACGATGGTGCTGCCTGATGTTTTTTATGTTAAACAGCAAGATTTTTTTTCCTTTAAAAATGCTTGTTTGTTATATTTTCATTTGAGACCAAGGTCCTCTGGGAATGAATCACAGCGCATTAGTTTTATGATGTCACTTTTGCGCAAAGAACCACAGGGGTGGGCCCTTTCTCTCCAGCCTAATTATCCATGCTTAAGGTCTATAGAAGAATTTTTTTCGGCTATGGGTCTATCATATGATGATCCTGATCGAATGTCATCTGCTGAGGCAGAACTCAGGCGTTTGAATCAGGGGTCAGGTGATGTTGAAAATTATTGCACACACTTTAGAAGATGGGCTTCAGAAGTCAAATGGAATGATCCTGCTCTGAAATGTCTATTTCTTGCTGGTCTGAGTGAAAGGGTTAAGGATTTGCTAATTGCATTCCCCCCACCTGAGACTCTGCAGGATGCCATGCAATTAGCTGTTCGTGTGGATAGGACACTGAGATTTAGGCAGAATGAGGTAAAGACTCCTGTAATGCCAGGTCCTAGTCCCCAGAAAATCTGATCTGACGGCGGAGAACCGATGGAGGTTGGGACGCTCTCCTCTCAGGAAAGAGACCGGAGGTTCGCCGAGGGATTGTGTCTTTTGTTGTGGTAAAGCTGACCATTTGATTAAGTATTGTGAGCTTCGTTTAAGTAAAGAAAGAAAAAAGGTCAGTTACGCCCGTATTGCTTGTTTACGCTCTGCAGAAGTATTTCTTTCTGGGAGTACTACTCTGCAGGAAAATTTGATTGAATTTCAGGTATTTGTGGATTGTGGTTCAACACTTAATGTGATTGATAAAGGGTTTTTGGAAAAACTTAAATTGAAATCCAAACCTTTGTCATCACCTATTTCTGTGATTGCAATTGATAACACTCCCTTGAAATGTATTACTCACAAGGTTGCTGCATTTCCCCTCACTGTCAATGCAGTTCACCAAGAAATTTTGGACTTGGTTGTATTAGATAATTTACCCTCTCCGGTCATTCTAGGATTGCCTTGGTTAAAACTGCACAATCCTTTACTGGACTGGTCTACTAATGTGATTAAGTCTTGGAGTCCGAAGTGCTATGATAAATGTTGTAATGGTCGCATTGCGGCTGTGGAAAAGGGGAAATTACCAGTACCTATTCAGGATTTTTGGAGGGTTTTTTCAGAGGAGGAGTTGCAAGTTTTACCTCCTCATAGGGATTATGATTGCGCCATTGAGTTTGTTCCGGGAGCTTCTCTTCCCAAGAGTCGCTTGTTTAATCTGACTATCCCTGAAAGAAAGGCCTTGGAGGAGTACATACAGACTAGCCTGGCTGCTGGTCACATTAGACCAGGGGTCTCAAACACGCGGCCCGCGGGCCGCATGCGGCCCCTCCGGCTGCTTCTTCCGGCCCGCAGGCACATAGACCCCGTAACGATCGCGGCTCTCTCCAGCAGCCACCGACATCAGCGCTGTAGCACAGTGTATTGCCGCGCAGAGACCTCCTCTCTGCACAGCAATACCAGTGTCTTTCGCCGGCCTATCAGAGGCCAGCAGCTGACATCTGCGTCCCAGCACAGCGGCGTATGACGTCACTGCCATGCGCAGATGTCAGCTGCTGGCCTCTGATAGGCCGGCGGCTGACACTGGTATTGCTATGCAGAGAGCCTGTCTCTGCGCGGCAATACACTGCACTACAGTGCTGATGTCGGCGGCTGCTGGAGAGAGCCACGATCGTTACGGGGTCTGTGCCTGCGGGCCACAGGTGCAGAAAGGACGGAACAGAGGACAGGTGAGAATCTTTTTTTTTTTTCTCTGTCATGTGAAATACAGCACAGGGGAACTGTGCTCAGTATGGGGGGGCACTGTGCGCTGTATGGGGGGACGGGGAACCTGAGCGCAGTACGGGGGAACGGGGACCCTGAGCGCAGTATAGAGGGACGGGGACCCTGAGCGCTGTATGGGGGGACGGGGACCCTGAGCGCAGTATGGGGGGACGGGGCACTGTGCGCTTTATGGGGGGACGGGGACCCTGTGCGCAGTATTGAGGGGGACGGGGACCCTGTGTGCTGTATTGGGGGGGACGCAGACCCTGTGCGCAGTATTGGGGGGGACGGGGACCCTGTGCACAGTATTGGAGGGACAGGGACCCTGTGCGCAGTATGGGGTGGACGGGGACCCTGTGCGCAGTATGAGGGGGGACGGGGACCCTGTGCACAGTATGAGGGGGGACGGGGACCCTGTGCGCAGTATGAGGGGGGATGGGGACCCTGTGTGCAGTATGAGGGGGGACGGTGACCCTGTGCGCAGTATGGGGGGGACGGGGACCCTGTGCGCAGTATGGGGGGGACGGGGACCCTGTGCGCAGTATGGGGGGACAGGGACCCTGTGCGCAGTATGGGGGGGGACCCTGTGTGCAGTATGGGGGGGGACCTGGATGGGGGACATGTCTGCAAGATAAGGACCAGGATGGGGGACCATGTTTGCAATATGGGGGACCATGTCTTCAATATGGGGGACCTAGATGGGAGACCATATCTGCAATATGGGGACCATGTCTGCAATATGGGGACCATGTCTGCAATATGGGGGACCTGGATGGGAGACCATGTCTGAAATATGGGGGACCTGGATGGGAGACCATGTCTGCAATATGGGGGACCTTGTCTGCAATATGGGGGACCATGTCGGCAATATGGGGAACCTGGATGGGGGACCATGTCTGCAATATGGGGGACCTGGATGGGAGACCATGTCTGCAATATGGGGGACCTGGATGGGAGACCATGTCTGCAATATGGGGGACCTGGATGGGAGACCATGTCTGCAATATGGGGGACCTGGATGGGAAGACCATGTCTGCAATATAGGGACCTGGAGGGGAGACCATGTCTGCAATATGGGGGAACTGGAGGGGAGACCATGTCTGCAATATGGGGGACCAGGAATGGACACCATATCTGCAATATGGGGGACCTGGAGGGGAGACCATGTCTGCAATATGGGGGACCTGGAGGGGAGACCATGTCTGCAAGATGGGGGACCTGGAGGGGAGACCCTGTCTGCAAGATGGGGGACCTGGAGGGGAGACCCTGTCTGCAAGATGGGGGACCTGGAGGGGAGACCCTGTCTGCAAGATGGGGAACCTGGAGGGGAGACCATGTCTGCAAGATGGTGGACCTGGAGGGGAGACCATGTCTGCAAGATGACCAGTTCAAAAGGCATATAGAAAATAAAATGGTATCACTAAAAATGCCACTTTGTCATGCAAATAATGCGGCCCCCCAAATTATTTTTTTTCCGTGTGCGGCCCATATGCCCAGCTGAGTTTGAGACCCCTGCATTAGACCTTCTAAGTCACCTGTGGCAGTTGGATGAAACCCCCCAGACGGGGGTTTACGTCCATGTTTGGATTTTCGTGAAATTAATAAGATTACCGTACGAAATTCCTACCCATTGCCGTTAATTCCTGACTTGTTTAACCAGATGGTGGGGGCCAAGTGGTTCTCTAAAATTGATCTCCGGGGGGCATACAATTTGTTACGAGTGAATTAGGGTGATGAATGGAAAACTGCTTTTAACACTCCGGTAGGTCATTTTGAGAATCTGGTGATGCCTTTTGGTCTTACCAATGCACCCGCATTTTTTCAGAACCTTATTAATGACATCCTGAGACCTTTGATTGGTAAGAATATGGTTGTGTATTTGGATGACATTTTGATTTATTCACCAGATCTAGAGTCCCATTGGATAATTCACTGTTTGCTAAGCTGGAGAAATGTGAGTTCACTGTGCAGAAAATTAGTTTTTTGGGCTACATTGTCTCCAGCGAGGGCTTTGAGATGGACCCTGTAAAGGTTCAGGCTGTGCAGGAATGGCCTAGGCCTATTGGTTTGAAATCTATACAGAGATTTTTGGGTTTTGCCAATTATTACAGGAAATTCATTAAGAATTTTTCTGTAATTGCTAAGCCTCTAACCAATCTCACCAGGAAAAGTGCGAATACGACCCAGTGGACTACTGAGGCCATTGAAGCGTTTGAGTATCTCAAAGAGAGGTTCAGTTCTGCCCCTATCCTTATACAGCCTGATGAAACCAAGCCTTTTTTGGTTGAGGTCGATGCTTCACCGGTGGGGGTCGTAGCAGTTTTGTCTCAGGAGAACAAGGGTGGAGTACATCCTTGTGCCTTCTTTTTGAAAAAAAATTCGGAAACCGAACTGAATTATGATGTTGGAAATCAGGAGTTGCTGGCTATTAAACTCACGTTTGAACATTGGCGTCATTTTTGGAAGGCGCTAGATTTCCTATTCAGGTTTTCACAGATCATAAGAATTTGATCTATTTGGATGCTGCCAAGCGCTTGAATGCCCGTCAAGTTAGGTGGGCACTTTTTTTTTCTCGGTTTCATTCTTCTGTTACCTATATCCCTGGTACTAAGAATGTTAAAGCAGATGCTTTATCTCGCAGCTTCTTTCCTACGGTCGGTGCTGAGGAGGAGAAAGCATTTTACAGAAAGGAGTTGTGGTGGCGGTTGCATTGGACTCCGTTTTGGAGAATGGGATCCTGAAAGCTCAAGATGATGCTCCATCTAACACTCCCCATATGAGGTTGTTCGTGCCTTGAACCTTTAGGAGAGATTTGTTTGTGGAGTGTCATGAGTCTCAGTTGGCAGGTCATCCAGGAATTTCAGAGACTAAGAGACTTATCAGTTGCTGTTTTTGGTGGCCTGGATGGCAGAAGGAAGTCATCAAGTGGGTGCATCAATGTACATTGTGTGCTAGGTCAAAGGCTTCACATACTCCTGCTGCGGGGTTGCTTTTCCCTCTAGAGGTTCCTAGTGCGCCTTGGACGCATCTCACAATGGATTTGATTACTGATCTTCCTGTGTCTGAGGGTTTTACTGTCATCTGGGTGGTCGTGGACCATTTCAGTAAGATGTGTCATTTGGTTCCATTCATTAAGTTGCCCTGCGCCAAGACACTTGCTAAGGCGTTTGTTAAGGAGATTGTCAAGCTTCATGGCGTTCTGCCACTCGCAGAATTTGCTGGGTGTTCTCCTTTTTTTTGTTGTACTGGGAGACACCCGTCTATTGGTTCGATCTCCAAATTGGGGTCGGCGGTGCGGGAGGAGGAGAACTTTTACGGTGATTTGAAGAGAGTTTGGACTAATGTACGTTGCAACCTTCAAGAGGCTAACAAGAAGTCCAAGAAGTATTTTGACAGGAAACGTAAGGAGGTTTGTTTAGAGTGGGTGACATGGTTTGGTTGTCCTCAAAGAACCTGCGGTTGATGATTCCCTCCAAAAAACTGGGTCCTAAGTTTGTGGGTCCATTTAAAGTGCTTCAGGTTGTTAACCCGTCTGCGGTTGTTATGCACACGCCCGGGCTGACTGGCGTGTGCGTGATTTAGTGATTCCACTGTGCCATGAACCGGAGAGTGCCTGGAGGGGCGTAACTAAGTATCAACCCGATCCGACCAAGGAACCGAGTAGAGGGACCAGGTGCTACTCCAGGCCAGACCCCGGACACGGCTGTTGACCCACACCGGGGAATACAGGAACAGGCAGGTTAGGCTGGCACACAGACAGGTGGGTATTGGCAGGCACGGCTGGAGTGCAGACAGGAGGATACTGGCAGGCACGGCTGGTATGCAGACAGGAGGGTACTGACAATTACGGCTGGCGTGCAGACGGAGAGGTACTAGCAGGTTGGAGCACAGGCTGGATAGGGTCCAGTACAGACTGGGATTCAGGAACAGAACCGCAGATGCGGTAGACAAGCAGAGCAGAGAGGAACCGCCGGAGCGGTGGGCAAGGCGGAGCAGAGAGGTACCGCCGGAGCAAGCAGAGCAGGTGAGCAAGCAGAGCAGGGAGAAACCGTTGGAGCGGTGAGCAAGGCAGAGCAGGCAGGAACCGCCGGAGCGGTGAGCAAGGCAGAGCAGGCAGGAACCGCTGGCACGGTGAGCAAGGCAGAACAGGCAGGAACCGCTGGAGCGGTGAGCAAGACAGAGCAGGCAGGAACTGCCGGAGCGGTGAGCAAGGCAGAGCAGGCAGGAACCTCTGGAGCGGTGAGCAAGACAGAGCAGGCAGGAACCGCCGGAGCGGTGAGCAAGGCAGAGCAGGTAGGAACCGCTGGAGCTGTGAGCAAGGCAGAGCAGGCAGGAACCGCCGGAGCGGTGAGCAAGGCAGAGCAGGCAGTAACCGCCGGAGCGGTGAGCAAGGCAGAGCAGGCAGGAACCGCCGGAGCGGTGAGCAAGGCAGAGCAGGCAGGAACCGCTGGAGCGGTGAGCAAGGCAGAGCAGGCAAGAACCGCTGGAGCGGTGAGCAAGGCAGAGCAGGCAAGAACCGCAGGAGTGGGTGAGCGAGGCAGAGCAGGAAGAAACCGCCGGAGCGGTGAGCAAGGCAGAGCAGGCAGGAACCGCCGGAGCGGTGAGCAAGGCAGAGCAGGCAGGAACCGCCGGAGCGGTGAGCAAGGCAGAGCAGGCAGGAACCGCCGGAGCGGTGAGCAAGGCAGAGCAGGCAAGAACCGCCGGAGTGGTGAGCGAGGCAGAGCAGGAAGAAACCGCCGGAGCGGTGAGCAAGGCAGAGCAGGCAGGAACCGCCGGAGCGGTGAGCAAGGCAGAGCAGGCAGGAACCGCCGGAGCGGTGAGCAAGGCAGAGCAGGCAGGAACCGCCGGAGCGGTGAGCAAGGCAGAGCAGGCAGGAACCGCCGGTGCGGTGAGCAAGGCAGAGCAGGCAGGAACCGCTGGAGCGGTGAGCAAGGCAGAGCAGGCCGAACCGCCGGAGCGGTGAGCAAGGCAGAGCAGGCAAGAACCGCCGGAGCGGTGAGCAAGGCAGAGCAGGCAAGAACCGCCGGAGCGGTGAGCAAGGCAGAGCAGGCAAGAACCGCCGGAGCGGTTAGCAAGGCAGAGCAGGCAGGAACCGCCGGAGCAGTGAGCAAAGGCAGAGCAGAGGGGACAAGGCTCTGTTCACACAGAACAGATTGGAAAGGAAAGTCAGAACCAGATACACACAAGATACTTGCAATGAAGTAGCGAGTGGACTCTAAACTCACAAACGGAAGTACAACGACAACGAGTAGGAGTTAGGTGCAGGTTCAGACTCTGCAGAAAAAGGGAAGGTACGGACATAGAGAAAAACAGGTAACAGACTAGGAGAGTGTTCAGACAGGAACTGAGTGTTCAGACAGGAACTGACACTGCAGCGAGATACAGGAGCGAGTCTGAGTATGCGGCCCCCAGAAGGCGGGACGAACAGCCTAGGAGCGTGTTCAGACTGGCTTGGAAATACAGCCTGCAGGAAGGCGGAAAGACAACAGGCTAGGAGATAGTTCAGACAGGCCTGGGAATACAGCCCCCAGGTTGGCGGACAGGCAAGAACAGAACAGGACCTGGCACATTCAGAGTCAAGGAGCACAATGAATGATAGAGTTGCTCAGGCACCAGCTTCCAGGTGGAGCTGGTTTAAATATCCAGTGACAGACAGCAATGTAACGGGTCTGGGAGGCGGAACCTCTGAGCTACTATACAAGGGGGCAGTCCTTGTAAGGGAGCGGGTGGCGACCAGGGAAGACGGGCAGGAGGTCACAGCAGGTGACCGGGACAGTCTCTGAGTGAACGGGCTGGAGGTCACGGCAAGTGACCGGGGCAGTCTCTTGATGAACGGGCTGATGGTCACGGCAAGTGACCGGGGCAGTCTCTGAATGAACGGGCAGATGGTCACGGCAAGTGACCGGGGCAGTCTCTGGATGAACGGGCAGATGGTCACGGCAAGTGACCGGGGCAGTCTCTAGGTAAAGGGTTAGTACGACCTGTGGCGGCTGATGATAGACGTGGGCTCCCAGGTGAGCAGGCGAGAGTCTCTGGATGAACGGGTGGTCACAGCATGTGATGGCGGAGCCTCCAGGAAGACCAACAGACAGGCGGCAGATGAGCGCTCCCAGGTGAGCGGGCAGAAGTCTCTGGACAGGCGGGTGGTCACAGCACGTGACGGCAGAGCCTCCAGGAAGGCTAGCAGACAGGCAGCAGATGAGCGCTCCCAGGTGAGCGAGCAGGAGTCACTGGACAGGCAGGTGGTCACAGCACGTGACGGCGGAGCCTCCAGGTAGACTAGCAGGCAGGTAGCAGGTGTGTGCTCCCAGGTGAGCGGGCAAGCTGGTCCATAGACAGACTGACAGGAGTTGGAAGGCAGACCGTCGGACCTCGGGCAAGCAGGCAGGTGGCTGATGTGCGCTCCCAGGTGAGCGGGCAGACTGGTCCTTAGACAGACTGACAGGAGTAGTAAGGCAGACCGTCGGACCTCAGACTAGCAGGCAGGTAGCAGATAATCAGGCAGGAATCTGGCAGGTAACTGGCAGGTAACTGGCAACGGGACCTGAGGGCTGAAGCAGAGTAGTAAACAGTGCAACAACATTGCTCGGGCACCTCCATTTTGGAGGAGGTGCCTTAAATATGGTGAAGTCCTCTGGCCATTGGCCGGGGACTCCTTAGGACGGCGCGCGCGGCCCCTTTAAGAGGGAGGGAGAGCGTGCGCGCGCGCCCTAAGCACAGTGGCCGGGAAGGAGCGTGCGCTGCCAGCAGAGCGGGAGGAGGACGCCGGGCACGGAGCAGGGAGGTGAGGGGAACAGCGTCGCTGCCTGGCAGAGGGCAGGGACGCCGGCGCTACAAGCAATAGGCTGAGGACGCATTAGGGGTGTGCTCACAGCAGCTACAAGCAACAGGAAGTAACCGGGCTGCCGCCCTAAGCAGTCAGAACAGAGACAAACAGACAGCATGAATAGAAGCCAGGCTAGCAGACTGGACTGAAGATCAAGTTTGTGATCTTGCATAGTGAGAGAGGGTGCACCATGCAAGCCCGCCACCAGGTATGTTACAGTCCCCCCCCCCCTTACGCCCCCTCTTCTTCAAGCCTGCAAGAGTGTTCCGCAGAGAATTGGGAGGCCAATCCTTCTCTTCAAGAGGATTACCTCTTCTGTCCACTAGAGGGAACGAAACTGGTCTCATCATCTTGGTAACTAGGATACTTCCTCCCATCAAGCCATCCTCAGCAACAGATGAAGTGGGTGAAGTACCAGGTACAGGGTGTAAGAAAGTCTCTGTCCATTTGTAATCAGGTAGCACCCCGGAGGGTTCAGGAGACAACTGGAGGTCTTCCGCCTGGTTTGAGGGGTGCAGAGACTCGGGAGTAACCACTGCTTCGGGGTCCACTTGGTCAAGCTCACTGGATGAAGCGGGCGAGGTATCAGGTACAGGGTGTTGGAAAGTCTCTCTCCATTTGTTATCAGGTTACACCCCGGAGGATTCAGGAGGCAACTGGAGGTCCTCTGCCTGGTTGGAGGGGTGCAGAGACTTGGGGGTATCCACTGCCTCGATGGACGCAAGGCCAGATTTATTAAAGATGGAGGGTCCATGCTTTGGGACCATCCTCAAACTGGTTTCAGAGATGACATGTCTGTGTGGCAGGACGGTACCTGAAGCCAGATCATTGGTACAATCGTCAAGACTGTGTGGGGACATGGCCTCCGCTTCTCTTCCTTCAGAGACTTCAGCACATAGCGAGTCAGCGACTAGCAGATCTGGTGAAGAAGAAGAAGACATTGCTGACTGTCCTGAAGATATGGGGACTGGACACCCCTTTTACCTTAACAGTCCCCCAAGATACGCCATGCAATGTCTCCAGACCTGAGCGGGCGCTAGATCTCTCGGCTCTGGATGACTTGTGGGTAAACCAGTCAGCACCTGAAAGGAAAGCCTCTTCAAGTGTAATGCTCCAATCTGGAGCTTAATTTGTACAGACATCTTTTGACTGTTTCTGAGTAGGGCTCGTCCTTCTGCAGACAATGCCCAAACCGGCTTCTGGAGTTTTCGGACGGGAATCAGACACTGACTCTTCAAGGCTTTAAGCCTGAAACTTCCGATTAATCCGAGGCTTTTACTTGCCACGGAGACAGTCATGGTCATCTGTGGAGAGGAAACACTAACGCCCAGGGCAGCCTCTCCTACAGGCCTAATGTCTTGGGATTCTCCAACCTTCACTGGACAAAGACCATCAGGGGGTCCCAAGCAACCGCAGCGGGACTGCAATCCGATTTCGTGACTGAGTTTTGGCCTCTGCTTTGCCTGCCGAACATGGTCAACTTTCATGGATTCCGTGCGGGTAGCTGCTTCTACAGGCTGGGGAACAGGAGGTCTTTGGGAGGACAGAACCTGGCGTGATGGCTTGCCTCTACGCCTAGCACGTCTGGACTGCCTCTTGAGGTTGGGAAGAGAAGTATTCTGTGGAGCGTAGTCATCCTGTGTGGATTCTGGGTGGGCAGCAGTCTCTTCAGGCTGGAGAACTGGTGAGTTACCCACACACATTACCCATCGGGGCTGCTCCGGGATATTGGGAAGGGAAGCTTTAGCAGAGGCTTCAGGATTGGGGTCATCGAAGACCATTAGAAAGGCCACCAGGAAGGCCTGCAGGTCAAGGACGATAGGATCCCATGCTTTCCATAGGGGGGTGATCCATTTCTAGGCATCACCCGCTAGGTCGGATAACATAAATGCCACTTTAGCCCAATCGGTAGGAAAATAGAGAGGGTAGAACTTGAAATGCAGCATGCATTGCTCCACAAACGCACGGCTTTGTTTATGATCCCCATAGTACCGTGCTGGATCCGTAGGAACGGGTGCAGAAAGCTCCATTAGGACTGGTGCGTACATCGCCTGGGCCATAGCTAGAGAAAAATTTTTTTTATTTATTTTACTTTTTTTTTTTTTTAAATGCACGTATTCGCTGGACACGGATTCAAAATGTCTCTGAGAGCGAAGGGCTGTGGAGCTCAACGGGAACCATGGCCTGAGCAAACTATTATGCACACGCCCGGGCTGACTGGCGTGTGCGTGATTTAGTGATCCCACTGTGCCATGAACCGGAGAGTGTCTGGAGGGGCGTAACTAAGTATCAACCCGATACGACCAAGGTCGCATGACGGCTAACGACGCCGTGCACCAGGGAGGAACCGAGCAGAGGGACCAGGTGCTACTCCAGGCCAGACCCCTGACACGGCTGTTGACCCACACCGGGGAATACAGGAACAGGCAGGTTAGGCTGGCACACAGACAGGTGGGTATTGGCAGGCACGGCTGGCATGCAGACAGGTGGGCACTGGCAGGCACGGCTGGAGTGCAGACAGGAGGATACTGGCAGTCACGGCTGGTATGCAGACAGGAGGGTACTGACAAGTACGGCTGGCGTGCAGACTGAGAGGTACTAGCAGGTTGGAGCACAGGCTGGATAGGGTCCAGTACAGACTGGGATTCAGGAACAGAACCGCAGATGCGGTAGAGAAGTAGAGCAGAGAGGAACCGCCGGAGCGGTGGGCAAGGAGGAGCAGAGAGGTACCGCCGGAGCGGTGAGCAAGCAGAGCAGGGAGAAACCGCCGGAGCTGTGAGCAAGGCAGATCAGGCAGGAACCGCCGGAGTGGTGAGCAAGCAGAGCAGGGAGAAACCGCCGGAGCGGTGAGCAAGGCAGATCAGGCAGGAACCGCCGGAGCGGTGAGCAAGGCAGAGCAGGCAGGAACCGCCGGAGCGGTGAGCAAGGCAGAGCAGGCAGGAACCGCCGGAGCGGTGAGCAAGGCAGAGCAGGCAGGAACCGCCGGAGCGGTGAGCAAGGCAGAGCAGGCAGGAACCGCCGGTGCGGTGAGCAAGGCAGAGCAGGCAGGAACCGCTGGAGCGGTGAGCAAGGCAGAGCAGGCCGAACCGCCGGAGCGGTGAGCAAGGCAGAGCAGGCAAGAACCGCCGGAGCGGTGAGCAAGGCAGAGCAGGCAAGAACCGCCGGTGCGGTGAGCAAGGCAGAGCAGGCAAGAACCGCCGGAGCGGTGAGCAAGGCAGAGCAGGCAGGAACCGCCGGAGCGGTGAGCAAGGCAGAGCAGGCAGGAACCGCCGGAGCGGTGAGCAAGGCAGAGCAGGGAGGAACTGCCGAAACGGTGAGCAAAGGCAGAGCAGAGGGGACAGGGCTCTGTTCACACGGAACAGACTGGAAAGGAAAGTCAGAACCATATACACACAAGATACTTGCAATGAAGTAGCGAGTGGACTCTAAACTCACAAACGGAAGTACAGTGACAACGAGTAGGAGTTAGATGCAGGTTCAGACTCTGCAGAAAAAGGGAAGGTACGGACATAGAGAAAAACAGGTAACAGATTAGGAGAGTGTTCAGACAGGAACTGAGTGTTCAGACAGGAACTGACACTGCTGCGAGATACAGGAGCGAGTCTGGGTATGCTGTCCCCAGACGGCAGGACGAACAGGCTAGGAGCGTGTTCAGACTGTCCTGGAAATACAGCCTCTAGGAAGGCGGACAGACAACAGGCTAGGAGATAGTTCAGACAGGCCTGGGAATACAGCCCCCAGGTTGGCGGACAGGCAAGAACAGAACAGGACCTGGCACATTCAGAGTCAAGGAGCACACTGAATGATAGAGTTGCTCAGGCACCAGCTTCCAGGTGGAGCTGGTTTAAATATCCAGTCACAGACAGCAATAGGCTGAGGACGCATTAGGGGTGTGCCCACAGCAGCTACAAAAAACAGGAAGTAACCAGGCCGCCGCCCTAAGCAGTCAGAACAGAGACAAACAGACAGCATGAATAGAAGCCAGGCTAGCAGACTGGACTGAAGATCAAGTTTGCGATCTTGCATAGTGAGAGATGGTGCACCATGCAGGTCCGCCACCAGGTATTTTTCAGCGGTTAGGTTGGATGTCCCTATTTCCTGGAAGATTAATCCGGTGTTTCATTTTTCCTTGTTGAAAAAGGCTGATGTATCACATAGGGATTCCACTGTCACAGTTCCTCCTATGGTGGAAGACGACGAATATGAAATTTCTTGTATCTTGAATTCTAGATGGCATAGAGGGAGATTACAGTATCTTATCTCCTGGAAGGGTTTCGGTCACGAAGATAACTCCTGGGTAAGGGCGGATGATGCCTCTGCTCCTCGGCTTGTTAGAGTTTTCCACAGGAGGTTTCCTGATAGGCCTGGGCCTGGAGGATCCTGATAAAAGAGGGGGTACTGTTAGAACCCTCCTGTTTGTTTTTTCCATCTTGTGTTTTGCGGTCACGTCATCACATGCCTTTAAATTCCAGCTCCGCCCTTTTGGCTATTCTGGACTTCAGTGTTGTTTGACTGTTTTGCTAGCCAGGTGCTTTGGTGCCTTTCTCTGTCAGTTTGCTTGGTCCTTCTGGGACCTCTAGTACCATTTTGTCAGTTTGTCTTTTTGTGTTCTAAAACAACTTCTCTGTTTAGGAGGTGTCCCATTTTTGTTCCAGTCCTTAGTTCTTTTAGGGACCCCTCCCCTTATGCTATAGGTCTTCGTTCAGACTAGCCGAGGACTAAGGCGGGTCTGTTCGCTAGGAACAGGCAGCCCGCTACATCGTAGGGATTCTGCTTAGTCTTACTGTAGAGACAGTTTTCCCCTATCTGTCCTTAGTACATGTTGCAGATCATAGCAAGTGGATGGTGTGTTAGTGGCCCATTATACTATTTCTACTCTGGTAAAATTGATGCCACTTTGGTGGTGCATTGCCCTATTTTTTTGAAATGTGGCGACTCCTGATTGGGTGTCCTTCATGTGTTTTGCCTGTAGCAGTAGGGCTCCCATACCAGCAGGCCTGCACTTACTTTCAGTCAACTACCTGTGTTACTATCCTTCAATTTTTCTAGCAGTAGTAGTCTACAAAGCCGATATTTGTGCAACCTGAGTGTGGCTGAGCAGAAAATCAGCTTGAGCTGTTGCATGTGGTATCAGGGCTCCCAGCACAGCAGGCGTACACCAATCCCTCACCTACTTCATCTTAATTTGAAGTTAGATTCAAAGCTGTAAATGCCCAGTCCATAATACCTCATGCATGGCCCATGTCTGACTTCTGCTGTGCCATTATAACATTTGTACTGTGCGTAAATTGAGGCCACTTTTACTGGTGTCTGCCCCTAATTTGAGCTGTTTTGGCAGCTTTTGGGTCCATTTGAAGGTATTGTGTATGCATTTGGTTTTGCCTCTCATTGAATGCAATGGAATTCAGATATGTTCAATGAACTGTTTGTCGAACAACGGGAAGTTTGCCGATCTGAAGAAAATCGAACCTTGAGAGGTTCGCTCATCTCTAGTGTCCGACTGCTGGATCCAGATTTCAGAAAGAGCCAGAAGGTTAAGGAAATTTGAAAGGAAAAATTCATGGATGTAGGAGAGTTTGTTACACACCGAGCGTGAATTTCAGAGTGCACAATTAAAAGAGACAGAAGTCATGCAAGGAATACTAATGAAATTTGCAGGATTCTGTGTGTAGCATGTGAGGGGTTTGACTTACTATTACAAGAAGGGCCAGAGTAGGGGAATATCTCCTGCGACTAAGAGATGGAGGATAGAGAGAGTGAGCAGATGGTTTAGTGATTTGTGAAAGCGTTTCTCGTGTTGTATGGTGGGAGAGAATAAATCTGTGAAATTTAAGATTGTGAAAAGAGCGTGAGTGCTGTACATAAGAGATGAGAGTAGAGAGGAGCTGATATGGATGGAGTATAAAGAGTGTGTGCAAGGACAGTGGATATGAGTGAATGCAGCAGCTAGAATATAAATGATACAAATACATATGGTGAAAATTTCCTGCAATGCAAATGTTGTGGAGGTAGGTTTCTTTGAATGTCTTACCTGTGTAACTGCCATGATTAATAGCAAGGTACTTTGAAAAATGGTACATGGAAAAAATAGACATAAATGCCCGCTACATAAAATTTACACTGGGATGAGGAACATATATACCAGGATGGAGGATCTATATATATCGTCTTATCCCATCTGTCTGTCTGTCTTTCTGTCTGTCTGCCCTGGAAATCCCGCGTCGCTCATTGGTCCGGCAGCGGCCAATCAGCGCCGCGGGATTCCTGAAAAAAGATGGCGGCCATTAGCGGCTCATCTGCGGGACGGAGATGCAGCCGGGAGATGACCGGCGCGAGGCGCTCATCTCCCGGCCGCTAGCAGCAGAAGGACCTCGACCGCTGGCGCCGCTGACCTCCATGCGGAGGGGAGGACCGGGGAGCAGGGTCGGGATACTTCTGCTGCGAGCGCCCGCTCATGTCCCGGGTTCTCCCAGTGGAAGTAGCCGTACAGGCAGCGGCGCTGACATCCATGCGGCTAGGGTGTCAAGGGAGGAACGGGGAGTGGCGCTGCAGGGCGGGATACTTCTGCTGCGAGCGCCCGCTCGTGTCCCGGGTTCTCGCAGCGGAAGTAGCCGCACAGGCAGCGGCGCTCCCCGGTCCTCACCAATACGATTCCGCTCCCCGGTCCTCAGCAATACGATTCGCTGATTGGTCGCGATCTCTCGCCGCGACCAATCACTGATCTTGGACCAAAAGTTAAACACCGCTGTGCTGCCCGCGACCAATCACCGATTTCGGCGCCACATTTAAATAGCGCCCGCGACCAATGACCGATCTTGCAGACACATTTAAACACCGCTTGGTCGCGGACGCTATTTAAATATGGCGCCCAAATCGGTGACTGGTCGCGGGCAGCGTCGGCGAACAATCAGCACAGCGGTGATTAAATGTTTCTGCAAGATCGGTGATTGGTCTCAGCCGCTATTTAAATGTGGCGCACAAATCGGGATATTTAAATAGCGTCCGCGACCAATCAGCACAGCGGTGTTTAACTGTGGCGCCAAGATCGGTGATTGGTCGCAGCCGATATTTAAATGTGGCGCCCAAATCGGTGATTGGTCGCGGGCAGCGTCCGCGACCAATCAGCACAGCAGTGTTTAAATGTGGCGCCCAAATTGGTGATTGGTCGCGGGCAGCGTCTGCGACCAATCAGCACAGCGGTGTTTAACTTTTGCGGCAAGATCAGTGATTGGTCGCGGCCAAAGATCTTGACCAATCACCGATTTGTGCGCCACATTTAAATAGCGTCCGCGACCAATCACCGATCTTGTGGAAACATTTAAACACCGCTGTGCTGATGGGTCGCGGACGCTGCCCGCGACCAATCACCGATTTGGGCGCCACATTTAAATAGCGCCCGCGACCAATCAGCGATTTTGAACAAAAATGTCAGGACCTTAGTAACACCATGCGGCTACTGTCGGGAGACCAGCGGCTAGGGTGTCAAGGGAGGACCGGGGAGCTGCGCTGCGGGTCGGGAATCGGATACTTCTGTTGCGAGCAGTCGCTCATGTCCCGGCTTCTCGCTGCAGAAGTAGCAGTACAGGCAGCGGCACTCCCCGGTCCTCACCAATAAGATTCGCTGATTGGTCGCGGTCTCCGCACCCGACCAATCAGTGATCTTGGCGCTAAAGTTAAACACCGCTGTGCTGATTGGTCGCGGACGCCAGACGCGACCAATCAGCGAGATTGGCGCCAAATTTAAACAACACTCTGTTGATTGGTCGCGGACTCCAGCCGCGACCAATCAGTGAGATTGGCGCCAAATTTAAACAACGCTCTGCTGATTGGTTGCGGTCGCCAGCCGACCGCGACCAATCAGCGAGATTGGCGCCTAATTTTAACAGCGCTATGATCTCCCGAAGGCAAGTGTGAACGGAGGAGCGGCGCCGCCGGTCGGGATGCTTCTGCTGCGAGCAGCCGCTCATCTCCCAGCTGCTCGCAGCGGAAGTACCCGCACAGGCAGCGCCGCTCCCCGGTCCTCACTAATACGACACTGATTGGTCGCGGCCGCCGGCCGCGACCAATCATCGATATGGGCGGCAAATTTAAACCCCGCTCTGCTGATTGGTCGCGGTGGCCGGCCTCGACCAATCAGCGATTTTGGTGGCAAATTTAAACCCCGCTCTGCTGACTGGTCGCGGTGGCCGGCCGCGACCAATCAGCGATTTTGGTGGCAAATTTAAACCCCGCTCTGCTGATTGGTCGCGACCGCCAGCCGCGACCAATCAGCGATTTTGGCGCAAAATTTAAACAACGCTCTGCTGATTGGTCGCGGACGCCGGCCGCGACCAATCAGCGATTTTGGTGCCAATTTGAAACACCGCTCTGCTGATTGGTCGCGGTCGCCGGCCGCGACCAATGAGCAGTATTGGCGTCAAATTTAAACCCCGCTCTGCTGATTGGTCACGGCCGGTGGTTGCAACCAATCAGCGATATTGGCGCCAAATTTAAACAACGCTCTGCTGATTGGTCACGGCCGGTGGTTGCAACCAATCAGCGATATTGGCGTAAAATTTAAACCCCGCTCTGCTGATTGGTCGTGACCGCCGGGCGCGACCAATCAGCGATTTTGGCGCCAATTGTAAACCCCGCTCTGCTGATTGGTCGCCGGCCGCGACCAATCAGCAGTATTGGCGCCAAATTTAAACACTGCACTGCTGATTAGTCGCGGTCTCCGGCCGCGACCAATCAGCAGTATTGGCGCCAAATTTAAACCTCGCTCTGCTGATTAGTCGCAACCACCGGCCGTGACCAATCAGCGATATTGGCGCAAAATTTAAACACCGCTACGCTGATTGGTCGCGGTGGCTGGCCACGACCAATCAGCGATATTGGCGCCATACTTAAACACCGCTCTGCTCATTGGTCGCGGTTACCGGTCACGAATAACCAGCATTATTGGCGACAAATTTAAACACCGCTCTGCTGATTGGTCGCGGCCGTGACCAATCACCATTATTGGCGCCAAATTTAAATACCGCTCTGCTGATTGGTCACGGTTGCCGGTCTCGACCAATCAGCGATTTTGGCGGCAAATTTAAACACCGCTCTGCTGATTGCACCCGGTCAGCCGCATACCTATTCTAGAATACCCGATGCTGTTTCTGACCTGGGCCGGTTCACCCCTCATTAGAGCAACCTGGTAGCTCTGAGCTCCCCCAGAGTCACCATATTGATGCCGAACTTAGTGTGGACACCCGATTGACATAGCACAGGGCAGCGCAGAACTCCTGGACTCAAGTGATCTGACAGTCTCATCCTCCCAAGTAGCTGGTATTACAGGCGCGCGCCACCGAACCTGACAATGCTGAGTGCTGCTATTAATGACTAGAGGCTGCAGGAGCGGTGACGTCACCGGGAACCACAGCGCCATCTAGTGTCTGCTGGATGAAACTGCTATACACTCAGTTATATATGTGTTAGTGGACACCTGCATGTATGTGTTGGAGGCTTCTGACAAATCACAGACACAAATGTGATCAGAGCCTTATTTTTGCAGTTTGGTTCCGGTACCAGATCCATGTTTAGGCTTGGTTATGTTACTGCTGTTTATAAATCTCAGGTTCACCGCAGCAAATCGGACACATATTTACAATAGGATCTATGGATCTCTGCCACTACTGTGCTGTGCGCCCTGTATACCCCAACTGAGCGCAGGACTCCTGGGGGGCACAGTCCACATCATGACGGGGAGGTTTTTACATTTTTGCAGTTTAGAAGAATTTCCTTCTTCTAAGAGCCAAAGATGTTCAATTTTTCTATCACCATCTCCGTGTGAGGACTTGTTTTTTTTTCCACGAATTGTAGTTTTGAGCGACACCATAAATTTTACCATATAATAAATGTACTGAGAAGGGATAAAAAATCCAAAGGGGCGACCTACATTGTTATTTGGGTTTTATTTTTTAAGGGGAATGTCTCTGACATTTATGACATGGATATGCACGACCATCAGTTGTCACTGAAGTAAATGGAGGACATGGTGGATCATTCTTGGTCTTGCATTCACTCTTCAAAATCCAACAGAAGAATAATCATGCTGTGCTCCACCGCATGCCGTAATCTAGCAAAGCTTCTATGGGAGAATATCGATTCCGTCTTGAATGTTGAATGTTTGATTCCTACTTTGTACTCAGATCATTACACTTAGTGGTAGTTTACATTTATTAGGATTATTAACCCATAACTGTGTGGTCTGGTTAGTAATAATTTAATCTAGTTCACTGCCTACTCATCTAATTAATGGTTCATATAGCTATTTTATATTTCAGGGACATTGGCTATTATATATACAGATTGACAACAATTTACTGTCATCTATAATACCATGCTGAGAACTTTGTGCAATAAATATTTAAATTTAAGTACGCCATTGATTTTATATAATAGATAACTTCAGCAACCTATTTTGTTAATTTTATTAGGTAATTAACAAATGTTATATTTTAATTCACATCCTGTTTTCCCCGTTTCCTTCCCTCACTATATATGGGACATATACTGTATATACCAAAGTAGGGCCAGGATGAGGGACATATATGGTTGTGCTCAAAAGTTTACATACCCCGACAGATTTTTTCCTTTCTTGGCCTTGTTTCAGAGAATATATGAATAATAACCAAAAACCTTTTCCTCCACTCCTGGTTATTGGTTGAGTGAAGCCATTTATTGTGAAACTACTGTGTTTTCTCTTTTTAAATCTTAATGACAACCAAAAACATCCAAATGATCCTGATCAAAAGTTCACATACCCCAGTTCTTAATACCGTGTATTGCCCCCTCTAACATCAATGACAGCTTGAAGTCTTTTGTGGTAGTTGTGGATGAGGTTCTTTAATTTCTCAGATGGTAAAGCTGCCCATTCTTCTTGGCAAAAAGCCTCTAGTTCCTGTAAATTCCTGGTCTTTCTAGCATTGTCACAGGTGTGTCGGAGGTAACAGACGGTCACCCTGCAGTAGTTTGCAGGAGGTCTCCACGTTTGGCAATGCAGACAGCTGCCTAGATAGGAGGCTGTGTTTAGGACCCAGCGACTACCTCCCTTTAGTCTGGGTGTATATATACCTGGTGTGTCTAGGTGGGCGTCGCCGGTTATACTCATTTCTTCTTGGAACTTGGCTGAAGCAGCATCACGTCCTCTTTGGAGTCTTGAGGTCTTGAGGCAGTATGCCCTGTTGGAGTTCTTCTAAAGCTAAGTTATTATTTCCCTGTTTTGTCTTCCCCTTTTGTCTTCAGAGTGCTAGCGGAGGTTAACTAGTGCTCATCTACTTCCACCCCCAGCTATAGCCTTATGCCAGGGATAGTAGGGCGAGGCACTTGATCAGCAACAGCGGCGGAGGTTGTATAGGGACGTTAGGGGGAGACAGGGTGACGCTAGTCCAGATTAGGAGGTCACCTCTTCCCCCTTTCCCTAGTGTTTGGGCTCCCTTTCCCTTTTCCCTCTGTGTTGCACTCACACCTGGCGTGACTCTCTATGTTGCACTCACATCTGGCGTGACAAGCATGAACTGCACGCTTGAGATCTCCCCAGAGTGGCTCAATGATATTTAGGTCTTGAGACTGAGATGGCCACTCCAGAACCTTCACTTTGTTCTGCTGTAGCCAATGACAGGTTGACTTGGCCTTGTGTTTTGGATCGTTGTCATGTTGGCACGTCCAAGTACGTCCCATGTGCAGCTTCCGGGCTGATGAGTGCAAATTTTCCCCCAGTATTTGCTGATAACGTGCTGCATTCATCTTTCCTGCAACTTTTACCAAGTTTCCTGTGCCTTTGTAGCTCACACATCCCCAAAACATCAGCGATCCATATCCGTGCTTTTCTGTAGGAATGGTGTTCCTTTCATCATAGGCCTTGTTGACCTCTCTCCAAATGTAACGTTTATGGTTGTGGTCAAAATGTTCAATTTTGGTCTCATCACTCCAAATTACTTTGTTCCAGAAGTTTTGAGGCTTGTCTCTGTGCTGTTTGGCGTTTTGTAGGCGAGATACTTTGTGGCATTTGTGCAGTAATGGCTTTTTTCTGGCGACTCGACCATGCAGCCCATTTTTCTTCAAGTGCCTCCTTATTGTGCATCTTGAAACAGCCACACCGCTAGTTTTCAGAGAGTTTTCAGGTGATGTTATTTGTGGGTTTCTCTTTGCATCCCGAACAATTTTCCTGGCAGTTCTGGCCGAAATTTTTGTTGGTCTACCTGACCGTGGTTTGATTTTTACAGAGCCCCTGATTTTCCATTTGTTAATCACAGTTTGAATGCTACTGACTGGCATTATCAATTCCTTGGATATTTTTTTGTGTCCCTTTCCTGTGTTATACAGTTCAACTGCCTTTTCCCTTAGGTCCATTGACAATTATTTTGATTTCCCCATGATTCTCAATCCAGAAAAGTCAGTGGCTGGATGAAAGATGCAAGAGTCTGTCTGGATCCCAGAAACTCAATCAGCTTTTATGCACACACACTGATTACAAGTAAACAGGTCACAGGTGAAGATGTTGCCTTTAGTAGCCATTCAAAACCATTTGTGTCAAATTCTTTGCATGTTATCAGGCCAAAATCACCAGGGTATGTGAACTTTTGATCAGGGTTATTTGGATGTTTTTGGTTGTTATTAAGATTTAAAACGAGAAACCACAGTAGTTGGACAATAAATGGCTTCACTCAACCGATAACCATGAGTGGAGAAAAAGTTTTTTTGTTATCATTCATATTCTCTAAAACAAGGCCAAGAAAGGTAAAATTCTGCCGGGGTATGTAAACTTTTGAGCACAACTGTATATTAGGATGAGGGACATAAATATCAGGATGGCGGACACATATATAATCAGAGTGGGGGGGTCCAAATCTTGCAACGGGGCCCATCAGACTCTAGTTAATCCAGTGCTCCCAAGACCTCCTCCTCTCCTCCACACTCATACGTTCCTCACCCAATCGCCTCCAAGACTTCTCCCGAGTGTCCCCCCATCCTCTGGAATTCTGTGCCCCAACACATCACTATCTGCCACACTCAGACCCTTCAGACGGAACTTGAAAACCCATCACTTCAGGAAGGTTACAGCCTGCAATAACCCTGCTGCCACCTCACCACCACCGGAGCTGCCGCAACCCCCTACCCTACTGTCTCCTTCCTGTACCAGTCTGTTATTGTGAGTTATTACTTTTTTATTTTTAATACAGATTTTTATATGGAAAAAAAACATGGAACAAAAATACATGATTTATACATAGATCATTCTCTCGTGACGGCTTCACCGTAACCTTATTATAATGGAAATTGCGGAGTATCAGTGATTCATGTTCTGTCTTGAAGGTTTAGAGCTGGAGCGGCCTCTGCTGGTAACACCCAGTACTGCACAACAGATGGAAGCATTTTCTTAGTTCTGCCAGTAGGTGTCAGTAGAGCTCAGTGTCACAGAGAGATCAGGAGACAGAAAAGCAGAATCTGGGGAAATAGTGAGAAAGTACAAATACACGGATGTATATATAAATATTTTTATATTTTACATAGTTCATTATTTTCACCTCACCTAATGATCTCCCGATATAAAATTATCATTTTCTATATAAAGTCTGTGTCACGCTGTGTTGTCCAGGCTGCTCTACACTGGATATTCACAGGTGTGGTCCCACTACTGATTGGCATGGGGGTTTTGACCTGCTCTGTTTCTGACCTGGGCCAGTTCACCCCTCATTAGAGCAACCTGGTAGCTCTGAGCTCTCCCAGAGTCACCATATTGATGCAGACACCCGATTGGCATAGCACAGGGAAGTGCAGAACTCCTGGACTCAAGTGATCCAACAGACTCAGTCTCCCAGGTAGCTGGGATTACAGGCGCGCGCCACCGCACCCGGCAATGCTGACTGCTGCTATTAATGACTAGAGGCTGCAGGAGCGGTGACGTCACTGGGAACCACAGCGCCATCTAGTGTCTGCTGGATGAAACTGCTATACAGTCAAGAGAAAAGGAAGGTACATCCAGCACTGGGTCCTCGTAAAAAAATCTTCTTTATTGGAAATCCATAAAAACTTCAGACATAGCATAATCACATATGCGTTTCAGATGGTTACGTCCTTAGTCATTGCATACATGTATGATGAAATTTTTTTACGAGGACCCAGTGCTATATGTACAGTCAGTTACATATGTGTCAGTGGACACCTGCATGTATGCGTTTAAGATGTTGGAGGCTTTTGACAAATCACAGACACAAATGTGATGAGAGCCTAATTTTTGCAGTTTGGTTCCGGTACCAGATCCATGTTCTTGGCTTTGGTTATGTTACTGATGTTTACAAATCACAGGTTCGCTGCAGCAAATCAACCAGTACCGGAGATATCCGAATCCGTGTGTACCTGTGTGGCATACATGTGCCACATCAGTATCACACATACCGGCACCTGGGAATCATCTGTACAGTTAACGCTATTCCCAAGCATCGTGTGCTGCAGGGATCTCTCATCATTGTCGCTGCGATCAGGAGCAAGGGACAATGTTGTTGGAGACAGCGGGGGCAGAATACTTCTCTCAAGTGTAAAAATAAGAATAAAATAATTCACCTAATTCTCTGAAGCCATTGTCCCCTGTAAACAAGCCAAAAATAAAAAGAACAATGTCCGTCACCTGTCCGAAGATGAAAGAATCCAGTGTCCCACGCTGTAATCCATCTGACCGACATTTCTTTATCTCCATGTGCGGTGGCATGAGGCGACTACTCACGCTGAGGGGCAGGGTAGAATGACTTGATGCAGCGAGAGGGTCCCTGACCTGCGCTGAGCTCAGTGAGTGGTGTCCTGACACTCAGTGAGCTCAGCGGTCAAGGAACAGCTCGCTGCAGTGAGTCATCGTCCTCTGCGTGTGCAGTTGCCTCAAGCCACCGCTCACGCTGATGAAGAAATGTCGCACTGATGGATTATAGCATGGGACACTTGATTAAAGTTCTGACAGGTAAAGGATATTGTTCTTTTTTAATTTTGGTTTGGCTTTGGGGACAATGGCTTTAGGGAATTAGGTGTGAAGGGGAGTATAATGTTTTTTTTTATTTTATTTTTACACTCTATGTAGACAGTGTGGGCAGAATACTGCTCTCAACATTGTCCCTTGCTCACGCTGATTGGAGCACAAGCATGGGACAATGATGAGAGATGCCTCCAGCACCCGGGAACAGCGCTAACTGTACCCCCGATACGTGTCACACTGATCACACAAGGATGTCATCTGTGTGTCATCGTTGTGCAAGTGTGTGGGATGTGCGCAAAAAACGGACATGTTAGCGTGTTTTGCCTACATACACTCGGTCCGTGGAAACACACTGACACGTGCCCAGACCTATTCATTTGAATGGTCTACGTGTCTCCAGTCCGTGTGAAAACTGTCACCACGGGTACTGGAGACACTGACGTGTGAATGAGGCCTTAGGGTGAGTGCAGTGTGGTTGAATACAGGGATGTCCTAGGCTGGGTGTGATGAGATGAGCGCAGTGATGGGGAATGTAGACGATGTAGTCCAGGCTGAGCGCTCACTGATCGCTCCTCCTACTATGGCTCCTCCCACAGGCAGCACAGGATCTGCTCCTCCCCGCAGGCACTTGGTGTTAACCCTTTAGTGGCCGATGTTTCCAGTCCCCGCAGAGCAGACTGCAGCCATCCGGGCACAGGGTGGTCAGCAGCCCCTCCCCCAGCAGCAGGAGCTGCGACTTCTCCTCAGATGTGGGCGGAGCACAGAACTGTTGGGGAGGTTGAATTTCCCGCCCTTTTTCCTGTCATTTTCCCGCTTTTATCGCGAGGATGTTACATCCGGTCACAGAGCTGACTCCTCCCCGGTGACTGCTGCTCGGATCACTGACAGGTCTATAGTGCTGTATACCTCCATATACAGCTGTATACCCCCATATAGTGCTGTATACCCCCATATAGTGCTGTATACCTCCATATACTGCTGTATTCCCTCCATATAATGCTGTATACTCCCATATAGTGCTATATACCCTCTATATCCTGCTGTATACCCCTATATAGTGCTATATGCCCTCTATATCCTGCTGTATACCTCCACATAGTGTTAGATACCCTCCATATCCTGCTGCATACCTCCACATAGTGTTATATACCCTCCATATAATGCTGTATACCTCCACATAGTGCTATATACCCTCTATATCCTGCTGTATACCCCTATATAGTGCTATATACCCTCTATATCCTGCTGTATATCCCTATAAAGTGATACACTGCTCAAAATAAAGGGAACACTTAAACAACAGAATATAAATCCAAGTAAATCAAACTTCTGTGAAATCAAACTGTCCACTTAGGAAGCAACACTGATTGACAATCAATTTCACATGCTGTTGTGCAAATGGAATAGACAATAGATGGAAATTATTGGCAATTATCAAGACACCCTCAATAAAGGAGTGGTTCTGCAGGTGGGGACCACAGACCACATTTCACTACCAATGCTTTCTGGCTGATGTTTTGGTCACTTTTGAACGTTGGTTGTGCTTTCACACTCGTGGTAGCATGAGACGGACTCTACAACCCACAGAAGTTGCTCAGGTAGTACAGCTCATCCAGGATGGCACAGGGGCGGACACAGACTGTAGTGGGCCCCTGTGCAAGAAATTTTTTGGGCCCCCTTCATAGGGCAACAAAGTTATGTAAACATAACCCCCCCCCCCATGTGCATCTCTCATCCCCCCCCCGTGCATCTCTCAACCCCCCCGTGCATCTCACCCCCCACCCCGTGCATTTCTCACCCCCCCGTGCATCTCTGATTCCCCCCACTCCTAGTTAATTTATTGTATTTAAAAAAAATAAAACTTGTTATACTTACCCCCGTGCGATCCCTGCAGAATCCTGGCGCTCGTCCACGTCGCTGCCACCAGGTTCTCCTGACTTCCCCGGTCCTCCCTTCACACCCTAGCCGCTGATGTCCCCATAGTATCTGCATGGTGTTACAAGGTCCGGACATTTGTGTTAAAAATCGCTAATTGGTCGCAGGCGCTGCCCGCGACCAATCACCCATTTGGGCGCCAAATTTAAATATCGGCCGCGACCAATCACCGATCTTGGCTCCACATTTCAACACCGCTGTACTGATTGGTCGCGGACGCTATTTAAATGTGGCGCCAAAATCGGTGATTGGTCGCGGGCAGCGCCTGCGACCAATTAGCGATTTTTAACACAAATGTCCAGACCTTGTATCACCATGCGGATACTGTGGGGACATCAGCGGCTAGGGTGTGAAGGGAGGACCGGGGAGCGGCGTTGCAGGTCCGGATACTTCTGTTGCGAGCGCCCGCTCATGTCCCGGCTTCTCGGAGAGGAAGTAGCCGCACAGGCAGCCGCTCCCCGGTCCTCACCAATACGATACGCTGATTGGTCGCGCCCTCCCGACGCGACCAATCAGGGATTTGAACGCTGAATTCAAACACACTGTCCGCTGCTTAGTAACACGGCACGCGACATTTAAAACCTGCTTCTATGATTGGTCGCGGACGCCGCCCGCGACCAATCACAGATTTCCGTGCCAAATTTAAACACGCTCTCCGGCCAATTACCGCAACATTTCAAATATCTACGCCACGTATGGGAGATAGCACGGCTAACTCCGCCCATGTGGTCATGTGACTCACAAAATGCTCATAACGTACTGAGCAGGTTTTCTCTGTCACACTGTGCGAGGGACTTCAGTCAGACTGTGCGAGGGACTTCAGTCACACTGTGCGAGGGACTTCAGTCACACTGTGCGAGGGACTTCAGTCACACTGTGCGAGGGACTTCAGTCACACTGTGCGAGGGACTTCTGTCACACTGTGCGAGGGACTTCTGTCAGGTTTACTGAACACGTTCTGCCAGTGACAGCGCGCTGAAGAGACACTTCTTTACGCTTCCTGTTTTATAATGGGTCGTAAGCGAAAATACACCACGGAGGAAGACAGAAAAGCAGCAGAAGCAGCAAGAAAACGACAACATCGAGAGCAACAGACACCACAACATACTGCCGCCAGACAAGCCCAGGATGCGGGAGCTCACAAAACACGTCGGGAACAGGAGATACCGCAACACACTGCCGCCAGACAAGCCCAGGATGCGGAATCTCACAAAAAACGCCGGGAACAGGAGACACCGCAACACACTGCCGCCAGACAAGCCCAGGATGCCGAATATCACCAAAAACGCCGTGAACAGGAGACACCGCAACACACTGCCGCCAGACAAGCCCAGGATGCGGAAACTCACCAAAAACGCCGGGCACAGGAGACACCGCAACACACTGCCGCCAGACAAGCCCAGGATGCGGAAGCTCAACAAAAACGCCGGGAACAGGAGACACCGCAACAAACTGCCGCAAGACAAGCCCAGGATGCGGAAGCTCAACAAAAACGCTGGGAACAGGAGACACCGCAACATACTGCCACCAGACAAGCTCAGGATGCCGAATCTCACAAAAAATGCCGGGAACAGGAGACACCGCAACACACTGCCGCCAGACAAGCCCAGGATGCCGAATCTCAACAAAAACGCCGGTAACAGGAGACACCGCAACACACTACCGCAAGACAAGCCCAGGATGCGGAAGCTCAAAAAAAACACCAGGAACAGGAGACACCGAAACACACTGCCGCCAGACAAGCCCAGGATGCCGAAGCTCCCCAAAAACGCCGGGAACAGGAGACACCGCAACACACTGTCGCCAGACAAGCCCAGGATGCGGAATCTCACCAAAAACGCCGGAAACTGGAGACACCGCAACACACTGCCGCCAGACAAGCCCACGATGCAGAATCTCAACAAAAACGCCGGGAACAGGAGACACCGCAACACACTGCCGTCAGACAAGCCAAGGATGCAGAATATCGCAAGAAACAACGGGCGCAGGACACACCGCAACACACTGCCGTCAGACAAGCCCAGGATGCGGAATCTCACCAAAAACGCCGGGAACAGGAGACACCACAACACACTGCCAGCAGACAAGCCCAGGATGCGGAAGCTCACAGAAAATTTCGGAAGCAGGAGACAACACCACACACTGCCACCAGACAAGCTCAGGATGCGGAATCTCAACAAAAACACCGGGAACAAGAGACACCGCAACACACTGCCGCAAGACAAGCCCAGGATGCGGAAGCTCAAAAAAAACGCCAGGAACAGGAGACACCGAAACAAACTGCCGCCAGACAAGCCCAGGATGCCGAAGCTTCCCAAAAACGCCGGGAACAGGAGACACCGCAACACACTGCCGCCAGACAAGCCCAGGATGCGGAATCTCACCAAAAACGCCGGAAACTGGAGACAACGCAACACACTGCCGCCAGACAAGCCCACGATGCAGAATCTCAACAAAAACGCCGGGAACAGGAGACACCGCAACACACTGCCGTCAGACAAGCCAAGGATGCAGAATATCGCAAGAAACAACGGGCGCAGGACACACCGCAACACACTGCCGTCAGACAAGCCCAGGATGCGGAATCTCACCAAAAACGCCGGGAACAGGAGACACCACAACACACTGCCAGCAGACAAGCCCAGGATGCGGAAGCTCACAGAAAATTTCGGAAGCAGGAGACAACACCACACACTGCCGCCAGACAAGCACAGGATGCGGAATCTCAACAAAAACACCGGGAACAAGAGACACCACAACACACTGTCGCCAGACAAGCCCAGGATGTGGAATCTCACAGACAATGTCGGAAACAGGAGACACCACAAGACACTACCGCCAGACAAGCACAGGATGCGGAATCTCACAGACAACGTCGGGAACGGGAAACACCGCAACACACTGCAGCTAGACACGAACACGATGCAGAATCCCATAGACAATGTCGTCTGAATGAATCTCCAGAATCCAGGACAAACCGAGAACAACACGATCGACAAATTTATCAAAAAAGAATGCTCTACCAACTAAGGCAAACCCAGCAGAACATTCAACAACTTGCACGTTACGTAACAGACAATGAAACTATCATTATTCAACACTACTGTGGGAAGATGAATGTAGTTTGTTCAAAATGCGAATCTATGAATTTTATCGAGGAAAAACCATCTGACAATCAGTTTACTCAATGCTGTCAAAAAGGAAAAGTGATGCTACCAAGATGTCACTACTCAGATCTGTTTGAGCAGTTGATGAAAGGAACGCATGAACACAGTAGAAATTTTATGGAAAATATCAGAAGTATCAACAGTTCTCATGCGTTTGCTTCATTTGGTGCCAACATTGCACCGCCCCCTGGATTCGGACCGCATTGTTTTAAAATTCATGGTCAGATCTACCACCGTACTGGAACACTTCACCCAGAACTAGGACAACCACCAACATTTGCACAATTATACATCTTTGATCCAAATGAGGCTACAGAACAAAGGATGAACCGAAAAGAAAATGAAAAGTGTAATGCAGAGCTGATGAACCTAATTGCCGTACATTTACAAACAATCAGCCCATTTGCTACCGCATATCGCATGCTAAAAGACGTTGAAGCTGAGGAGGAACAGAGAGCTATACAAAATGGGACGGAAATGCCTTCTATTATCATGGCCATTAAACAAGAACGTCAACAAGATCCCCGATGTTACAACAAACCACGTGTAAGTGAGGTCGCAGTTGTTTTTCAAAACGATGATGGAGAGCCTCCTTTTCAAAGAGATATATTAGTCCATCTTAAGCCAGACAAAAACAACCCTTTCGTTCCTAAAACACAACGGATTAGCATTTTGCACAGCAACGGTGATGCTCTTCTGTATCCGCTATTCTTTCCAAGCGGTGATCAAGGGTGGCATGAAAACCTACACCAGCAAGGAACTTCAAGAAGAATTACACAACTACAGTACTACAGTTTTCTTCTGTCTGTGTGAAAATACTTCAATCCTATTTTAAACGGTGGGAAACTGACACAACAGTACTTAGTAGATGCATACGTTAAAATTGAAGCAAATCGGCTCAATTTCATACGAAGAAATCAAAAACAACTTAAAGTTGAAGACTACTGCATTCTTCAAGAACATTTGCAAAAACAATCCATTCAAAAAGGAATTCCAATTGGAAAAACAGTAATTCTCCCGTCGTCCTTTGAAGGTAGCCCCCGCAACATGCAACAGCGTTATCAAGATGCAATGGCAATAGTAACAAAGTATGGAAGACCTGACATTTTTTTAACAATGACCTGTAATCCTAAATGGCTGGAAATTACATAAAATCTACAACCCTGGCAGCAAGTTGAACACAGGCTGGACTTAGTTGCACGCGTATTTCGACTAAAACTCAGAAGCCTTTTTGAAGACATCAAAAAAGGCCTTTTTGGAACAGTCGTAGCAATGGTACATGTCATAGAGTTTCAGAAACGAGGTCTCCCACATGCGCATGTACTAATTATTTTAGACGCGGATTCCAAGTTTCGCACGGAGGATGAAATTGACAACATAGTGTGGGCTGAAATTCCTAACCAAGAAAAGTATCCTGAACTGTATAATATTGTAATCTGTAATATGGTTCATGGCCCATGCGGTGTAGCAAATCCAAAAAGTCCATGCATGGAAAACGGAAAGTGTACAAAAGGGTTTCCAAAGCAGTTGAAACGGCACACTGTTAAAGATTTGGACGGCTACCCATCCTACCGGAGACAACTGATTGATAACATTGTACACAACAAAAAGATTATAAATAACTCATGGATAGTTCCATTCAACCCGTACTTATTAAAACGCTACAACTGTCACATCAACGTTAAAATCTGCGCTTCAATAAAAAGTGTTAAATATCTTTTCAAGTACATCTACAAGGGGCATGACAAAGCTAACGTCAAAATCCAACAAAAAACAGTCAATCACGATGAATCATCACGGTTTGTTGACTCAAGATATGTCAGTGCTCCAGAAGCTGCTTGGAGAATATTTGCATTTCCAATGCATTCACAGTCCCATGCCATTATACGTTTAGCTATTCATTTACCAAATCAACAGCAGCTTTATTTCTTTGAAAATGCTCAAGTCGAAGATGTCTCCAAAAATTTAAGCACAACGTCAACATTAATGGAATGGTTTTTGCTGAACCAACTTGACGAAAACGCAAGGCAGTATTTGTATCGAGAGATTCCAGAGCATTACGTTTGAAATAAAACTTGGAAGCCAAGACAACGAGGACTTAGCAGAATAATTGGACGCATGTATACTGTTAGTGTCAATGATCAAGAAAGATTTTGCCTTCGGCTGTTATTACTGCATGTCAAAGGAGCTAGAAGTTACGAAGATTTGAAAACAGTTAATGGAGTATTGCACGATACATTTAAAGCTGCAGCTTTGGCTTTAGGACTTCTATTGGATGATACTATGTGGACACTTACTTTAGAAGACGCAGTTACTCTACATATGCCTAAGAAACTTCGTGAATTGTTTGCCTACATTTGTGTCTTTGGACCGCCTACAAATCCGGCTCAACTTTGGACAAATTTCAAAGAACATATAATTGAAGATTACTGCTTATGTCTTCACAACAAAAGTGGAAATTGTCACAATTGCGAATCTTATGCCATGCAAGATGTCCAAAATATCCTACTACTGCATGGAAAAACGTTTTCAGACTTTAATTTGCCACAGCCTGCAAGTCAAGTTGCACAAATTCAAGAGTATGACGAAGCTTATGAATTATTGTTGGCAACAGAGAAGAAAAACTTCTTAAATCAAGAACAACGGATTGCATATGACATTATTGTGAGCGCTGTAGAAAACTAAGCCGATCCAACGCCAAAATGTTTCTTTATTGACGGTCCTGGAGGCAGCGGTAAAACATACCTATATGAAGTTTTAATGCATCACGTTAGAGGGTTAGGAAAAGTCGTATTGCCATCGGCTACAACAGGTATTGCAGCAAACCTTTTAGGAGGAGGTCGCACTATGCATTCACTCTTTGGGATACCAGTTCCGGTCAATGAAATCTCCATTTCCAGAATCAAACAAGACACTTTTGCAGGAAAACAGTTGAACAGTGCAAATCTTTTGATACTTGATGAGTGCACCATGGCGCCCACATATGCTTTGAGCTTAATTGACAGACTTCTGCGTGAAGTTATGACTACAAATATTGCTGAAAAAAATGAAATTCCTTTTGGAGGTAAAGTTTTTGTCCTTGGCGGAGATTTTAGGCAATGCCTTACAGTTGTACCGAATGGAACAAGAACAAATATTATCGAGTCAACCTTAAAAATGTCAGACCTTTGGAAAGAGTTTAATAAACTACAACTAATTAACAACATGCGATCTTCTGACCCAGAGTACAGCAACTGGCTTCTTAAACTTGGTAATGGTGAACTGAGCAATGAATATAACCTTGGAGAAGACATTATTGAAATACCAGAAGACATGTTGTGCACTGACTGCATCGTAAGTGATGTTTTTGGACAACGCGTTGAAATAGATGTAAACGACCAAAGCAGTGTTGAGAGGGCCTCTTCCTATGCAATTCTCTGTCCCAAGAACAATGACGTAGCTCTGCTAAATTCCCGTGTGATGGATAGAATGCCTGGAGAGTATAAATTATACAAAAGTGATGATTCGGTGGATGTCGACAATGAAGATGAACGAGAGCATTATCCAGTTGAATTTTTAAATAGTGTTACGCCATCAGGAATGCCATCCCAAAGACTACAACTTAAAGTTGGAGCAATCGTAATGTTGCTTCGGAATCTAAATACAAGAAATGGTCTATGTAATGGAACTCGCCTTATTGTTACTGGACTCCTGTAACATACCTGGCGGCGTCCTTGCATAGTGGTCCATCTCCCACTGTGCAAGAGCGCGCACTTGATCTCCTGTCCAGAATGTCTCTCTGGCTTCCCTCCATGCTGTCTGTTTGTGTCTGTTTCTGCTGCTTAAGGGCGGCGCCCGATCACTTCCTGCTTTTTGTACCTGCTGTGGGTCACACCCCTTGTGCGTCCTCAGCCTATTGCTGTCTGTCACCTGGTATATAGCTCAGCTGCTCCCATCTATCCCTGCCTGAGCATAGTGTTTCATTCAGTGTGTGCTTGCACTCTGAAGGTGCCAGGTCCCGTTCTGTGTTCTCTTGTCTGCCTATGCTGGAGGCTGTATTTCCAGGCCTGTCTGAACACGCTCCTAGCCTGTTCCTCCTGCCTTCTAGGGGCCGATTACCTAGACCCGTTCCTGTATCTTGTCTGACCTGTCTGAACACGCTCCTAGCCTGTTCCTCCTGCCTTCTAGGGGCCGATTACCTAGACCTGCTCCTGTATCTTGTCTGTCCTGTCTGAACACGCACCTTGCCTGTTCGTCCTGCCTCTCTGGGGGCCGTATTCCCAGACCCGCTCCTGTATTCCGCTGCAGTGTCGGTCTCCTCCGTACACTCAGTTCCAGTCTGAACTCTCTCCTATCCTTTACCTGTTTTGCCTCTATGTCCGTTCCCTTCCTTTTTCTGCAGAGTCTGAACTCGTACCTAACTCCTGCTTGTTGTCTCTGTACTCCCGTTTGTGAGTTTGTGGTCCACTCGCTACTTCTCTGCTAGTACCCTGTGGGTGTCTGGCTCTGCCTTTCCCTTCCTGTCTGTTCCGTGTGAACAGAGCCCTGTCCCCCCTACTCAGCCTAGCCTGCTCTGACTCCTTTGCTCACCGCTCCGGTGGTTCTAGCCTGCTCTGACTCTTTTGCTCACCGCTCCGGCGGTTCTAGTCTGCTCTGACTCCTTTGCTTACCGCTCCGGCGGTTCTAGCCTGCCCTGCTTCTGCCCACTGCTCCGGCAGTCCTGTCCTGCCCTGCTTCTGCCCGCTGCTCCAGCAGTCCTGTCCTGCCCTGCTTCTGCCCGCTGCTCCGGCAGTCCTGTCCTGCCCTGCTTCTGCCCGCTGCTCCGGCAGTCCTGTCCTGCCCTGCTTCTGCCCGCTGCTCCGGCAGTCCTGTCCTGCCCTGCTTCTGCCCGCTGCTCCGGCAGTCCTGTCCTGCCCTGCTTCTGCCTGCTGCTCCGGCAGTCCTGTCCTGCCCTGCTTCTGCCCGCTGCTCCGGCAGTCCTGTCCTGCCCTGCTTCTGCCCGCTGCTCCGGCAGTCCTGTCCTGCCCTGCTTCTGCCCGCTGCTCCAGCAGTCCTGTCCTGCCCTGCTTGTGCTCGCTGCTCCTGCAGCCCCATCCTGCTCTGTTCTTGCCCACCGCTTCGGGCGTTCCCTCTCTGCTGTGGTTGTCTACCGCATCTGCGGTTCTGTGACCCAGTCTGTACTGGGTCTTAACCTTTCTGTGCTCCAGCCCGTCCTTTCGGCCAGTACCTCCCTGCCTGCATACTCGTCTGTATCCACCCATCTGCATACCTGCCGTGTTTGCTTATATCCACCAGTCTGTGCCAGCCTAACCTGCCTGTTCCTGAGTCCCAGTGTGTACTGGGTCCTATCCCGCCTGTGTTCCTACCTGCTAGTGCCTCCCTGTCTGCACTCTAGCTGTGCTTGCCTGTACCCCTCTACCTGTATTGTTCCTGAGTCCCAGTGTGTACTGGGTCCTATCCCGCCTGTGTTCCTACCTGCTAGTGCCTCCCTGTCTGCACTCTAGCTGCGCTTGCCTTTACCCGCCTGCCTGCATACCAGTCGTGCCTGCCTATACCCTCCAGTCTGTGCGCCAGCCTAACCAGCCTGATCCAGTAATCCCTGTGTGGGTCAACCCCCGTGTCCGGAGTTTGACCTGGAGTAGCACCTGGTCCCTCTGCCCGGTTTCTCCCTGGTGCACTGGCGTCGTATGCCGTCGTGCCATCTTGGTCGGATCGGCCAGATACTTAGTCACGCCCCTCCAGGCACTCTCCGGTTCATGGTCCAGTGGAATCACTACAATCACACGCACACGCCGCTCAGCCCGGGCGTGTGCATAACAGCATGCTCAGGCCATGGTTCCCGTTGAGCCCCACGGCCTTCGCTCTCTGAGAAGTTTTCCAGCGAATACATGCATTAAAATAAATAAATAAATATTTTTTTTTTCCCTTTAGCTGAGTTCCAGGCGAATTACGCACCCGTCCAGATGGATCTATCTGCTCTCGTTCCCGCGGATCCGCTACGTTATTATGGGGATCCTAGACAAAGTCGTGCATTTGTGGAGCAATGCATGCTACACTTCAAGTTCTACCCTCTATGTTTTCCCACCGATCGGGTTAAGGTGGCATTCATTATGTCTTACCTGGCGGGTGATGCCTTGGAATGGATCAACCCCCTATATGAAACACAGGATCCGATCCTCCTGGACCTAATGGCCTTCCTGGTGGCCTTTCTAATGGTCTTCGATGATCCTAACCCGGAGGCTCCTGCTGAAGCTTCACTTCCCAATATCCCGGAGCAGCCCCAATGGGTAATGTGTGTGGGTAGCGCAATAGTGCTCCAGCTCAATGAGACTACTGCCCACCCAGAATCCTCACAGGGTGACTACGCTTTCCGGAATACTTCTCCCAACCTCAAGAGGCAGTCCAGACGTGCTAGACGTAGAGGCAAGCCGTCACGCCAGGGTCTGTCCTCCCTGAGACCTCCTGACCCCAACCTTGAAGTCCCTACTGAAGCTTCATCTCCCTGTATCCCGGAGAAGCCCCAACGGGTAATGTGCGTGGGTAGTGCACCAGTTCTCCTGTCCGAAGAGACTTCTGCCCATCCAGACTCCACACAGGAGAACTTCCTGCACCCGGCATC